>NW_009649308.1:405095-418467 GCF_000708025.1 Charadrius vociferus
TTGAAGCAGCTGGTATTAGTGGTCTATGCTGCCCACATGGGTTACGACGCATTTCTCTGTCAACTCAAAACTGAAGCAGAAATGTCTGGCATGATACGTGGTGTGCTGAACATACCAAGGGCTGTCATTCACACTTTTTAAAGCTCACTTCTCCTCCAGGTGTTGTCCCCTGCATCAGTGCCTTGGCTTGCTTGGACCAGTGGTTTCACCCACACTGTGAAGCTGAAGGCTGAAGAAAAAGGTGCTTATGGGACTGCTGCCTTTCCCCCTTTTCTCAAAAAGATGACTGCAGTCCAGAGAAGAGATGGACCTCAGGAGAAAGCCAGACCCTTAACAGCAAGGTAAGTGGTAGCCTGCAGGCTACTGCCCCCCATCATGTTCTGTCTTCTGTGCCTTGTTTGGGGTTTGTACTGAGGCTGTGTGGAAGTCCTTGGTGAGACGCGGTTTGCTGGAAGGAGCCCTGGCCAGAGCTAGTGGATCTGTCCTGGGTTGTCTTCTCTTCCCTCCCTTTTGGAGAGAGGGGTCTGCAGGACTCAAATGCTCCTTCATCCTCCTGTGTCCAGACAGAGAAGGGGAACAGAAATCCTTGCCAAGTTGGTGTTTTTCAATCCTCCTGGTTTCTGTGTATCAGTGTTAACACCTTCACGCCCCTGTGAGCTAAATTCATCTCCATGTGTACAGTTCTCCAGCCCCGTGGCCAGT
Organism: Charadrius vociferus; assembly: GCF_000708025.1. Classification (NCBI taxonomy): domain Eukaryota; kingdom Metazoa; phylum Chordata; class Aves; order Charadriiformes; family Charadriidae; genus Charadrius; species Charadrius vociferus. Next base: position 405,798 of record NW_009649308.1, read on the forward strand.
CTGGATGGCAGCTGATGCGACTGCCTCTCCACTGCTGGAGCACTCAGCTCTGTCTGTCTATGAATTGTTCTTTGCAGAGGACATCTTTACCCAAGAGAAGCCAAATACCTTCCAGCAAGAAAGCAGGTTTCTAGCTGAGAAAATTTCTCTGGATAAGTCTCGCATTCTCTTTACTTTTTTTGGGGGAGGGAGGGGTGTGTGAGGTTGTATTTATTTATTTATTTACTTATTTTCAAGTTCTCTCTTTCACACCCACCCCAGTCCTCCGCCGAAACCCTTACTGCCCATGTCATGAGAGAGCAATGTGGGCTGCTCCCACACGGTGGCACTACTTGCCTGCCTGAGGGGCTACCTGACTCTATCCCGCACTTGCCCCTTCTGCTTGGCCCCAGGGCCTGCCCACCGGTTGCCCATGGAAAGACCTGCAATGGGGCTGCTGGGTTGTCATAAGAGCAGTCGAGTGGACCCTGCATCAGCACATGATGTGGCTGGCTGGTGGATCACAGATCTATCTGGTTGACCTTCTGCTCCCCCTTACAGGATCTTGGGGCAGGAGAAGGCCACTGGGTTACACCAGCTTTGGAAGCATTATGTGATAAGAACAGTCCTGCTCATCCCCAGCTAGCTCAGAGCAGTAAGTCTCAAAACTGCCTCTCTCACCACGATGAGACACCTCCTGTTGCTCTACAGTGCTATTTTTTTAGCGTTGCGACTAAAATAGCCTTGATAACACAACCATGTTTTAGCTATTGCTGAGCAGTGCTGGCGCAGACTCGAGGCCTCTTCTGCTCCTCACACCCCCCACCAGCGAGGGCCGGGGGGGCAGAAGAAGCTGGGAGGGGACACAGCCGGGACAGCTGACCCCAACTGACCAAAGGGACATTCCAGACCGTATGATGTCATGCTCCGCGTATAAAGCCGGGGGAAGAAGAAGGAAGGGGGGGATGTTTAGAGTGATGGTGTTTGTTTTCTCACGTAACCATTACACGTGATGGAGCTCTGCTCTCCTGGAGCTGGCTGAACCCCTGCTTGCCAATGGGAAGTAGTGAATGAATGCCTTATTTTGCGTTGCTTGCACACACGGCTTTTGCTTTACCTATTAAACTGTCTTTAGCCCAACCCCTGAGTTTTCTCACTTTTACCCTCCTGATTCTCTCCCTTGTCCCAGTGGGGAGGAGCGAGTGAGTGGCTGTGTGGGGCTTAGTTGCAGCCAGGGTTAAACCATGGCAGTCCTTTCGGTGCCGAACTTGGGGCATGAAGGGTTCAAGATAATGACAGACTTGATTGGAATGTGCTAGATTGAATTAATACCCGTTATTGCTGTTTAGCTATTAATCGACGGGCTCCCGTGCTTGCCATGGGTCTCGCTTGCCTTTTACCGTATACGAGAGTTAGTGCTTTTTAGGGGCTGCATTTTGCTTTTGTTGCTCGCTGTACTGCTTATCGTCTTACCGTGCTGTGCCTGGGAACGTTTTGATAACAGCAGTGGCGATGCGCCTGGGCTGGCAGATGGCCCGGGCATCGCTGCTGTTTCTGCGCTCTGTACCGGACAGGCTGGAACTCTGGTGTGAACGTGAGTCAAAGGGACTGTGACCTCTGGCTGAGATGAGTCCACCTGGGAGCAGGACATCCCGAAGTGTCTGTGACTGTGAATAAGTCCGCACCAGAGCAGGTACCCCTCGAAGCATTTGTGGCTGTGGGTAAGTCCATGACACAGTAGGTACACCTCAAAGCATCAGTGGGTGTGTATGAGGTCATGCTGGAACACCTCAAAGTCCACGACACCTCTGGTACGCCCCTGAAGGGACTGTGGCCATGGGTAAGGCCGTGTTGGAGCAGGTTCACTCCTGAAGGCATGGTGGCCCATGGATAAGGCCACGCTGGAACAGGCGCACCTCAAAGCGACTGTGGCTGTGGCTTAGTTTTACGCCACAGCGGGTATACCCCTGAAGAGACTGTGGCTCATAGATAAGGCTCCACTTGGAGCAGGTACACCCCTAAGGGATTGTGATCTATGGATAAATCCGGGCCACAGCAGGGGCAAGGGTAGGAGTTCATTGCAACGTTAAACCCTGTAACCTGACCCAACAGGACCAGGGGTGGAGATTGTAGTGGATATACCTTACTATATTACTATAGCAGGAACCACCTGAACCAGTGGAGGACAACCTTACAAGAAGCAGTGCGAGTGCAGCAGTGACCCAACCTGAGATGGCTTTGGTGCCAAATAATTCCTCGTGGTCTCTAAACACCTGCCTGCTGATGGGAAGTATTGAACGAATTCCTTATTTCACCTTGCTTGTGTTCCTGTCTTTTGCTTTAGCTACTAAACCGTCTTCATCTCAAGTCACGGGTTTTCTAACTTTTACCCTTCTGATTTCTCTCCCCCATCCCATCTCGGGGCAGAGCGAGCGAGCGGCGGTGCAAGGCTTAGTTGCTGGCCAAGGTTAAACCACGACACCAATTAAAACAATTCCTGTTTTTGCATCCTCCTCCCATTTCAGGTGGAGAAAATTGAGCGTGAGAAGTGTTGCCTGAAAACAGAGTTACTGAAATACCAACAGGAACTGGCGCTGCTCTGAGCTCAGAAGACGGCAGGCGTGCCCTGCAGCAAAAACCACACGTGTTACTGCCAAGCTGAGTGGCAGAAGTGGAAAGCAAAGCTGGCGACGTCCACAGAGAAGGCTGAACTGATGGAGAGAGTCAAGAACACAGAGGTGCTCTTAGGGGTGCTGAGGGAGGCACAGGTTTCCTGCAGGGGCCCAGAGGAAGAAGCCGGGAAGAGGTCAGAGCTGTGGGTTGGCTGGTGGGCAGTCCCTCTCATCCCTAAGGTGAGAGGAGAGGGCAGGAGCTATCCTGAGCTGCTGTTTCCATAGGACACTGTCTCCCTGGTAGTCATCACCCTGCTGTATAGGTAACTGGGTTATAAGTGAGGATCCTGCTGTTGTGAGGAGGTGGAATCACCAGATGAATCCAAACAACTGATCTGGCTTCAAAGATGCCCTACAGAAAGGTGCTTTGTCCGTACTGTCTCTGTCCTATACTTCGCTGCTGGATCCCTTGAAAGGCGTTGGGTCTGTAATGGAGATAAGAATGGGATGGAGCAAGGAACCACAGTGCACATGGTGCTCCTGGTAGGAAGGGGGACAGCAGCTGGGTGTGTGATGGGAGGTATCAGACCCAGGCTCTTGCCACTGACCATCCTCTTGGCTTTTGCCCTCTTGCCCACAGTGTTATGGAGAAACTGAAGAACCTGCGTATGAATGTGAGCTGGCCTCTCTTGTTCATCCTCCCACACTTGAAACTCCAGGATACTAACTTTGAGTCAGATCAGGTATATGAGATCTTGCAGATCATACTCAGACAAACCTCATGTTGGAGTAGTCCGCTCTCTCCTGCCACTGTGCCTCTTACCCATGTTCATTAAATAAAACCCTGGTTTCTTTCCCTGTGTTCTAGGTCATCATTCTGGTGGGGTAGGGTGTTCTCCTCACCCTCCTCTGGTTCTGCAGGATGGGCATGGCTCTTCTGCTCCCCATTGCTGGGGGATGGGGTTCCCCAGGTGGTGGAAACCCAGAGGAAGTGTGAGCAGAGCACAGGCATGGCTCTAAGCACAGCCAGGCTGGGTCGTGCTTGGCCAGCAGACTTCCCCCAACAGCCTCTCTGCTGAGCTCCTTGGCACTCTGGGTTTGAGCAGCAGAGCAGCAGGGAGACCCCGCCGGTGGCTGCCGGGCTCCTGGTGCGAGAAGTATCCCGGGAAAGTGCAGCCTGGGCCCTCCTCTGCGGCTGTGCTGGAGTCCTCTTGCGAATAACACAGCCGACTGTCTCAGGCTAGAGCAGCACGGTGCTGAGCTTCAGGATTTGGGCCCTTTCCCTCTGGGAAGTAGTCTCGAGTCCATAGGTCTGATCAGCCCACGCAGCAGCTAAACTGGGTCCCTACCTGCCTTTTCCTCTTGCGTGTGTCTGTTTGTTTGTTAAATAATGTAGCAACACAAGGTTACTTGAACTAAATTTATCTTCCCGTGTAGCTATGGGAACAGTCGGCGGTACGGTGACGCCGGGGCGTGCAGTCAGGTCTGCTGCGAGGCTCTGGGCTGGCACGGCTGAGCCCAGCTTCTTTCCACGGATGCTGTCCTGCGTGGCAGCTTCACCTTTAAACTTTCTTTTTGGGCTTATTTTCTTAGACTCTTCTTTAGCCAGCAGCGTGACCATCCTTTTAACCTGGGAAGTGTCGAGGACGATGAGGTGTTTGGAGGAAGGTGTGGGGTTCCGGAGCAGCCAGACATGACACAGGGGAACGACTGCACTCGGACCAAAGGATGCTGCAGCTCCCTGTCCTGCCTCAAGCGTGGTTCATGGGGAAAAAAATAAGGGCAAAGGCAACTGCTTATAGTTCAATATTGTCCCAGCCCATACTGATTTCCAGCTCAGAAGCTTCTTGAATCAAACGTGGTTTCCTACGTGTATAGAATGACTGGATTAAAGCTGCTGAGGAGAACCCTCCCCCTTACAGTCATTCATTCCCTGTCCTTCCTGAAGCGCGTTCTCTTGCCCAGGTGGTGGGTATGGAGGAGAGGGCACGTGGGTGGCCAGCACAGCATTGCTCCTTTGACTCAAACAATTCATTTATCCCGGAAAGGCACAAGACCATGTGACAGAAACCAGTGGCTTAGGTGGTATCACCAAACATACGTAGTATGCATTGCCTGAAAGTCAGAGTTGAGCAACACAGCTCTGTGGACAGAGAGTGCCCCATCCTGCAGGGTAAGGACTTTGCCACGTCCTTTCCCCCATGGCTGGACTTACACACGTTACCACATAAGTTACTTTCACTGTTGCTAGTGGAGATAGAAAGGACGTGTCCATACAACCGTGTTTTTTCTGCAGGCTATAGGTGCTGTCTCTGTGTCTACCACTCCTGATTTCCTGGCTGGTTGAATCCTCTTTTGTTTTCGGCTCGTGTTTCTGGATCTCAGAGCTGTTTCTGTGACCTCTCTTGACATTTTCAGATTGTGCTGTTTACTGTGGTTTCAGGTCAGTACTGCAGGTGGTAACACTTGAGCTTGGAGGTAGCTTCCTTATCTCCCTCCATTCATGGTTTGAAGGTAGCATTTCTTATCTCCATTCATGTTTGGTTTTTTGCTTTTGACATCTCGCCAGCTGGTCCTTAAACCACAGGACTACACCCCCATCGCGTTTAATTTGCAATAGACCTGTTGAGGAGATTGAATCTGCACCAGGATATCCCAATGAGGTGAAGTTTCTTTTCACAATGTTTGGGACGCTTGCATTAGTGTTTATGAAATTCTTGCATGAAGTATGGCTTCTGAGGTACAATATAGCCAGCGATCTTGGGGAGCTCTCATGCTTCTGATCATGCTAGGAAGCTTTATGCCCAAAGCCAGTCATCCTTTGAAAGCATCTAACCTGAGCAAGGGAAGAGACAGACTTTTATTTTCGTCTTCCAAAGCTGCTTCTAAAGCAGGAAATGTCCACACCTCCTTCAGGTTTGATCTCAATGCTCTTCACAGCACATATGTGTTGAGCTAGTCATCTTAGCTGATGCTGCTCCTCTTTGCATCTTGTTTATTCCATCCCATTATAACGAGCTCTGGGATCTGAGCTTTATCCCTAATACTACTTGACCTTATTTTTTACAAGACTATTCACAGACATCCTCTATGTTTGTCATGTCATATGCAGAGCCCTCGGGCTAGAGTCCATCTCCAGGAGGGAGCTGCAGCAGAGCCTGCACAACCCAGAGCTCCTCCTGGTTTATTCCTGCCGCACGGGGAAAGGAGAACGTGCTTGCATGATGCACAGAAAACAGACGCTTGGGCGTTAGTGATAGGAATGGGCTCTGCTGAATGAGGAGGTGGTGAGCAAAGGGCAGCTTTGATGCAAGCATCAACCTGCAGAGATCCATGAGCCTATGGAAGCGTGTAACAGCTTGTGAAGAGTTAGCGGGCTTCATACTCTCACCTCTCTGTGTCTCGTGTTACCAGCAAGGCAAAAGATATGCTCGTTACAGCAATATGTGGGTCTTTTGACATTTCTTGAGCTGATTTGTTTTCCTCAGTGTAAAGAAATAACGCACAAAGTGGTTCTGTGATGGAGTGTTTCCTAAATGGATGTAACTTGGCAAACAGTCCAGCTGTTCATTTTCCTCAGATAAGTTGGTATCAAAGTACCTGGTTTTGAAACTTGGCACTTCTCTCCTGCATCTTTCAAAGCTTGCTCAACAGTGCCCGTGCCAGAAGGTTGATGCCATAGTAGTTTGGGGGGATTAAGTTGTGTAGTGAAGATAAATACTTATTGCAGGTGAGGAGGTCAGAAAAGCATCTCAAAGATAAGGCTGTTTAGCAAAGCCTTCTCCTCCCAGAGCTCTCCGCGTCCTCCCTGAGGTACCGACAGTACCGTGCTGTGCCCCATGAAGTCCTGGGGCTGTAGCCAGCAGCCCTGGCAAGGCTCGGGGTGGGGGGGAAACCCATCCTGTGCTGCCCTTGCTGTCCCGTGTTGTGTGAGAGGTGTGCGGAGCAGGCAGGTGATGCGAGGAGCCAGGGAAGAGCTGTGCCGCGTTTCCCCTCGGCTCCCCCTGCCGCGGGTGGTGCAGCGCTCTCCATCCCACCGGCGAGCGGGGAGCTCTAGCACTTTGTTTTATGGGCAGCCCCCCTCTGCTTTGCAAAGATCTGCCATGGGAAAGGGTAGCTGCACTCAGGGATGGCTGAGGATAAAACTGTTTCTTTGTACAAGACTGGTCTGCCTTTACAGTGCGTTTTGCTCTGGTTATTCCCTTTTTTCCCCTTGAGGCTTTTACTCGGCCAGAAGTACTGAAGTTGGGTGGATTAGCTGCATCTGCCTGTGACCTGTGCAGTAAAAATTACCTTTTTTCACTGCAGACTTACAAGCCAGAAATCATCCCATGTGGCTTTCGTGGGATGCCGGTCACCCTAGCACATCTGGGAGAGGCGATGTCTCGGTTTGGGGAAGGAGGCCATAACTCACAGCAAGATCCTTGTTTGTGACCAGGTGCCGGGACACCAGCTACAGGGACGGGTCTCCTGTAGCCAGCTCTGCCCGGGGAGGTGGAAATTTAATGTGTGTTAGCAGGCTCCTGGCAGCCACTGTTCTTTACGTCTCGCTCCCTGGGGCTGAGCAACAGCGGCTTTGTGCTGGGGGCTGCTTTCCCCTTCCAAGGGTTTGGCTTTGCACCAGAGAGTTCCTTCCCCTTGCTGAGGAACATCTCCGGTCCCAAAGCGCCTGCTCTCCTCACCTTGAAAACAAGGAGATAATTGTTTTTCCCACTACTGTCTCTTCCCTGCCGGCCTCCCCCAGGCGCAGGCAGCCTGTGCCTCCTCTGCCTGCAGGGAGATGGAGAGAGCAGCCCTGCACGGGCCAGCGGCCGGACCGGGGGTGAAACACCCTGCCAGTTGGTGATCTGGAAACGTCGTTAAAATAAAGAGGGGTCGGCAAGAGCAGAAGGCAAATGATGTTGCGTTAAGTGGCGGGGAAGGTCAGAGGTTAATCGCCTCCTCGCCTGCCCACGCTCTGCGAGATGCGGTGCCGGGCCGCTGCTGCAGCCGGGGGAAAATCCAAAGGCAAAGGGCAGCACCCCCGTTCCTGTAAAAGAGTACTGGAACAGCTCAAAGGGCACGGGGGCATCACGGTTGTGGAGCCAGTGATATCTGCGGTCTGCCCTTCCTCTGTAATGCCTGCAGACTGCCTGGGCTTCTCCACGCCTTGGAAAATACTGAAGGCTGGAATTGCTCCCACCCCTCCAGAAGGAAAGGGCTAAAAATCTGGGTAATGAAAATCTATCTGTCGCAGCAATCTTGGGAGTACCTGCCAGGTGTAGCCAGTGGTGTGGGACTTTGCTCCAATGACCTGAAAAACCTAGAGAGACAGCTTTTCTAGGAAAGTGAGTTCAAGGTAATCATGCTCTTAGTGACGTGGGTCTTGTCCTGGTTTTAGCCTTTTTTAGCAGGCTGGACATCCCAGAAATAGATGGTGCATAAGTTCTGTGAAAAAAGGCACCTGCTTTGAGCAAAGATTAGTTCTCCAGTGTGGGAAAAGCTTCATCAAAGCACAGCTTTCCTCTGAAACCCTGAGCAGAGATAAGAGGCAACCCCAGAGCCGGTGAAGCCTCCCTGGTTTCTCTGCTTACAGGATGACTTCTTGTTTCTTCCAGATTCCCGGCACACAGCATAGATCTTGGAAGGGCTCGGCTGTGTCTGGGGTCTGAACACCTTCTAGGTATGAACCTAGGTTAGCAGCTGCCAAAATGTTGGTGGCCTCAAGTGTACCCCAAGCCTGGAGATGACAGGCTGGAAGACTGGATTGCTTGGGACGACTCTGAGGACCACCTAATGTGGTTGCAGCTCGGTTTGTTCCTGTAAGGGTGTTTGGGATCCTCTGGTCTTCATCTCTCCTGTGCAGCGCAGCGCTGTTTAACCATGAATCGGCAGGGGAGCTGCTGAGGGTGCAGGACAAATTCCCTTCAGTTCTTTAGGGCAGATTTTGACAGGAGATGGAGTCTGTTTTCACCAACATTTCTATAAAATCCATGGAAGAGCTTGTGTTTACACCACTCTAAGAGTACATCTTGCTGATCGAGCTTATTTTGCTCACTGAATTGGTGTAAGTTCTACTGAAAAAGCCTGCTCTTGCTGCTACAGATTGCACGTATGCTAGGTTTGCTGAGATCGCTAACCTGAAGCTCCTCTAGCACAGATTAGACTCAAATTACGGAGAAATCTGGTTGTGATGTTAATGTAATGCCTGGAAGATCAAATCTCCATGTTCTCTTCACAGGTATCATGGGTTTCCGCGATAAATGCTTTTTATAACTCTCCTGATAGATTTCTGAGCTGTTGTTCAAACCCAGTCAGGAAGGTGCCGTCTAGCAATCTCCTCTGGTGTACCCAAAGGTCTCTGTCCCCTGCAGTGCCACGGAGTTCATTCTGCCCTGTTTCCTTCGTATCTTCCTTTAAAGACCAAAAGATCCTTTAAAGCACCCTTAAACAGAACTATTCCAGGAGGATATGGAAAGCCATGAGTTTGTGGACAGGCTTTTCCTCTGACTGAAGTTTTTTTCCAAAGAGGACCTGATTTCTCACTACCCCTCACCTCCATTGCAACGTCTCCCATTAAAACCAGAAGACCCAGGCACCAGCTGTCTCACGGCAGTCTCCTGGCTGTATGACTCCAGACAGCACCATCCCTAAGGCTTCAAGAGCGCAGGAAGACTTTGGAGGTAAAATGTGAGTGCAATTGCCAACTGAACATCATAGATGCCCTGTGGTGAAACCATGAGGCTGTTTCCTGGGCTGGAACATGGCCGCCAGCAGGGACATCAGGCAGAGCTTGAGGCATGGGGCATGTCTGGGGGGAGGAGGGTATCTACCATTTCCACCAGCACAGTCCACAACTTGAGCTGTTGCTTAGCCCAGCCCAGGAGTCAGCATTGGAAGTGCCTGAGAGCAGCCCCTCTCCATAGTGCATCCTCTGCTGCTCCTGAAAAGATGGCTGTAACACCAAGGGTAGGAAGAGTTCATCCTCTTCCATGCCAGCCCAGGCTTATCGAGGGGTTGGGAGGCTCCGGTGTGGCACAGGAGGGAGCTGGGAGTGTGCTGTGACTGGGTGGAGGAATGTGGAGGCTCTTTCCAAGTGCCTTGGCCCATCAGGAACTTGGCCTGAATTTTCTTCTCCTTGCTGCCTCTCCTATCTGAGCACTTCCCGGGGGCTGCGGGCAGAGATGAGCTCTCCCAGCACCTGGCCCGATGCTCCTCAGAGAGCTTGCATGGATTACTGGCTGCTGCTTCAGATCAGCAGTGCTAGGCAGGAGCGAGAGGCAGGTCAGGGATGCCAGAAGGTGCTAAGCTCTGCTTGGCTGGAGGGCTCCAGGGAGGCAGGAGGCATGGGATTTGGCTGGGTCTAGGACAAACCTGTGCCCTTTTGCCCCCCAGGCATCCCTACCCCATGCTCTGCAAGGGAAGAGGCTCTGCTGGCACGAGGCAGCGGCCAGGACAGGGAAGCAGGAGGGGGCTTTGGCCAGAGCATCACCTGGGGTGCTGTGGGTGGGGGTGGCCGGTGGGCCAGGGCTGGCCGCAAAGGCCTTGGAGACGAGCATGTGTCGTTCCCTCTTTGGAAGAAGTTGGGACTTTTTGCATGTTTCTCGTGCTCACCCGATGGGGTTGCAGCCCCTGGCCCAGGTGCGGCTGCAGGTTTGGGTGTGCTGAGTGTTTATAGCGCCTCTATTGCTTTTGAAGATAAGGACATGTTAGTATTTTATTGCCCCCTTTCTTCATCTGAGGCAGCATCCAGAGCAAGAAGAAGAGAAGGGAAGGACTCGTTTCCTTATGACGGGGGATTAGTCGTGGCAGCCCGGCCCTCCGGCGAGGGGCTGCCAGGCTCCCTGCTCCACCATGTGTCCTGCAAGGTGAGGGCTCCTGCCCGGGAGCTCAGAGGACGGAGTCATTCCCCACCCAGCCCTCTTCCCACCCTTCCTCTGCCTTTCCCCCGGCTGCCCTTCGCATCCCTCTACCGTCCTGAGCTGGGGCTGTGCTCCTCCGTGGCTTTCCTGCGGATAAACCCAGAGCACCCTCAGCTTTTCCCACTGAACTGGTGAGGGGCCAGAGGTGAGGTGAGGGACCGGCTCTGCACGGCGCTGGCTGGCTCGGCTCCATCCCTCCGCTCACGCTTGCCGTTGGCAGGGCTGGTTCCCGGGGCGCTCTGGGCTCCTGTCCTCTCTGGCCCTGAGCTGGGTCACGTCCAGCCTGCCCTCAGGGACCCGGCTTATCGGTAATGGGGAACGTGGCTATTGCACGAGGCAGAGATAACCACCGCCACCGCATTTGTGCACTCGGTGTCCTTCCCTTCCCCATCCTCCGCTCCTGCTGGCAAAGAAGTGGAAAACCCTTTTCAACCTGCCTTGCCCTGTCGCCAAGTTTCACATCTTTGGGTGCGTTCAAGTTAGAGAGAGCTGGGAGGGGAGAAACCTTCACCTCCCTGCGCCCACCCAGGCTTAACGCAGGGGCTGCCCCTCGGCGGGGCTGGGGGAAGGCTCGCCCCCTTCCCGGTGTGATGCTCCTCAACTCCTCTCCTGCTGTGCCGCAGCTGAAGCCGATGTGCTGCGCCCACGGAAGGGGGGTCTGGCTTTGCACAGGTGATTAAGAAACCTGAGGGGGTTTGGGGGATGTTGGGGGCGCTTGCAGTGCCTCTGCGCTGCGCCCGTCTGCCCAAATCACGGGTGTTTCTGTACGCGAACTCCTCGCCCTGCCTGCCCCCGTCTGTGCCCGCTGCCTCTCGCCGTCGGGGGAAAGCCGTGCAAACGCCGACTCCTCTAAAACCAGAAATCTTTCCCTTCTGCTGCTTGAATCAAAGTGTTAATAAACCCCACAGCAATCAAAGTCTGAATCGAGCGGTTTCAAATGCCCCTTTGTTTAATTAGCGGAGCCCCAGCCTGCAGACACAGGCAGCGCTGTCTGGCCCCGCAGCCAAGGGTGGGAGGCGAGGGCGGAGGACGCGGCGCCCAGGAATTCCTCCTCTTCAGAGGCACGACCTCTCGTACCAACTATTTTCTCGCCTCCTCTCTGCGTCAGCTGCCCAGAAACAAAACATTTACGGCGGAAGGACTTAAGTGAACTCACGGCATCTCCTGGGGGGCTGCAGCTGACAGGCGAAGCCCCCTGCACGCTTTCCATCCTCTTTTCCCCAGGGCAGCAAAAAGTAACTCAGCCGGCCCCGGGGCTGAAGTGATGCTTTGCCCCTTGGCCATGGAAAGAGGGTGACTGTCCTTTACCTTGAAATCCACCCGGGTCCCTTCCAGCGAGCGTCACCCCAGGGATGGTTCCCTGGGTGGCCCCTTTCTCGGTGAGGAGGGGAGAAAGCATGACTCGCTGTTATCAGGAACATGTTAACCCCATGGCAAACATGATTTCACTGGTGCAAGGGTAACGGTGGTGACGTCTGAGCGGGGAACACGGTCCCTTCCTCTCTGGGACCTAATCTAAATTGCTTTACGAGGGGGCAGCAGATACACCAAAGCCTCCTGCTCCTCAGGGGACAGGGAGCCAGGGCAAGGGGGTCCCCGGGCGGCCCTGTGCTGTGGCACAGCAGCGCAGGGGTTATCTCGCCTCCAGCAGTGGGACGTCAGAGGGGGCATGGTGGTTAAAAGGTACTTGCTCCCTGGTGGGCTGCAGGGCTGGGCTGCCTGCACCTCCTTTCCTCCTGCCGTGCCCGGGCACATGCCCGGCACCCCTCGGTGCCACCAGCAGCCTGTGCGAGTTGTCGTGCTGTTGCTGCTGTGCAGGGCTGCAACCACGTAGCACGTCCCACCGCTGCCGAAGGGTCGCATGGAGCAGTCTTGGTCCCTGCCTGCCCGTCCCTTGGAGCTCACTGGTGGTGTTTTTCCTCCCAAAACAGCCCCTGCAATGATCCCCGGGCTCAGGACCCTTCTGCTGCTGTGTTGGCGTGCGTAGCCTCTGCCATGGCCAGCGGATGCCTCGGGTGCTTGGGACCATGTTGCCTCCTGGGTGCTGGTGCTCACAGCATCGTGGGATGGAGGTGCGGTGATGCTGGGGCTCTCCCCACCACCTGGGGACTTTGAGGTGCCACATGCACCCGGGGGCAGTGAATCCCCCGGAGGGCACCCCAGTCCCAGTGCTACCTG
>NW_009649308.1:418604-423158 GCF_000708025.1 Charadrius vociferus
GGAGAGTGACGTACACACCCCCCCACACCCCCCTGCCCAACAGCACTGCCACCCGCCTGGGCTCCCAGGTGGCAAAGCCATGGGGGGACGGACGGACATGCCAGAGCAAGGGCCGGCAGTGCCCTATGGACCTGCCAGTTGGGTGAGCGTGACCCCGCCACAGCCCACCCTGCCGGGGGAGCTGCCAGGGCCCCTCGCTGCCGGACAAAAGCTCAGTCACAGCCTGGCTAGAAACACAGATTTATTGCGACATCAGTTTGCAACCAGCACTCAACCACCCCAGCGGCAAGTCCGGACCCGTGCGGATGCCCTGACCCCCCTGTGATGCCTCTGCGGCCAGTGAGCCGGTCCCCGGGGACATAAGCCCACCCATCCCCATCCAGGCAAGCTCGCTGGGGCTGCGGGCTGGGGTCCTGCTGTGCCAGGGGCTGCCTGCGGGCTGGCAGCATAGAGGAGGGAACAGAAGCCAGATTTGGGGTCCTTCGCTGATGTAAGCCACCAGCTGGGATCTCTGAGCAGTCTCAAGGCTCTCAGGATCCCTGGGGAGAGAGTGGGGTCAAACCCCCCCAGACTTGTGAGCGAGAGGGCTGAGCACGGGAGATGCTGCCGTGTCCTCTCCTCTTCCCGCGCTCCCTCAGTGCCAGCCCGGATGCTTTGGGGCGCTGGGAGAGGTGCCAGCCCGGTTTCCACGTGCAGCCGCTACACGTATCCCGTCAGGTTGTAGGAGTTCAGCTCACTCTTGGTCTTCTGCGCCTGGATGACGGAGGGCCGGGGGCTCTTGCCTGCCAGCAGCCGAGGCTGGTAGGTGCTTCCATAGGTGGCTGTCTGGTCCCGGGCAGGGCAGGAGGTGCAGAGGATGAAGCCGCCGACGAGGGAGAGGAGGGAGGAGATGATGCCCAGGTAAAGCGCCTCCCCGAGCTCAAACTTTATGCTGTCGGGGAGGATGGGGTTGTGGAAATCCCGCAGCACCACATGGATGTTCCACACCAGCGGGATGAAGCAGAGCAGCCCCCCAAGGATGAAGACCGCACCGCCCGCTACCGCCACCCGGTCCTTGCCCGGTGAGCCCTGGTTGAAGACGGTGCACCTCATGCCCACAACGGTGAGAAGGCAGGCGAGGGAGGAGATGGCGCAGGAGCTCACCATCAGGGCTTGGGCTGCCTGGACATCGGCAGGCAGGTTGAGCAGGGAGCTGTAGATGTCACACTGGGTGATGCCCGTGCTGTATGTGGCGCACTCCATCCATAGCCCCTTGGTGAAGCTCACGGCTGTCACGATGCTGGAGCCAATGTAGGAGCTGGTCTTCCAGCTGGGCAGCAGCGTGGCTGTCAGCGTGCCAATGTAGCCCAGGAAGGCCACGGCGTAGCCCAGCAGCTGGAGCCCCATGGAGACCATGGTGGGTGCTGGTTGTCACCTCCCTGGGGCTCGTGGCTTCTCACCCGGCTTGCCAGCGTCTCGTTCCCGCGCGCTTACCTTCCCATGGCCCTGCCGGCAGCTCCGCTCGCAGCACCGCAGCTCCACCCCGCTCCCGGGGGTGCTGGTTTTGTGCGGGCACCGGCGTGTGGGTGGGAGCCAGGGGGAGGAGAGGTTACCTGCAAAGAGTGGAAAGCAATCCCTCCCCGATTAACGATTGACCCAAGCCTGCGGAGGAGCGCCAAGCGCCCTTTCACCTCCGCTATCTCCCCAGCCAGACTTCAGAGGCAGAGCAGCGCTGCCCGGGAAGGACGCCAAAGCCCTCCCTTGCGCCGGGGCCACGGGCAGGGATGGAGAGCCGGCCGCTGATGGGGAAGTGCCCGCTGCCTTCCTGTCTTCTGCAATGTCCTGAGCCAAGGAAGCCAAAAAGCTACAGCTGTGCCCCGTTATTTGGGACCTGCCAGAGGTGATGTCAGGTGGTGGCCTTGAGGTTCCACCTGCTGAGGAAGGGAGATACCGCTTCCTCCCCATCTGTGTGGGGCTCACTCAAGGCATCTGCAGCCACCCACCACCCAGCCTGAGCTGCTGAGGATCCGGCGGGACAACGGGATGCGCCCACCTGAGATGGAACCACGGTTATCAACCTTTCTGTGCTGCTGGGGACAACGATGGAGACGGATGCATGTGACAGTGATGCCTGCATCCCCAGGAGAGCCTGGAGGTCCACAGAGGGCAGAATTACATCAAGGCGAAGCACTCTGGCAGTGCCTCGGTGATGCTTCCCTGAAGCGCCCCGGCTGAGCAGGGCAACCCATCCCTCGGTGGGGTGAGCACACTGGGGCACAGCTTGTGCTCGCTGCTGGCAGCGGGGATTTTTCTGCTAGTGCCATCTCCTGCCTGCAGCCCTTGGGGGGGGAGGCTGGCAGAGGCAGTGGAGTGGGGTGGTTTGTTTTCCCTCTGCCTTGTTTCAAAATTCCCCCTCCCGCTGCGTCTTGCGAAACCAGACTAAGCCCATGCCACACCGCGCCGACACTGTGGTCAGCGGCCTCCCGCCCTGGGAACGCTCCCGGCTGAGAGCGCTGCCACCACCCAGAGCCTCCGCTCCTCTCCCCGACCCCCCGCCGGCACCTCAAATGCTTGGTACTAAAATTTCCCAACTTTCTGTCTCCTTTCCTGTGCGCTAATCAAGATCTCCTGCTCCATCTCAGGGGTGTTGCTGCAAAAGAAATACCTAGGGTGCTGCCGAAATGGCACGGGAGAGTCATGCTGGAGCTCTGTGGTACTTACGGAGGTGGCTGGAGACGCGGTGCGGGACCGAGGGTGGCTGTGGCTGGGGGTCACCCAGGACCGGAGGTGGCTGGTCGGGGCAGGGCGAGCGGCCGGGGCCCTGGCCCGGGGGATCAGGGGCTGCGAATTGTTTAGCTACAGCTTTGCAAAATCCACCTGAAAATCTCAGCCTGGATCAGAGGCTTATTGCAGATCAGAATTAAACCCTTTCAACGTCGGGAAAGACTGGGGAGCTGGGACGCCTCGTTTTGCTTGTTGTTTATTAATTATCAGGGTAGGTTTGTCTAAATGGCTCAGGTCTGTGGCTTGCTGGCACCTTTCTGGCCAGCCTTGGTGGCCGGCGGGTGTGTCACTGTCCATGTGTCCGCTTTGGGCTGTGTCACCCGTGCAGGGGTCGGAGGGGCAGTGAAACGCCAGCAGGTTGAACTCCCCATGCCCACAGTGTCAGCTCAGGTTTTCAGTTCGCTCCTCCTGGCCCTGCTTGTCTTCCCCGGGGTTTGTTGTTGTAAGACTCCTGGCCCAAATGAGGAGCAAATGGAGAAGGTAATGAGGGCTGTGCTGGCCCCGTGCCCCCTCCCGTTCGCCGGCTGCCGCAGATGGAGAGGGGCAGGGAGGGCCCCTGGTGACAAATTGTGCTCAGAGCTGAGCAGGGTCCAGCCAACGTTTGGACAAGGGTGTTTGGACGCTGATAGCAGAGCTACAGCAGGGACCATTTGCTATTTTCTTTCCTTGTCCCAAATTGAAACCCTCCCAGAAGCGGGAGGTGACCTGTCTCCCATCGGCACCTCGCCTTGAGCGCTCAGGCAGGAGCAGCGGGCAGGGATGGGACGCGTGGCAGCGCTGGGGCAGGGGCGAGCCTTGCACCCTTGTATCGAGAAGCTTTTCTGTACCTCCTGGTATGGTCCACATCTCAAAAAAAGCCAAAGGAGAGGGCAGGGAGCACGGACAAGTGTGTGCTCTCCCCACTGCGCTGGCAGTGTAGGAACAGTGCCTGGCAGCTCCCCGGGGCGATCCGAGCAGGGGCTGTGGATGCCTGAGCAGGACCATTGCCCTGCCTGCGCCTGGGGTCCACCCCTGCCATCTGTCTTCCCTCCCTGTCCTCTCTTCAGCATTCCATCACCTGCCTCCTGGTTGCTCTGTGCTTGCCACCACCGCAGCCCATCACCCTGTCCCCAGGGCATGCCCATCGGCCTGTCCTCATCATGCCCATCAGGCTGTCCCATCACATGGCCGTTGGACTGTCCCCATCCCATGCCCATCATGCTGCCCCAGCACTCCCCATCCCTTCCCCACGTCCCCACTCCCTTATGCAAATGGCTACAAAGAGCACTTTATCATCCTCGTTAATTGTCTCTGCCCTCCCCTGTTCCCCCCTGGGGATTTTCTCACAAATGGTGTCTAACTTTTCCCTTCTGTGTTTTGCTTTTCCACCAGGGATCGCAGCCCCCCTGCTCCCAGCCTCCCCCCGCCCTCTGTTTACACAACTGGGACAAATTTCACACCCTGGGGACCGCTGCCCCCACACCCCTAGTCCCTTGCTCCCCTGCCCTTGCCCCTGCCCCAAAGAATTTGTGAGTCACTGGCCGGGGCAGGGCTATAAAGGTATCCTCACCAAGGGTCTGCAGCGTCAGAGGGGACACTGTTGACTCCCACCATGGAAGCTGCTGCCTGTTGCCTGCCTCCACACAGGTTCTCCGTGCCTGTGGCCAGTGCTTGCCCAGCCCCAGGGCTGGAGCAAGGGGGAAGGTACCTGGGTGCTGCGCAGCCTGAGAGGACTGGGGAGGGTGGGGAGGGCAGGGGGTGCGCGGGAGGTGGAATGGGGGAGGCGCCAGATGGATTCAGGTGAAGGCTGTG
>NW_009649308.1:425855-436706 GCF_000708025.1 Charadrius vociferus
CGGGGCAGAGGCCGGAGAGGGGCCACGTGGGGTCGGATGGGATCCAAAGGCTGTTTTGGGAGGGCAAGACATCCTGGCACCCCATGGGGACCCCGTGGTCCCTGGCGAGTCAAGCCGGTGCAGCCTCTTCCCCTCGCTGTGGATCTTGGCATGGAAAACCCCAAATATTGCTAGGATCCTGCTGAGCGGCTGGCAGCCGGGGCTACGTGATGCCAGCAGAGCTGGCAGCCTCCCTGCGTGCTGTGGCACGTCACTGGTGTCTGTGGATCCCCCTGACCTGCACCTGTGCCCCCCAGCCTGGCAAGGAGGTGCTGCCTCCCACTGTGCCCCCCACGCCTGCTCAAGGTCTGCGGGCGACCGGCACCGAGCGCACACCATATTTTACCAGCACGATTTCCTCCTTTGGCATCAGTGACGGGAGCGGGGGCGGAGATGGGGGGAGCCCGGGGGAGACACAAATGTGCGACTGCAGCATCCTCACTCTCACGGCTGCATCCCTCGCGCCTCCTCACGGTTGCCTTAGCAACCTCCTATCGATGAGGTATTTATAGAGGAGGCAAACGCGTCGGAGGGGGGGGACCGGGACTGGGTGGGCGTCTGCTAGATCAGCCTCCAGCTTCAGGCTCCTCTCAGCTTGCGTGGCTGCGCGGAGGCAGGAGGGATGCTGCTCCCCTTGGCGTCAGCGTGTGTGGTGGTCCAGCTTTTCCTGCTCATGGGAGCCGGGGGAGGTGGTTAGGAATTTGTGCGTGGAAATAAAAATAAGCGTCTGGGATGCCTGTCCTTCTCGCAGGCTTCACTCCTGCTTGTAGGCTTGTATAGACCTGGCTTATTGTTGCACTGGAATAAACCATTTCTGAGCTCAGACACTGGGTGCGTTGGCACAGGTACTTGGAAAAAAGTTAAAGATAAAATCTTTCTGATGCATTAAGTGTGTTGCCTGATGTATGACTCGGGTTATGGAGCTGGGGTTCCTGACAAATCTGGTCTTGAATATCCTTATTTCTGCATCTCTGTTCTCCTGTCTATTAAAGGAGGAGAATGCCATTAACAATGAGCAATACAGGGGTTTTGTGTGGAAACTGTGGCATGTTTTCCATGCCGTGCATTCTTTTATCCTGTGGGTTTGGGGCTCTTCATAAAAACTGATGACAACAAAAGCAGGTCAGGTAGTCCCTGCTCGGAGCTGAGGCAGCCTGTGGGGGAACGCATGGATCCGGAGGCCTCTCGGCTGCTCTCGCATCCCCCAGAAAAGCACAAAGAAGCGGAGTTGGGTGCGCAGTTTCTTGAGAAAAGGCCTCCTGGTGTGGGCTGTGGGGCGCAGAAGGCGGTGGACCTGGTCTAGTGGGAGGTGACCCTGCCCATGTCAGGGGGGTTAGAACTCGGTGATCTTTAAGATCCCTTCCAACCTAAACCATTCTATGATGATTCTATGATTCCTGTGTAATTCTGGTGCTCTGCTGCTTTCCCTCACTCCTGCATAAACTCCAGATTGAGGTTTGCAATCTGAGTTTCACAAACTGTTGGAAAGAAGCTGCTTTCTGCCTCTGGAGACAGCTCCGGGCTTGCTTGGCTTCTTGCCACTTTTGGTGCAGAAACCTCAGAAACCGCAGGAGACCTGATGTTGGCAGAGAGAAGTGCTTAGATTTACTGTTGTGAGGTGTGGTCGTGCCTGCGGTGGTGGTGTGCATCAGCCCTTCTGTGTGTCCGGATTCCTGCCTTTTATGCGAAATGAGAAATGCGTTTCTAGCCCCACTGACCCTCTGCACGGCCCTGTGCTGTCCCTGACCTTCCTCCAGCTGAGTGGATTCAAGCGCTTTTGGGATAACTTTGAATATCTGAAGTCCTGCACATAAAATCAGCATGTGTTTTTGTTCCTTCTGTTTCTAACTGCATCTGCTCCTTCATCCCAAATAAATCCCTGTAGGAACTGGTTAGTCCTGTCCCCTCTGTCTCGGGGCAGAGTTGTGGCTTTGCTACAGCAAGGTGTCACACAAGGCGAGAGGAGATGATTTTGCCCAGGATAATCTGATCGGTGGGGCATCGAGCACAGGGAGAAGACATAGCACGAAAAACAAGTGAGTGAAACTCTTCCTGTGAACAGAGAGGGATATACTCTACTTCTGCAGGATTTTTTTTTTTTTTTAATTTTGTGGTATTTCGTTTAGTTTCATTTTGCTTTTGAAGCACAAAAGGTGCTTATCTAGCTGGAGAGCTGTTGTCCTGGGTGTCCTCTGTCACTCTTGCTGCTGCCCTTAGCTTGGCCCAGCAACCTTTAGGAGATGCTTGTCCTTTACTTTCCTGCCGTATAGTCGCTTTTAGGGCAGCGGAGAAAACAGTGTGGCCCTGTTTATTGCAGATTGTGGGTAGGAGTTGCAGAAGTGAGAACTGGCACGGCTGTGAAATTGATTTAAAACAGGATGACTGCTTTACCTGTATCCATCAATCTCTTCTGGAAAGGAAAAGAACCAGGCTGCTCCCAGCAGCTTCTGACACGCAGGTCATCTCCTCTGCTGATGAGATATGGGGACTCTCCATCCAGTTCTTCCTGCTTTGCTTGTCTGCAGCTCTCTGGGCTTCTTGGGCAGAGCCCTGGCCCTCCTTGGGTTGGTGCAGCACAAGTGCAGCAGAGACCGGCCCCAGGGTCTCCGAGAGCTGAGGGTGCCCTGAGCCCCTCCAGTCCCTCCCACCATGCGATGAGTGGGGAGGCAGCGGGAGTCCTTGGCTCTGAAGAGGCACTGCTTGGCTGGGAACTGTCTGGGTCCACCAGACAGCACGCTGCTTTCTGCATGAATCTGACCCTGGGCGATGGAGTTCTTGGGCTTCAGGGGGTGAAATTTAAGCTGTCGGTGACTCTCCTGTTTTTTTCCCTGCAGGTAGGCAGGAGCCCCCCGTAGCTGAGCGAGGCAGCATGGCAAGTAAGTGTTCCCCAATCAAGATGGAGAGGTGGTGGTGGTGCTGGAGAAGGGGGATGTTTGGCAGCCACCTCTCAAGGAAGGGGTGCCTGTGCTTTTTTTGGGGGGTGTTATTCTCTGTGGGCAGCAGATGCCATTGACCGTTATCCCTGGATGAGGTCTGAGGTCCGGCTGACTTGTGCTTCTCTCTCCCCTGTGGAAGGTGGGAGTTGAGAGGAGGTGCTGAAGGGCTGACCTCTCTGGGACTCCTGGTACGCTGCAGCATTTCTTTATTTGCGTGATGCTTGCTGTGCAAGGCCGGCCTCCCTGAGGCGCTTTGGACTGACTGGCCCCTCTGCAGGGGTTGCTGGTCTGCACTGACACCTCCTAGCTGCGGTGCTCCTCATGGCCCATGACCGGCATCCCACAAGCTGCCCATCCTGGGGGCCACGCTGCCTTGTGTGGCTGGTGGCACTGGGGCTCTGCGTTCCCAGTGGATGGGCAGCTGCCTAACTGGGTCCCGCTGGGAGCTCACTGCGTCTTGGCGTCTGAAAGAGGGTCTGGCAGATGGGGCTGCTTGGGGCCAGCGGCTAAAGCTGGGCTGAGACTGGCAAGGGTACAGGGTGGAGGATGGCGTGTGGTCTGTAAAGAGCTGGACTCAACCCTCCCTCCTCGCTCTTCTGGGCAGCCTGCGCGGAGGCTGCATGCAGCGATGTGATGGGAGCTCAAGGAGGACAGCAGTTGTGAACGGGGAGATGTAGAGATCTGGCTGGGATCTCGGGATTTGCTTGGGCTGTCGCTGGAGTCAGCTATGAAGGTGGAGGCAGCAAGCACGCTGGGCAGGAGGAGGACCTCGGGGATGACAGGTATGCCTTCTTTCCTTATCTGTGCTGTGTTAGGTGGGGGAGGGAGCAGAGATCTTCAGGCAGTGTGTTTAAAAGGCAGTTTTAATCTTCTGTTAATGAAGAGGGTCCCTGCCTTCCTCCACTGCTGCCTTTTCTTCCTCCCAGATCTCAGGTGCTGGCTCACCAGCGCTTACTGGTTGTGGGAGGTGTCCCTGTGGCGGCAATGTCCCCCGCCGAGCAGTCCCCTTCGTGGTGACCCTGACGTGCAGGAGGGGATGTGGTGGTCAGCATGTTCACCATCATGTGCTCTCCGGCAGCCTGCAGCCCTGGCTGTCCCTCCGCAGAGACAGCCGCATGTCGTTCTGCAGACAATGTCATTCTGCCAGGCAGCAGAGCTGTGGGGTAGCGGTGTGGCCAAGCCTGCCTGCCACCAGGGGCCAGCAGCACCTCAGGAAACCCAGCAGGGATGCGCGGGGAACCCAGCCCTGCTCCTGCTCCCCCTGCCTAAAGCTCTGATCTTTCCTGAGCACCGGTTCTCCAGCTGGTGTGGGGAGACTTGGAGAGGCACAAGGGGTCAGTACTGAGGCTGCTGGGCCTTAGGACATCCCCACAGCCTTGCGGTTTGGGGACAGTACCTCCTCAGCTGTCTGCTCTTCGTGTCAGTTGAGGACCCGGGCTGGATGAGAGAGTTGGCGAGGCTCTTGTTTCCTGAAGGCCATTGGTTTTCCAGCCCCGGTCCCCAGGCACGTGGGAGCTCTTTGCGCTTTCAGAGTAGAAGAGGGGAGGGAGCAGTGACTTAGTTACTGCTCTTCTGCCATTTCTAGGTCCCTGAGGGAAACTGGATGGAGGGGGGGGGGCACACACCCCCCTCACAGCGTGCTTTCAGTCGGGATATTGCTCATGATACCTGCCTGCCTGTGTGTCTGTTTTTATTTCCCACCGTAGTGGCCAGTTCAGCACGGCAAAGCAGGGAAGGGCTCAAGTGACTGGTATCTGCAGGGATGGAAAACCCTGACAGTGAGATCTGCGGCCAAACTTGTTGCTCCAAGGTGTGCTGAGGAAGTTGGAAAGAGGCTCAGACTCAAGTGCTGAGGAGGGGAGAGTTGATACCACAGCCTGATCAAGGCGGGAGGCGAGGGGAGGTGAGGCCAGACTTCTCCGCTAAAGGATGGGACATGTGCGGAATGGATGGTGTCTTTGTAAAATTTCATCTCGTTCTGGAAAGGCTCAAGAGAAGGTCTGCCTGCCAGCCTTTTCCCTCTCCAGCCAGGACAGCCCTCCTCAACTGCGAAAGCCAAGGCAAGCTGATCCCCGCCCTCCTGCGAGATGCCTTCTGTGCCTCTTAAATGCTTTTTCGGTTATCCTTGTTTAAAAAAAAAAAATAAATAATTATTTGCATAATAAAGTGGATTCTGAGGGAAGGTCTCTGACTCACATCATTCATGCTACTCTTCATTCACACCTCAGTGGTTCAGCCCTCTGCAAACTCTCTCACTGAAGCAAACCATTAATAAATCACGGGGGGAAAAAGCACCTACACAGCACAAAAAGAGCACAGTTCCTGCAAGCATGGGATGGTGTAGCACAGTAGTAGTTGCTTACACCGTGATCTCGTCCCTGCCTTGACGCTTACAAATCCTCTCACAAATACCTTGCTGTATTGTTTTAGGAGCAGGATACATGAAAGGTAAAGCAGAAGGAAACCTGCTGGTCTCTGGTAAAAGGCTCCTAATGAAAGAAGTTGGTAGCTTTTCACTAACTGTTATGTTTGATCTTCACCAAGCTCCTTGTTGAAGGAGTATGCCAAGCTGGTCTAATGGGAGACCCCGCCTGTCCCCTTCTCTCCTTGTCCTGCATCTGTTGATGTTGCTGCTGTGTGAGTTGGTTCATCTGGTTGATGCAACGGAAGACTGAGCCTGAGGATGAAGGAGGTAAATCAGTTTCTGTGGATCAGCCAGCTGAACCGATTCATCTTCCTCAAGGGGAGCAGCACGATTTACGTGACTGGGTGGGAAGAGATGGGGTCAGCCTACAGCTGAGCGTGTTGAGCTGCGTTACAGAAACATTCTCATGAAATGCCTGCATGGGATGTTTGGATCTTGCAAGAGTTATGGTTTGTGTGGAGTTTCTGCTTTCTGGGCAACAACTTGTTTGCTTCTCCTGTGCTTCTGCAGGTCTTGGTAGGTATTTGCTCCCTGCACCCCCTGGAGTTGTCCCTCCTGCAAAATGTGGGGGGAGAGGATTTGAAAGGGCTGTGTCTCCTGCAGGCAGGGAAGTGCTGCTCCTGCTCAGTCCGGCTTCCAGACTGCGTGCTCTGAGGAAGGATCTGATGTGGGCAACATAGGGTCTCCCAGGCTTTGGGAGCAGAAGAAGGTTTGTGAGGCCTCTGCACCAAAGTGCAGAAGGGATGAGAACGTGATGCCATGTGAGGAAAGGTTGCTCAGGCCCCTTTCAGTATCTGACTCATGACCCCCTGTGCTGTCCCCATGCATTGGGGATGTTTGCCCTTGTTGGGCCTGGGAGAAGACACAGTGGTTTCTCTGGGACCTGAACAGAGTCCCTGAAGCCACCTGAGCTTGCGTGACCCCACAACAGCTGACAGCAGGGACACCAGCTCCTCCTGGGAGACTGTGGAGGTGTGAAGCAAGAGAGGAAGCTCTGGGGTGGTGTATGGGGGGACTGTGGAATGATGCACAATGCCCTGTGTGTTGTGAGTCCATCTCAGTGCTGGCCTTGTGTCTTGGCAGAGAGGCCTGGCTCTGCGTCCCAGCCCTGCGGGGTCTTGCTTGCCCGGTGGGATCTCCCTTGCCCTGCAGCAAAGGGGCAGCAAGGTGAAATCCTGTCAAGGGCGGGAGGTTGAAAACAAGTCTTTTTGGAACCTTCTGTCTCTTCCTCAGCTGCCCTGTGTGGTCTTCAGTGGCCACCTCCAACGTCTCTAGCATCTCAGCCCTGCTGGAAGGATGTTCCTGGTGCTGTATGTCTCCGGGCAGACCCCAAGAGCCCTGTGCCCCTCTGGGAGTGCTGTCCCTCAATGGGCACTCTGCTGTGCGCAATGAATTGTCACCCTGGGCTTTTTGTTTGAGATGCCTGTATCACCAAAATCCTATGGAAAGCCAAGTGGGAAAGCCTGGCTGGGCAGAGGCCAAGTGTGGGGTTGTCTCTGCTCATCATGTCTCTGCCTTGTGTGTTGCATTTTGCCAACGGCTTCCTGGAGGAGATCCGGCAGGGCACCATCGAGCGGGAGTGCATCGAGGAGGTCTGCAGTTATGAGGAGGTCAAGGAAGTGTTCGAGAACAAGGAGAAGACGGTGCGTTTGTCCTGCCCTGCTCCCCAGTGGATGCGGGAGGGCTTACAACTTAGCAAGCTGGGGGCAGAGAAGGAAAGGACAGGGGGAAGAGCCTCTCCTGTTCCCTTTGTCCTCTCCTGTCTGCAAGCAGCATGCTGTGGCCTCGCTTTCCAGCGTGACTTTCCCTTCCCAGGCAATGCCCTCACCTTGGCATTGCCAGGACACCCTGCCACAGCTGCAGGTCGAGCTGGCACTCCCAGGGCACGTGTGGGAAATCTGTGATTTGTGGTGTTGTCCCAGATTCTCCAGGCTGGGGTTGGTGTTAACCAAATATCTCCCTGCTTGGTAATGGGGGCTGTTGGCTGCTGTTGAGGGAAGTTCCCACAATCTTTTGTGTTGGGTCCCACAGCGGCTCAGATGCTGGCAGCCCTGGTGAGAGTGGTGGGGAATGGCCAAAAAACTGCCTCTTTTGTGAGCCTAGGGAGGGCAATGATTATTGCTGGTGGTGGTCAGGAGGTCCTTGTCCCGCCTGCAGCACATGATGGTTGCTTCTTTGTTCCTCCCACAGATGGAGTTCTGGAAGGGCTACACCAACTCTGTCTACTCCGTCAAGGACCCCGGGCACAGCACGGAGCGCTCAGATGCCATGTACGTGGTGGTGCCCCTCTTGGGAGTGGCTCTTCTGATAGTCATCGCCCTCTTCATCATCTGGAGGTGCCAACTTCAAAAGGCCACCCGCCACCGCCCTTCCTATGCCCAGAACCGTTACCTGGCCAGCCGAACGGGACGCAGCCTCCCCAGGGTCATGGTATACCGGGAGCGGTCGCAAAGCCAAGGGGAAACCCAGTATCAGCGAGAAGCAAGCAACCGGGTGGCTGGAGACAGCAGAGCTGGGGGAGCCCCCCAGCAAGACGGCACCCTCTACCCACCAGAGCATTCGGTCTCCGTCCTCTCCAGACTGTCCAGTGCCACCCCTCCGCCTTCCTATGAGGAGGTGACAGGCCACCCGGAGAGCAGCAGTGGCGAAGAGACCAGTGTCTCCTACAATGACCCACCACCCAAGTATGAAGAGATCGTGGCCGCTGCCCCTGCTGCGGGCAAATAGCGGATCTGCGTCCCCCCTGCCTCTTCCCACACACACACTCACCCACCCACCGCTCACCTGTACAAGCTGGTGCCATCACACAACAGCCTTACCCTCCTAACCAAAAATAGCTGTCCCCAAGCGGGGGAGCGGCTGGGCTGCGGGGACGGGGCTGGAGGCAGCCAGCCTTCTCCTGCCCCTCACTCCCCGCTCACGTAAGTGCTGTAGCAGCCAGAGCAGAGCGGCAGCTTGTTCCTGGCTCAACGCGGGGGTCTCCCCATGGTGCATTTGATTTCCTCACTTCCCCCTCGAATAGACATAACATTTCCCGTGACTAAAACAGCCTTCCTGCCTCCCTGGGGTGCTGCTCAGCCTTACCCCGTGTCCTCACCGGACCCCGTTTTGCTGCTTCGGGGCTCTGATGAGGAGTCAGGGATGCAGGAGGGGTGCGGCGAATTCCTGTCCATCCCCACGGTCGGTGTCCACGCTCTGTGTTTGGGGAGAAAGTGCTTCTCCTGTGTGGATTTGCTGCCAGGTGGGAGTGGGGAACCCGGTCCATCCTGCGGTGCCTGTAGCGATACTCGCTGTCTGGAGATCAGGGAGGACCAGTCAGGGAGGTGCTCCCTGATCTCCTAGATACCGTTGGAAAGGGGGAAAGGCTTGTGTGTACATGAGGTAAGTGACTTTGGAGTAGCAGGTCCTTTTCCTGATGGTCTCCGCTTTCCCCCTGTGGGGTGCCGGACAGGTGGAGGTCTGTCTGTGGTGGAGCTGGCTGATGAGGTCATCTCTGGCCTCAAGTCAAAGGTGGTCCCATGGCTTTAAGTGGTGGGGATGCTCCTCTTTCATGGAGTGTGGCCTGTCTGATGTCTGCCCCAGAGGTGGAATGTCGGCACAGGGAGACTGTGGATGGGCCAAACGTCCCCTCTCCTGACCGGAAACCTCTTCATGCTGCCTGGCCCCTCTCTTTGGGGCTCTTTGTCCACCAGAGCAAGTTAAGAGGAATGTGAGACCCCACTCTCCTGCAGGCCTCGCAGAGTGCTTGTTGGCCATGGCCGTGGCATGGAGAGCCTGCTAACAGAGGTGGCTGCAGAGGTGGGAGGTGACTGATCATGCCACGACCCAACAATGCCGGTGGGTCGGGAGTAGGGCCAAACCCTGCTGCGCCTGACCACCGGGTGGTGGTGGTGCCAGGGCAGGGCAGAGCCGGGTGCTTCGCTGTGGGTTCAGAGGATCCCCTTTTCCTGGGCAGCTGCTTTTGGGGTCCAAGCAGTGGGGCTGTCCTTTCCCAGTCATGTCCGATGGGTTAAAAAGGGAGTTGTGCTCACCAACCCCCCAGGAGCGGCCCAGAAACTCCCAGCACTGCCACCCTTCGGTGTTCACCCCAGCACCAGTCTCCACCAGCACTGAAAGGCTATTGTCCATCCATCGGCTGCCTCCACCCCGCTCGCTCCCAGCGATGCTCTCGCAGCGGGTGCCCTCAGCCCAGAGCTGAGGCTTGCCCAGCGTGGCTGTTCCTGGGGCAGGACACGTGGGGTTTGCAGCCGCTGGCATCTTGTCTGTCCCCTCCCAGGCCTTTATTCTGCCTTTCAGCCTTAGCAAATCGGGGTTATGGGAAGACCTGACAGCGAGCGTCGGGGTCAGAGCCTGGAAAAGACCGGAGGAAGACAGAAGGACTCTCTGCATCCTCTGTCTTTGACGCTCGGTCTTTATCCCTGCAGTTTGTATTCTGTAAAACTTGGTATATTTCTGTGCAGAAAAAGGTATTTATTAAAAAACCCTCACTGTCTGAGTGGCCCAAGGTGGCTTTTTCCCACAGGGGGGATGTCTCACTGGGCACAGCTGGATTTCCATTTCGTGGGTGTGCTGGGGCTCAGCTCTGCGGGACGACGGAGGCAGCTGCGGGATGATGGCACCAATACCCACCCTGGGCATGGCTGCAACACAGTCCCCTGTGAGGAGGGGACGAGCTCTGGAGATTGGGCATGTGCTGCTGTGGGGCTGGGAACGAACCCCACACATCCGACAGGAGCCTTTGACTTCCCTGGGCACGCGGTGCAACGCTCGGTGGGAGCTGGAAGGTGTCCTGTGGGCCCTGAGCAGTCGGTAGGTGAAGCGCGGAAGGATTTCCTAAGGTCTTTGAGGGGATTTAGGTGCACAACTTGTCTTGCTGTTTCTCTGTGTGCTCCTAAACCTCTTAGATAATCCCCTTTAAATAGCAAGACTAGGGCAGCGTGGGATTTATTTTAAGCCCTTTCAAAACGAGATTTTACGGTCAGGTCTTGGACTCTGTCCCCATTCAGAAGTGTTTAAAACTGTCGTTCATCCCAAATGGATCATTTTATCGCCGCGTACTCCACGGAGAGGCAGGAGAGATTAGCTCTGGCACCGCTCGGCGCTCGGACGGCTGCCGTCTCCACTCCGGCCCGTGCTCCCACGGTGGCGTGGGGACATGCCGTGGCTGTGGCTGTCACGGGCAGCAGCGTTGGGGTGCCAAAAGGAGAGGGGCTGAGCCCTCACCTTGAAGCCTGGGTGGGTTTGCCTGCAACCACCCCCGGGGCTGCGTGGGGATGGGGTGATACTCTCGGCTTTGCTTCTGTCCCCCGGTTTTGCCCTTGGCAAGAGCAATCCCTTCACTCGGGCAAACCTGATCAGTGCTGGGGGAGACTGATCTCCGGGGGAAGGGGGCGGGCCGGGGGATGCCCACGGGGCGGTGCCGCGCTGATGAGCCTCAGCTCGTTAATTACC
>NW_009649308.1:437232-441025 GCF_000708025.1 Charadrius vociferus
AGCCGGGTGACAAAACCCGTTCCCCTCCCTGCCGTGACAAGTTCCAGCTCCAAGCTGAAGGGCAGAGCTGTGAGCGAGGTCAGCTCCTCTAGCTGAGGCTCTTCACCCCAGCACCCCGTCCTGAAGGGTGAGAAGGGGGGTGCTGGACCAGGCTGGTACCCCCCTCCCGCCCCCGCCTGCCTCGTAGGGAGCTCTGGAGCATCCTGGGCTGGGGAGGGGTGGAGAGAGGGAGGGAGGTTTTGGGGTTTCCCCTCCCCAGGGCAGGTTTTCCTGGCTTGCAGGACTTAAACCCACTCACAGGCTTAGCGTGCCGGAAATTCCCTGTCGCTGTAAAAGCAAAGAAAGTGCCAAAGCAGAGGCTGAGAAGCAGTCGTCTTCCGCCGGTGAGGGGAGTTGGGGGGGGAGGGGGGGGGGTGCTTGGCAATAGCTAGAAAAAGACCTAAAGAAAGTTAAAGGAGGAAACCCAGCCACTTAAGCATTTTGTTCTTACAGGTTTTGACAGCTGATATTTATTTTTTTTTCTTTTCTTAATGGCTTTAGTCTCTCAGAGCCTGCTTCTAACTCCCTCCCATCCCTCTGCTCTTTGGGAGCTGCAGCAGTTTCGCAAGTGATTAGAAAATGAACCAATCTGCCCTTTCCAGATTTATTGTTCTTAATATATACTGGTTTCCCGGAGAGCAGACTGAGAAAGCAACGCAGGGTGTTCGTTCCTCTAAAGCACCAAAAATGTGAAGGAGAAACCTGGTGGTCCTCATGGTTGCGGACTGTGTGGCTGTGCGTCTGATCCAGTTTCCTCCTGTTGGACTGACACTGCTTTAGGATCATCCCAGGACTTACTGCCCTGCTCCCGAGTGTGTGTGTGTGTGGGGGGGGGTTCCTGCAAAAATCCTCTTTCTTCGAGGTTTTGGGGAGAAACAGGGTGTGCGCGTGTGTTGTGACACCCATGGGTTGGTGTCACCCATGCCAGTGTTGGGTCTAGGAGGGGTGGTGGAGAAGGTGCGGGGCAGTGGGGGGCTGCTGTGCCCCCGCACAGCGTGTCTCCCGCTGTGCCTCTGGGGCAGACCCAGTTCCAGAGACGGAGAGCTCATCTCTGCGTGGCTGCAAGCAGGAAATAGCCGCAGCTGATGCTGGGCAAATTTGTGTCTCTTTAATTAAAAGGTTTTTAATGACAGAGGAGGAGAGCAGCGCGAGGGAGGTGATCGCTGGCAGTGCTGGTTATTGCAGACGCGGAGCCGGTTCTGCCGCGCTCCTGTACCTGGCATTGCAGGGCCCGGCTGCTGCAGAGGATGGGATCGGTGGCGCAGGGGCCATGTCTCATGTGGTCCTTCACGCTTTGGGAGGTGGTGCTGCTCCCCAGGGATTTCCCTCTGCTCCTCTCCCCTGGGTGATATCCCAGGAGGTGGCAAGGGGCTGGGGCAGGCAAGAGGGTCTGAAGCGCCCCGAGAAGCAGCAGCGAGGGGGGTGGTGGTGGGCAGCCCTGGTTGCTGCCGGCTGGGAGCAGCCTGGTGGGCTGGAAATGCAGCCTCTGAGACCTGGCTGCTAAATATAGTCCCCGGACGTGATCAAAGAAGGCAGGGCCCCTGCACGCTCCTGCCTGCTCTCCTCCTCCTGTTCCCCCCCCCCCTTGAGCTTTGAAGAGGAAAACCTCTCCTTCCTCTGGCTGCTTGGGCTGTGCTGGAGCAGGCGGCTCCTCCTACGCTGGAGATTTTGAACTGGAAGCAAAAGAGGACCTTTTTGGGCATGGCGAGCTCAAAGGGCAGCAGCAAGGAGGGTACACGGGGGCTGTGCGTGCGCGTGGCATGTCTGGGACACTGGGGCAACGCTGGGGTCCGACTGGGGGCTGGCAGCCTCAGCAGCCCTCTCTTGTTGGGGTTTTCTCCTCGGTTGCAGCGTTTTGAGAAAGAATAAAGAGTGCGTATGCTAGGAGCCGGGAAAGTGGTTTTTTGGGAGGCTTATCTCCCAAAAATGGATGTTGATTGCCCTCTGCTCACATCGCTCAGTGAATGTTTTGAGACATTGAGGCCCCAGAGCACTTCTCAAAGCCCCGGGACTTGGCAAAGGGGAAACTGAGGCACGGGGCAGCCGTGCGTGCTGCGCAGCTGCAAAGCCCCAGATAGAGTCCATGTCCCATGTCCTGATCCTGATGTCAGCTGCCCCCAGGAGCAGTGAGAGCTGGGGACTGTGTCCCTCCTCGGTGACGGTCCCCTCCTGGGAGAGAGCCGAGCCTGCGCTGGCCTGGGAGAGCTGACGTGTGCTTTTCTTTCCTCTCTCGTTCAGCATCTGGCAGCTCTGCTCGGGGCAAAGTCCATCTTGTTCAGCTTGGTGTGCGTCACTCAAGGAGGTGTGTGCTGGGTCAGGTGGGGAATGGGGTATGGCCCTGGGGGATACTGCAGTGACAGTGTGTGCGGAGAGTTTAGTGCTCAGTTTGTCCTGTGGTAACCTGGAATCCTATCACCAAAACATGTGTTTTGTTTTTAGAAAACCTCCTTTTTCCTTGAAGGTGTATGAACACAAAAGTGTGTTCCCAGCCCTGCAAAAAACTTTACTTCTGGATGGTAAATCTTTTTTTTTTTTTTTTTTCCTCCCCCCAGTAGTTTTTAGGGTACACTGAACAGCTCTTCTCCCACAGGTGTGCTGAACTGTTGCCCTTTCATTGAGGCTGTAGGTGCTAAGCTCATCCTTTGCTCCCAGGATGTGTAGGCGTTTTCTCCTTTCTCACCTTGCCAGCCAGCAGTTCCCGCCTGCAGCGGCCCCGAGCCCTTCTCCCCACCAGCTGGGCTTCGTGGAACAACACTTTCTCCAGGACAACTCTAACAGCGTCTGTCTTTTTGGGTTGTTTCTGCCTGTATTTTAGCTGTCTTATAGCATGTGTGTTGTCCCTGGGCGGGTGTCAGTTTGGAAGAGCTGATTGCTACTGCTCTGGCTCAGCTTTCTTTTCCTGTGTGTGAAACCCCAGGGTGCTCAAGCAATCTGAGGAAATCAGAAAAAAAAGATGTGGCCATTTTGGGGACTGGACCTGAACCGAGTCCGCTGTGACCTGCTCTTCACAGAAGCCATCAATCAAAGGATGCAGGTTCCCAACAGGCTGAAGGTAGCAGACAGCTTCAGCCCTGTGGATGAGGAACCAGTGACAGAGGATGTCTCTCCTTCCTTTCGGATGCACATCCCTGACAGGATTTCTCTTGCAGGTAATGTCCTGGGTTGTCTTTTGGGGTGGCTGAACGTTGGTGAGGGTCTACAACATCCTAAGGAATAGGATCCCTTTACAAAGGCCCCAGTGGTTTGCTTTGTAAGAGGAGAGGACGGGGCAGATATTGTAGTTAGCTTTCTTCTGGAAGGTAGGACAGGCTAGTGGAGAGATGCTTGGGGAGCAGTGGGCAAAGGTGACCAACAGAAGGCAGGAGGAATCTTAGCTCCAAAAGGTGAGGAGCAAAATGTAGAGGCATCTCCCTCCACATCTCTTATGGTTCCCTCTTGGCCTTTGGTAGGCTCCCTGCTTTGGGATGCAGAGACATATGACCCCATCTCTTTAAAAAACAGCTCCCAAACCTCACTTTCCTGGAGCAGTGTGTTTGGTTGCTTTCTGGTCCATGCCTCTCCAGGCTGTCCAGCAGCTCACACCTGCAGGACATGGTTTTTGATGTTCATCTGGTAACAATACACACGGGGTTCGCTCTCCTACATGGGTGGATCTCTCTTCTTTCCTGTCCTGCGGGCACTCAGGTTGGTTTAATTCTTCCCTCTCTCCTCTCTGCAGAAATATCAGATGCCAGTTTGAGGCCCATCCTGCTGA
>NW_009649308.1:441048-454069 GCF_000708025.1 Charadrius vociferus
GGTGCAGTCCCTGGACTCCTCTGGACAGCCCACCCACCTTGGGGAGCTCCCTTTTCTCCACGTAGCCAGCAGACCAAGCTCCCAGAAACGCAAACGATCGGTACTGTATTTAGAGTAGACAGAGGTTGCCTGTGGTAGGAAGGGGGAGCAATCCCAGCGTTGGGTTTCTCTAGAGGTCTGTTATCAGCTCAAGCCAGAATTCATCTTGCACAGTGCTACCTCCTCCTGGGAAGTCCTAGGAATCGTAGGAGTGAGGGTGTGGGGGGGGTGGGATTTCTTTCTGTCCCATAACCAGTACACACCTACATGCCAGGACATTGGTTCAGCCAGATCTCCTACCACATTTTGGAAGCAGGAGATAGGCTGAGGTGGTTGAGTCCCCCCACAACCTCATTCTGCTACTTTTGAAGTTCCTTTTCAACCACTGTTCTGCCCAAAGTATGCAACGGAGCTGTTTTGTCATTGCAGCGTAAAGGGTTCTGGTGTCAGAGTTGAAAGCAGATTTTAACCTTGCGTGAACCTAATTTGAAGAGGGGCCCCTGACGTGGGCAGGCAAAGGCTTGGTTTGGCTGCTGGACCTCCTGGTCTGCCTTCTTAAGTGCTTTCACCTCCCTGAGATTCAAGAGCTGTTCCCAAAGGCGTTAGGTTCAGGATTTTTGATCCTGATAGAGATCAGATCAGCAGGCTCCTTGCTGGTGACCCTCGCCCTGCTGTGAGCGTGTCTCCCACCCGCTCCAGCATCGGCCGTTGAGGCTCATGTGATGCTCCCACCACTGAGTGCTCCCCGTGCTGACGCGCTCCTGGCACTGCAGACCACGCAGGGCACTGGGGTGGGCTCGCCCTGTACAGGTTCTCTGCGCTAACCTGGTTGTGTTTGATGCCAACAGGGTCATCACAGCAGCAGGTCACGGCGGGAGAAGACTCCAAGTGACTGTGCCCAGCTGGCCCTGCACAGCTCAGGCCAGCACCATGAGCGGTGAGCACGAACCCAGAGCTGTATGGGGCGGGTGGGGATCAGCATCTCCTGTTGTCTGTGCTGCTTTGATGCTCTCTGGTGTCGGTGTCCTGAGGTGGGAGGGTATCCAGATCAGGGCAAGGAGGTGCCAGCTCTTGCATGAGAGGAACATGGCTTCTGGTGTCAGAGAGGTTTGGGCCAGGCAGCGTTGAAGGCAGCTGTGTTGGTCCCCAGGGTGATGAGCTCTCTGCTGACATGCACATGGGAGAGCACGTCCCCTCTCGCAGCAGGCTGGGAGTGCTGTCAGTCCTTGCCTGGCCATTGGGCCAAGAGGACCTCGCTGCCTGCTCTGGCTTGTCCCTGTCTCTGTGGTTCTGCCCATCTTCCTTTCGGTGCTTTGCAACGTTCTTTCCTGCTCCAGCACCTGCATGGCAGAGTGCTGGGGGCTGTGGGCAGGTGACCACTGGCAAACAAGGTACCAGAGCTTAACCGGGTTTCTGCAAGGGTTGTTGAAACTTGCGGTGCCTTGCAGACAGGGTGGGTGAAGAGCACGCTTGACTTCCAGCTATTTGAGCGTAGCTTGTGAGCAGTAGCATGGTGATGGTGATCCTCTGCTCATGGCCTTGGGCTCCAGAGTACCTCCAGTGGAGAAATTGTCTCTAACTTAATCCTAGAGCAGAGACACTTTTCCCCCTAGAAGTCCAGGGTTGTCCTGGGTGGTGGGAGAGCTGGTGAAGGTCTGGTTATCACACAGCCATGGTTGGCTTCGGAAGAGTCAGGCGACTGCCTCTGAGCCTGGGGGCTGCTGGAGGGGGTTCTCCCACCTGGTGACGTGGGGGTCTGAGTGCCGATGGCATTGCCCAGAGATGCTTGGAGCTGCTGAAGGGATGAAGGGCACCTCCAGACGCCAGGCTGTGCCCAACTGCGGTATGAGGTCAGGAAGTAACAGGCATGGTTCTGTGTGCCCCCCAGGCTGGACGTGTGCCCCCTGCCCGCGCGCAGTGCCCCACTCCCCTTCCTTGCGGAGACAGGCAGGATCTACTCCATGCAGAACATCCTCCAAACCATGTACCACCTGGGCCAGGTGCTCTTCCACCGTGTCCAGGACTCTCTGCAAGACCCAGTGCCGTCCAGGTGACTTTGGCTTGTCTTGAGCCACCTCCCTGTCACTCTGCCAGGACTTGCCTTTGCCTTCCTAAGGCACAAGCCCAGCACGAGCTCTGGGAACTGCAGGCTGCGTGGCGCAGGAGCAGGATGGTCCTGCATGGCTCCAGGCACTCCTCCTCGCCTGTCCTGTCCGCCAGCTCTGGGTGCCTGGTCCAGCTAACCCAGCCCAGCTTGTGTCTTCTGCTTAGCTTAACACTGGTCCCCCGGGCACCCCGAGTGCTCAAACACCGCCTGTGACATTGCTGGGATTTCAGCTGCTCTTCACTGCTAAGCAAGTGCTCCTTTTCCTGCATGCCGTAATAGCTTGATGGAGAGAAACGTGTGAAGGGAATCAAACTCCAGAACAGATGTCCTGACCCAGGTCCTGTCTCTGAGACACCTTCTCCTGCAGGCTTTCGGCACCCTTGGCTGTATCTTGGTTGCTCTTAATTAACCTTTTCCATGAACTGGCTTCACTGAGTTACTCATCCCATAGCCGATGTCTCTGGCCAGGGTGCAGCATGCCTGCGTGCTCACTCATTGCAGGTACGCAATGACCTCAATCTCTCTGGATCTGCTGGAGCAACTGCCTCCACCACACTCTTATCTGTGCAAGTGCAGTAAATTTAACATGTTCAAAGACATCATTGCAGCCTTAAGGTGTCCCCACTGCTCTAAAGCTGCCGAGCACCAGGAGGAACTTCTAAATACTTCTAATTCTCCTTGAGCAAAGCCCGCAGGCAGATGAGGAGGAGGGTGAGCATCCATCATGGGTGCCATCAGTGGCACATCCTGCCTTCCCTCCCCAGCTGGCACGGAGGTGCAGGCGGCAGAGCTGGCTTCTGCCTGCAGACGATGCAAAGTGATGTCCCTGTGTTTAACTGCAGTAGGCTGACTGTCTTCAAATATCGCTTTTTAATTTTCTTTTTTCTTTTCTTTTTTTTTTCTTTTTTAAATCTGGGCGTGCCAACAGATCTGGTTAGTGGCTATCTAAGACCTTCTCCCTCCTCCCATCAGCAGTGGAGGAGGTTTAGGCTGTGGTACCATGAGAGGTGGTAGCTTGCAGAGCTGCTGTAACGCAGTGGGGTGAGTCCCAGACCTCTCCCCAGGTCTCGATGTCCCTTTGAAGCCAGCCACCTTGAAATGCCTCTTCTTGGTACTTTGCATCACTTCAGATGCTTACGGTATCTCTTCACTGTGACAGTTTTATACTCCTCTGCAACAATAAAAACAAAAAAATGACTGAGCTGACTTGTTTGTCCCGAAACTTTAATAAAGAAAAGTCTAGTCTCGGACAGAGACTGGAATATTTGCCTGACAGTGACCTTTTGAAGGGTATGACTCATCAGAAGGTAATTTCTAGTCTCTACTCTAAAGGATGTTCACCTGCATCAGCTGGGATTTTTTTTTAGTCAGGAGCTGCAGGATGTGTCCCTTTTTAATGGCTCTGTGGTGGGGGAAATTGGATTTTCTTTCTGTTGTGAGTTTCATTTTACACCACAGCTACATTATGGGGAGGTATTATCTTGCAAAAGTATTTTCAGGCAGAGATTCACTGAATCTCCACACACTGTTCTGGCTTGTCTTCATCGAGACCAACATCATGTTGCAAACAGCAATAAATGCCCTCCCCTCCCGGAGGCCTCCGAAGGAGTGCTGTTAGGCACTCATTAACCCCTATGGTATCAGCGAGTTACTGGTGTGCATAGGGAAGTTCTGATGTGAGAAGAACTGCTGTAGAGTTAGCCTGTGATGATTGGAGCAACGGACCGAACATGGCAATTTCCATTTTCCTCACTGTGGATCTACTTTATTTTGCGGCGCAGTGCTGCGGGCGCTGCAGTAAGGCAGTGTCTCCGAGGGATGCCCTGGAGATCTGTGGTTTGTGTTGCCTCTGCCAGTGCAGCAGCTAATCCCAGTGGTGGCCCCTTTGTTTCCAGGGATGGAAGAAAGTGGTGCATGCTTGGGTTGCTTGTTTATGTTTCAAGTTGCAGGTAAAATTTGCTGTAAGAGCAAAAAGTGGTACCTTTTTTTTTTTTTTGTTAGGTTTGGGGGGAATGAGCTCATGGTATCTGGAAATATTGGAGAGGAACAAATCCTTGTGTCAGCAAACACAGGACCCTTCTCTGCTGGCTGATGCTTTTGTTCAGATAGTTCCCCCCAGCTGATGGCTGCTTCCCACCAGCAGGATCCTCACCTGCTGATGTAAATGAGATCATACCTCCATTTCAGCATCGGCCCTGTGATATGTAATTACCTGACTGGCTCTAAAGATGTTTTACCCAACCCTCAATGAATTCCTCTGACTGTAGAGAATGGATGCTTGGTAAATATAATTTTTTCTCTCTTTTGGACCTCTAAAGAAATACAAGCATGCATTTTCCCTGTTGCCTGTCATGGCGTGTGCTGTATGGTTCGTTGTGATCACTATGGGGTGCATGGTGAAGGGGTATAAATGTGTGTGATGGGGATTAAGAAGAGATGAGTAGACGCTGTGCAGGTACTGTTCACTCTCTCCTGATGCCGCATCCAGACAGCACATCCTGAATGTGCACGCACTACCTGCATGGCTTGGCTCCCCGTGGCAGCGCCGCATGTGTGGGAAGGCAGTTACACCTCTTGAGCAGTATTTGTCCATCTGCATCTCTGTTTTTCTTCCCCAGCTCCCAGGAGGCCGGCCCAGCCCTGGAGAGCACCTTGGAGGAGGTCGGGATGGCTGAGATGGCGGCAATGAGAAAGCAGGTGAGATGGGGGTGAAGGGCTGCAAATGTTTCCTGGGAAAGCCATAGGAGGGTGGGCGAGGAGGCTCCAGGGGTCTGTCTCTCGGCCCTGATGGGCTGGCGTTGCCAAGCTAGTCCAGGCTGCTGCTGCTAATGGAGAAGCAGGGGAGAACTTACATGTGTGTTGACCCATCAAGTTCCTACCCTGAGGCTCCATGAGACAGCCAGACCCTTCTATCTGCTGGCGGTAAAGATGCTCTTCTGATGGGAAGGACCTTTTCCTGTAGCGTCTGCTCACGAGCTGCGGTGCTGCTGCTAATTCTCCCACGCACAGATAGCTGCTGCTCTAGAAAAGGAGGACCTGAAGGAGACGGCAGCTCCCATCCCTCCATCCCTTGCTGTCCCGTGCCTCTGGGGTGTCACCAGTGTCCTGCGCTTTGCTGCAAGGCTGACAGCGGCCCCATTGCTTCCCTTGCAGTTGACGAGGATCTCGGGGAGGCTCCGTGTGCTGGAGGAGCAGTGCAACGCCTGGCGGCAGAAGGAGGCCCTGGTCTACTCTGTGCTGATCTCCGCCTGCCTCATCAACACGTGCCTCTGGCTGAGGAGATGATTTCCCGTGCCCCGACCTCCCCTGCCCAACCCTGGCAGGGTGGGTGAGGGCAGGGAGAGGATCCTTGCTCGCGTACTTGCAAACAGTAAAACTCCATGTTTCTTATTAACTTGACCTGCTTTTTGCACTGTAGGCCCTCAAGGATCTGTGTCCTTTAGGCCCTGATTACAATGAAGGTGCCATCGCTCTCCCATGCTCTAGCATCAGAGGTGGGTGAGGGAAATGATGAAGCTGGACCTTGTGCCACAGCAGCTGGAGACAAGTGTCAGAGAAAGGAGGGGTACAAGGAGTATGGCCCAACAGGCGTAGTCCCAGGGCTGGGCTGTGGCTGCAAATGCTCTGCGTGCACTAGCAACCACCTTGTATGTTTGGGGTCGGTGCTCGTGTGGGAAGCTGCTGTGA
This sequence comes from Charadrius vociferus, assembly GCF_000708025.1. Lineage (NCBI taxonomy): Eukaryota > Metazoa > Chordata > Aves > Charadriiformes > Charadriidae > Charadrius > Charadrius vociferus. Next base: position 446,882 of record NW_009649308.1, read on the forward strand.
AGAGTCCAGGTCTCATAAGAAATTGGTGGCTGATATAGGGGGTGTCTGTCCTGCGCAAAGCAATGGGAGACCCTCTGGCCTTTGGGCTGTCTGCCAGAGGAGATGCAAAACCAAAGTGTTGGGTGTTTGCGGGCATGGGGTCCTGTTACAGTCTTAGACTGTGGTGGGCCCAGTCCCCTGACCATGTCCCAGCTTGGGTAACTCAATTCTGACCCCATAAAAGTCCTCAGCCAACTGCTGTGGTCTGTTCCTCATTTTCCACCCCAAAAACTTGGGTGGAGTGGTTGAGTGTTTTTTAAACTGCTGGTGGGTTTTCTTTCCTTGCTTGTGCAACTACTCTTTGGTGGAGGTAGTACTGCCAGTTCTCCCATGCCATAGCCCCTGCTCCAGGAGGTATGGAGCTGGAGGAGCCAGGAGCTCCCATCCCTGCAGCCTCTGCTGTGCCACGGTCTCCTCGGCTCCCATCCTGCTGGAGGCAGTTCAGCAGCGGGTTTGCAAATGTTCAGATCCAAAGCGACTGTAAGAGTGTTGCTGTGATCTGGACTTATCCAGGAGCTTGGCTCTTTCCCAGAGAGATTTAAATGGGAAACCTCCCCATGGTGAGTCTCTGGATTATAAGACCTTGTACCAACAGTGATAGCACCAGGCAGGCCATGGAAAATTGCCCATTTGGGCAGCAGTAGATATTTGTTAGGTTGCCAGTGCCAGAGGGCAGGATAGCTCCCAGCTCTGCTGCCAAGCTGTAACTTCAGCAATGGTGCAAGAACACAGGTGAGGGGAATTCTTGGCCCAGATGCACTTTAGCTAGAAACAAGCCCAGTTCAACAGCTTCGCTGTTTCTTTCCTTCTGTGGAGTTTAGTAAGACTTGGATCTGAGGTGACTTTGAGACACTTTTGCTGGTTCATCCAGCACGTCTGCTGGAGTTGCGCTTGCAGGCTCTGGGGGCAGGTTTTGGCATGGCTTAACGAGACCTCTCTGTAGCTGGATCTGCAGGTCATCTACATGTCCCAGTAGCTTATTTACAGACACGGATGTTTGGGTGTTTTCTGCCTGCAACCGCATCAAGCATCTGTGACTGTAAATCTGGCAGCTGGACATTGACTAATAAATAATTGTCCCACAAGTAATTGCAGGTCTGAACCTGTGCCTGAGAGCTGAGCTGAGGAGAGCACTGAGATTTATTGCAGATGAGAGCCAGGATGGTGCGGTGGGCTTGGTGTGCCTGCTGTATGGCAGGGATGGGAGCACCGGTGCAGGGGTGGTTCCTGTGGCTTGTGGCTCAGGGATGTGGTCAGGGTTACCAGGGGACCTCACGCAACGGGTCTGTATTAAGGGGGCTGCTGCTGTGCGGCTTGTGCCAGGAAAGCAGGTAAATCGTTTGGCTGATTTCTCTTCTCAGAGAGGTGCAAATGTGTTTTGGAGGAAGCTTGTGGCCTCTTTTTTTTTTTTTTTTTTTAAAGCTGTATTTTAGGGCGAGAAGTGCTGACCCTTTGGGGGACACGCCACCTTCAAAGTGCGGATTGAAGATGTTTGGAGGAGAGGTGATCGAACTGTATGTGTTCTCAAAGGCTAATTATTGGCAGGTTGTAGGGAATACAATATGACTTTTACATAAGGCATAAATCCTGATGTAAATCTGGAAACACTGACACATAAATGCATATTTTAATAAACTTTGTGTGTTCTGGACGTGTTTCTTCTACCAACCGTGGAGTCTGATCCTGGTATCCCAGTGGATGGGAACAGGTAAGGTTTATTCCCTTGGCAGCAGGACCCTGACCTGGTGCTGGATGTCTCAGCCACGCATGCTTATTTAATCGGACGCTGGATTTCTGGCATCTCTAGAGTTGCAGGCTGTTTGGTCCTCTGGTGTAAAACACACATGCCAGCTGCCCCGGCTGGGGGACATCTGGAGAAGGAGAGTTTGTGGTTAATGCTGTCCCTGCTGGGCTGCAATGCTTTTATTTATTTCCTTTCTCTCTTCCCTGCCTCTTCCTCCTGGCTCTTCTTTGTCCCAGGACAGCACATGTGGCAGGGCTGGGTGTCTCCTGGGGTCACTGCCACAACGATGCGCGCAGAAAATAAAGTGTCTTGTGCAATACGGTGCGAGGGAGCAGCTCCCGGAGTTCCTGTGTTGCTTTTGAAGGCAGCTGCAGGCAGGGAGCAAAAGGAGAAGTGGAAGGGGGATGTGTGCTGCTGCCAGTGCTCCTGGTCCATGAGCTGTCCCCAGTGCCGGGGTCTGTGGTGTGGGGACGAGAGCAAGGTGACGTGTCCCTCACTGCTGCATGCTCACCCAGGCAGCACCCAACGCTGCCAGCAGCCCCGTCGAGGGCTGCAAAAATTCCATTTTTTCCTTTGGGCTTCCTGCTGTCCAGGTTTTCAGTGAGATCGGAACAAGTGGAATTTAAGGCTTCAAGGATGCAAAAAGAAAAAAAGGGAAACCTTTGATAGTGAAGAGACTCCTGGTGCTGATGCAGGACTCCATGTGCATGGCAGGGACTGAGGCAGCCTCAGCCGCTGCAAGTGGCTAGATGCTGGAGGAAGGGGGTAAAAATTAACTTTTCCCTTATTGCCTTGGAGATGCAATTTTTTTGCTAACTGGATATTAGAATGGCTTTGTGAACAAAATATGAGGGCAGAAATTGGTGGAAGATGCATTTCACGATCATCTTCAAACTCTGCATCTCTCTTTGCTGGGACTCCAGAGCAGCACATTTGGTCTTCTGCTCCTTTTGGAGAAGAGGTAACTGGATGGGAGGGTATTAAAATGTGGCTACTTCTGCAAATTTTCCGTCGTGGCAGTAGCTGTGGCACAGCCTGTGAAGCGGGGAAATACTCACCAGCTTCGTTTTTCTCCAGGGCAGAGGGCTTGGAAGGCAGCAGAGCAGGCAGCCTGGGAGGCAATCCCAATGCACCACCTTGTGCAGCAGGACCTGAGCCCAGTTGGGGGTCTGCTGGCTATCCCTGTCCCCGGGTGGGCAGTGACCCTTCCCCAGGGTTTGCTGCAGACTCAGGAGCTGCTGGACCCAGAGCTGCTTGGGACGGCTGCTATCTCCAGCTGGGGTGTGCCCTGGGAGATGTCTGGGATCCCTTCAGCCATAAAGGAGGTGACAGAGGGAGAAGGGGACGTATGGGTAGGGAAATGGAGCATCCCTGAGCAGTGTGTTTCCCTCCTCCTCTTTCATCCCTCAGACACAAAGCTGGCTGCTATTAACTCCTCTGAAGTGCCCCTTGCCGCTCAGGGCGTCGAGGATGCTCAGGGGATGGGCGTGCTGTAGTGATGAGGCAAACGCACACGCGCGCGTGCATCCTCCCCGTGCACCGCAGAGACCCTTCCGCCACTGCCGGAGTGCTGCCCGGCTGCCTCACCTGCTTCTCTGCTTGGGCAGGGGAGAAGGGCAGGAGTGCAGGCAGCTCCACTTGCACTGGCTTTGCTTTGCAGCTCAACGCACGTTTTAAAAGCCCGAGTGCTCCACAGACAGCCCAGGAGGCTCCTGGGGGAGGGATGCTCCTCAGCCACCCCTGCTAGCCCACACCAGGCAGCAGCCCAGTGTTGAAGGCTTCGGGGGACACCAGGCTCGTAAGTGGACAGCGGTGGCTTCTTGGCAGTGGCTCTGTTGCCCTGGGGACGTGGCTCGCCTGGGCGTGCATGGCTGTCCCTGTGCGTGCGGTGTGGATGTAGTCTTTGTGCGTGTTGGTAGAGGTGTACAAGGCATTGCCTTCCCCCAAGCACAGCCTCGGTCGTGGGCTGCACCGTGTGAGAGCACGAGCGGGTTGTCTCCAGGAACCTGCCTCGTCCGTGCATTGTGGGTATGGAGGGTGTACTGTGCACCGGGGGGAGCAGATGGGGTAGCCAGGGTGGGAATCCGTGGTCCAGGTAGGGCTGGGCAATGCCCGTGTGCCTTTGCGTCCGTGCGTGTGCGAGTCTGTGTTTCCGTGAGGTGCTTTTGCACAGTGTGGTCTGTACGAGGGTGCAGCAGAACAGCGAGGGCTGCATGAGATGCTGGGGCTGGGCAAGCCCCGGGGGCATCTCTCGCTTTTTAGATAAACAAACCCCGGAGAAATCAAACACTTAACAGCTCCACAGCAGCCTCCGCATATTAATGTAGGGTCTTCTCTGCTGCTCTCTAAAGCCAGATGGTATTTTTAAATAGCACATCTTAATTTCCAACACAGGGGAGATCTCTGCTGTGATGAGAGGTGGGGCTCGCTGGGCAGACCACCAGCAGGTTGCTGTGCCCCGGGGAAGGAGGGTGGATGCTTGGGTGCAAACACCTTTGTACATGCAGTCTACTCTGTGCTGCTGCATGACAGCATCTTCCCACCATGGCTGGCCTTGTGCTTACATCCCTCACGAGTTTATTTTCGTGTCCTTGGGCTGGAAGTGGTGCCAAGAGCCATGGGCTCATTGTTATGGCAGAGCTCGCTGGGGATGCTGTTGCCCTGGCAATGGCTGAGGAGCCTGAATGACGAGGAGAGCATCTTTCATGGGCCACGGGCAGATATGGGATCTCTTGGGGAGGGCAAAATGCTCTGTAGGACGCTTACTGCAGCATCAGTGACGGCTGGTGCTGGAAAATGTGGGGTGGGCACATCCCATGGGGTTCGACCCTTTCTCTTCTCATGCTGTGCTGCATCTCTGTGTTCAAACCATGTGATGCATCCTGCATGGCTCTTCTTGTAGCTGTGTTCTGCCTTTTGCAGGTCTCCGGGGCAGGGTCCGTGCCTGCGGTCTCCTCACATGGAGGATGACGGCCAAGAGTAATGGTCTGCACAGCTCACCGGCCAACCACCACCCCTGCCCGCCTGCCCCAGCCCGAGTGGAGGGTGACACGGAGGGGACAGGGCTCAGCACCAGGAGGTCAGGCTGGTCCCTGGTTTGGTTGAGGGAGGCAGCGGTGGGGCAGGGGAGGGGAGGGACAGCTTGGTCTGTCTGCCGAGAGCCAGCACGGGCAGGGCTGCGATGCCAAACCTCAGCTGCCCGCTTCCTCCAGTTCATCTGGCTGTAGGGATGACACGATGGCACAGTGTGGCTGTGACACCAGCCCCCCCCCACCTTTTCCCCACTGCAGGACTTGCTCAACCCAGGATGACACCTCCTCAGAGCTGCAGAGAGGGGCTCCCCCGGATCGGGGCGAGGAGCTGCCTGCCTCCACTTTCCAAGGCAGGGGAGCCTTGGCCAGGTACTTGTGTGTGCCTCCAGCCCGGGGTGAGCCCAAGCCCTTTGTGCCTGGCTTTGACACTGGGGATGTGCTGGGTGATGTGACACTGGGTCAGGATCCCCTCCTGCTGTGTGGCATTCAGGGGTTGCAGGGACCAACTCCTGTGAATGCTGCTCTGGGTGCCCTGGTGCCCGCAGGGATGGCTCCATCACCTCTGGGGCCTCGGGAGCGCTCAGAGGCTCCTTTCCCTCGCTGGCAGCCTCGCTCTGCCCCCGTCACCCACACGTTCCTCATGTGCTGCTGGGAATGGCAGCAGGGTTGGGGAAGGAGGTGTGGGACTCTCCCAGGGTGGGCTCTCTTGCTTGTGTATTCCTGGTCTCACACATCACTGCAAGGTGGGGGGAAAGGAAATGTTTGGGCTTGAGAGGGAGCTGTGAGAGCTTTCTTCTCAGCTGCAGCCTCCCTTCTGGCTCTCAAGCTTTTTCTCTCTCCTTGCTCCGCAGACACCTCCTGACTCTGCCTCTCTCCCCCATCCAGGATAGTCCGGCTGGTGCTGGTGCTGAGGGATTGGGCCAGCAAGAGCTTGCATGAGGAGCAGCAAAGGCCAGACCCCTTCCTTGAGCGCTTCCAGGGCCCCGAGCTCCAGGCAGTGGCTGCAGGCGCTGGCAACGATCTAGAAGACGAAGAGATCGAGGAGGAAAACAAAAAGTAGGGTCCCTTCCCTGTGGCCCCAGCCGTCCTTGGCTGGAGATCAGCCGTGCACGGTGCTCGGGTGCTCCCAGCAGTGATGGCTGATGGAGGGGAATGGGGATGGGAAAGGGGGAGATAGGACACAGTGGTGGAAAGGGTCTTCCCTGCCCTCTTGAGCCCCCATCCTAGCAGCCAGCATGGCTTTGCTGGGCTGTTGTGCAGGCACACAGGACATGGTAGTCTGTCCCTGTGGAAAAGACCTGGCCTGTCCCTCACCCGTGAGGTCTTCTCTCCCCTGGGCCATGCGCTGCTAGGAAAAACACATCGCATGGCGGGTGACAGCTAGCAGACCTCCCTGTTTTCAGAGCAGCTCAACACTAGGGTTGGCATTTGGAGCCAGTCCCGGTTCTGTAAAGAGATGCACCTTCAGCTGGGGACAAGCCAAGGTGTGCAGGGTCTCCACCCAGGAGACCACAGCAAGCACGAACGCGTGGGATTTGCCGGTCTCATTCATCATCTGTAGGATGAAGGGAGATGAAGGGAGTGTGTTTGCTGCCCGCGCCCCCCCAGGAGCAGACACCGTGACAGCAGCTTTCTGAATAGGCTCTTTCAAATCCAGCCCTTTCATCTCCTCAGCTCACACTCCCGGTGAAAAGCAGTAACCTGGCTTTTCTTCTGCTGGCTAATTAAAGGGCAAAGCTCATGGACTGCTCTGGACCCTACCATTATACATGGTAATTAAACCACCAAAAAATGATTGTTTTCTGTAGGAGAAAAATATCTGAGCCTTGTATCTTAGTCTTTACTAGTCATGGGAAAAAAAACGTTCTGCCCTGTGAGGTTAAGGGGAGCTTGTTAATTGTCAGAGGGAGCTGAAGTGTGCCGTGAGAGGGCCGCTCAGTGCCAGTGGGCTCCTGGGCAGATGGTGGTAACTTTTGCTGTTTTCTAGGTCCTCAGCTCCACAGGTGAGAAGAGCCTCAAGTCCAGTAACTCCGAACGTGAGCTGCCATTCACGTCCGTGGGAGCCGCTGCTTGGGTGCAAAGCCTTCAGGCAGAGGCAGATGATTATTCCCTCTTCCCGGGTTAAGCCGGAGCCCTGGTTTTCCAGCCCCGGCCGCGCTGTCAGCATAATGTCAGTGACTCTGGCCACCTGCCGTGGGCAGCACTGGTGATTTAAAGCTGAAATTATCAATGTAATTAACACCGTTATTGAGGTTATTAGTGCTTGTGGGTGTTAGAACAGTACTGACCGGCTGCAGGTGAGTCAGTGCTTCCTGCAGAGAGTCCTTTTCTCAAAAAAAAAAAAAAAAAAAAAAAGATTTAAGAAGCACTTTA
>NW_009649308.1:454108-454540 GCF_000708025.1 Charadrius vociferus
TACCCCCGTTTTGTCTGTGGCTGTACCCAGAGCGAATGTGGAGGACGGCCGCTGGCTTTGCGCCGAGTGCCGGTCCCCACGCTCCGGGCACCGCGGGTGCCACTGCCTGTGTCGCTGGGGCCGGGGGGAGACTTCAAGGCAGAGGTTTTGCTTTTGAAGCTGTCAGAAGCGGTAGGGTGGGCACGGGGAATCTCTTGGCAAATGGGTTGGTTTTTTTCCAATCACTGGAGGGAGTTTCGCATGTTCAAAAGCTGAAAGGGAGGGAAGGAGAGAGGGGGAGAGGGAGTTTTGCCCTACCAGGCTGCAGCAGCTAAGCCTATCAGCCCAGACACAGAGTTTCTCTTCCCCCGGCTTCTCCAGTAAGATCTGGCAACCGGAGCACACACGTCTTATCTCAGAGTCCCAAGATGAGCAGGATCAAACACTTGGGAG
>NW_009649308.1:454606-460186 GCF_000708025.1 Charadrius vociferus
CTTGCACTGCCCGCTGCCCCCTGGGTTGCTGCTCTGGGGCTTGGACATCCCATCCTGGTGCTCCTGCTGATCTGCAGCACACTTGCCTTCCTGCTCTAATTAATCTCCTTTTAAGATCTGTCTGGCACCAATCCATACCTCATCTGGGAGAGGCAATGTCATGTAACGAGAAGTTTTTCTGATCACCCTCTTCCATCTGTTTCTGGCTCTGCCACTGGGGTGCTGTGTGCGTGTAGGCCACCTGCTTTGCCTTACCGTCCTACAGTTTCCTCTTCTGGTACATTACTGTGCCCAGTTTTGGGGATAAAGGAGCTTAAACAGTGCTGGACATTTTTGCTCAGCTCTGCTGGGATGGGTTTTAGCTAACAGACGGGCACTCAGGCTGCAGCTTGGTCCAGTCTAGTGCAAGGGATGAAGGATGTGGCTCGAATGGTTCCTTCCAACCCCATTTTCTATGTTTAGCGCATTATTCATACACCGCCAGCTCTGGCTTCTCTCTGCTTGCAGGAAGAAATGGCAGATCTTTGTGGTGGACCCTGCAGGGGACTGGTATTACCGCTGGCTGGCTATCATTGCAGTTCCTGTCCTCTATAACTGGTGCCTGCTCGTAGCCAGGTGAGCTGGGAGGTTGTAGGGTCCATCTCCTCTAATCCTCCTGTTCCCCTGGTTGTCACAGCCCAGCCAGGATCAGACAACTGACACTGGTGGTGCGGGGGCTGGTGGGAACCTAAAGGAAAGAGACACCCGCTATCCTTGTGACTTCTGCGGTGCAAAGTCAGAGCATCCATCTTCTGGTCTTGGTTGGAAAGGACCGTGATTTTGGGGTAAAGCTGCAAGGTGCGTTTGGGAGGTGGTTTCAAGATATTGCTCTACCTAGGTCAAGGGATGGCAGGTTTTCCAGAGAAGGGAGTTTTAATTTCTAGGAGAAGAAGGGCAAGTGACCAAGTTCTGTTGCAGAGTTAGGAACCTCAGAATCAGCCTATAATCAGCTGTAATAGTTGGAGATGATATGGAGATTTTCTGATCTCACCCCCCTGTTTATGACCTTCCTCCAGGGCTTGCTTCAGTGACCTGCAAAAGAACTATGTTGTCCTCTGGCTGGTGTTAGACTACATCTCGGACTGCATCTACATCGGGGACATAGTGATCCGCCTGTGCACAGGTAAGCAGAAGCAGCATCCTGGCTTGTGAGGGCTTTGTTTTAATCCCCTAAAAGTGGAGATGAGCTGCAAGGCAGAGGCCTAATCTACAGCTCCATTAGAAGGAGGGTTTTGTCTACCTTGGCACTCACTAGTACGAAGCAGTCTCCAGAGAAAGAATCTAATTAAAAGATCTGAGAAATGGAGTAAGTTTCAGAATGAAAGATTAATCATCCCAGCTTTCAACTTCACCTTTGAATAATTGTACAAAATTACCTGCATTACTATTAGTATTCGGGCATAGTTGAAGGTCTGTATCTCTGATTTTGCATCAGCTCAGCTAATGAATTATCTACATGGAAAAATGGTAGAGTTTAATGTTCTCGGAATGCGGCAGGTGGCTGTACGTTTTCTGCTGGAACCGCAATAATTCATGATCTGGAGGATGGAAACCTTTGTGTTCCCATTTCTTCGTGGCAACAGAGTAAATTCCTAAGTGATATCTTTAGGTGGCTTTTGCCAGATGAAAGGCTTGAGTGGTAACAAAAGCTTGTAAACTGAGTAGATCAGGTGGAACCCATAATATTGGGATGACCCTGTGTGTATATGCACACATGCGCATGGCATACCATGAAATGTTTCTCAGAAGTGCTTACAAAGCCTGCAGAAGAGTTCAACATAAGCTAAGTTAATTCTGTCATTTGCTTCTCTGTTAGGTTTCTTGGAACAGGGCCTCCTGGTTAAGGACCTGAAGAAGTTACGGGATAACTACATTCACACCTTACAGTTCAAGCTGGATGTTCTCTCTGTCCTGCCCACAGACCTGGCGTACTTTGCTGTGGGATTGCATTGCCCTGAATTGCGTTTCAACAGGCTGCTGCACTTCTCCCGCATGTTTGAGTTCTTTGATAGGACTGAGACCAGAACCAGCCACCCCAACATCTTCCGCATTAGCAACTTGGTTCTTTACATCCTCGTCATCATCCACTGGAATGCATGCATTTATTATGCCATCTCCAAGGCCATAGGCTTTGGAGAAGATACCTGGGTCTATCCCAACATCACAGACCCTGAATATGGGTATCTGACCCGGGAGTACGTCTACTGTCTCTACTGGTCTACGTTGACTTTGACTACCATTGGAGAGACCCCACCCCCTGTGCGTGATGAAGAGTACCTCTTTGTGATCTTTGATTTCCTCATCGGTGTCCTCATCTTTGCCACCATTGTGGGGAATGTGGGATCCATGATATCCAACATGAACGCCACCAGGGCAGAGTTCCAGGCAAAAATTGATGCCATCAAACACTATATGCAGTTCCGCAAGGTGAGCAAGGACATGGAAACCAAAGTCATCAAATGGTTTGACTACTTGTGGACCAACAAGAAGGCAGTAGATGAAAGGGAAGTCCTCAAGAATCTCCCTGATAAGTTAAGGGCAGAGATTGCCATCAACGTTCACCTGGAGACACTGAAGAAGGTGAGGATTTTCCAGGACTGTGAGGCAGGTCTACTGGTGGAGCTGGTGCTGAAGCTTCGCCCTCAGGTGTTCAGCCCAGGGGATTACATTTGTCGGAAAGGAGACATTGGGAAAGAGATGTACATCATTAAGGAGGGGAAGCTGGCCGTGGTGGCAGATGATGGAACAACACAGTATGCCTTGCTCACTGCAGGAGGCTGCTTTGGTGAGATCAGCATCCTCAACATCAAAGGGAGCAAAATGGGAAACAGGCGCACAGCCAACATCCGTAGCTTGGGCTACTCTGATCTCTTCTGTCTGTCGAAGGAAGATCTTATGGAAGCAGTCACAGAGTACCCTGATGCCAAAAAGGTCTTGGAGGAGCGTGGCCGGGAGATCCTGATCAAGGAAGGGCTGCTGGATGAGTCAGCTGCAGAGGCAAGCACGGAAGAGAAGAGCGTGGAGGAGAAGCTGGACAGGCTGGCCTTGAACCTGGACACACTGCATACCCGCTTTGGGCGGCTCCTGACAGAGTACAATGATGCCCAAATGAAGCTCAAGCAGCGCATCACTGTTCTGGAGTCCAAGATGAGGCAGCAGGATCTAGAGGACTTCTTCTCTGACAGCTCAGACAGTCTGCTTGAGGATGAGGAGAAAGCTTTACCTGGTGGGACGCAATGAGGGGGTGCAAAGGTCAGCTAGATGATGTCTGGCCTTCTGCTGAGACAGTGTTTGCTATTTCACAAGGCAGATCCTGTGGCTGCCTCACCAGGGACTTCTCTCAGATCCTTAGCATTGATGCTGCCACTGCTTTGATGGCAGCTCCCGAGACGGCTCCAAATCAAGCGATTGTCCTAGCTCCTCCTCCAGCCTGTCCACTTTCTCATTGTCTTGATCTGAGACCTTCGACTTGGACCACTAAAAAGAGGAGAATAGCTAATGCGGCTGCCAGCATTTCCTTCCAGCTTCTGCAAAAGGTCTGTGCCCATCATACTGCCTTCCTCCTATTTGCCTTAATAGAAGGTGGGACGTGAACCTTGCATAGGGGGGGTACCTGGACATGCTGACCTCCTGTGCATGTTGAGGAGATGCAGAGTCATGGTGGACAGAGCCTGCCATAGGCCACCTATCCATCCACATAGAGACCAAGGAGGAGAAGGGCTTTAGAAGATGCCACATTCCTTGTAGATAACAAAACCACCCCAAGGAGAGAGACCAGAACACAAGCCAGATATTTACAAATGCATTTTGTGTTCAGCCTTTATAACTCACTTCAGGTAAATAGTCTCCACTGAGTGCCTGTGGATACTCTGTCTGCACCGAAAGACTCCTTACCTGTAAGATACCAAAACTCAACTAAGACAGCCCAATCTGTGCCTCCTACATCTGCAGCTGGAGAGGCTTGTCTGGGTCACTGTCACTACCTAAGTCATCTCCACCACCCATACTGAGGCTGGACATCTAGCTGGAAGGGCAGGCAGCTGCCATCCTCCTGCCTGCCTCTCTTTTCCCTTCCGCTTTATTTGGTGCTGTCAAATAGCACCTGGCGCGGGTGGCTCGGTACCCCCAGCACCGTACCTTCCTGAGGGATGGCATTCCCAAGCCCTCCCGCTGCGGAGGCAGCGTGATTTCCATTTGGGCGATGGATGTCTCAGGTGACAAGCGCAATGCGGAGGTGAAGACCACGGCTCGCTGGCCCGACAGCACCTGTTGTGCTATGTGCAGAAGGAAGACAGTAACTGTCTCTCTCCTCTATCTAATGACAGCCAGATGTGCCAAGAAGGGTTTAACTGAAATGACATGTTTTTAAGGAACAAAGCAGTGGTGGGACCCAACTGTGCCTGTATTTGCTTTGCTGTGGGTAGCTCGGAGAGAGCGCAGAACACATTTATTTTCTTAGGCAGGAGGTTTTCCTGTGCTCAGTGGGAGTTTTGGAGCTTTGCAGGCCAGTTGCCTTCTGGAGGAGAAACAAATGGCAGAGCCACAGGGACACATGTGCGAGGGTGAAAACGTGGCACCATCACATGTCCTGGCAAAGCTCTGCCCTGTTGTGCTGCAGCCCTGCGGGATCTGTGGTGCGAGTGGCTTGTTGGCAAGGGGCGCAGTGCAGGAAGGGCCACCAAAACCCTGCAAGCAACAGCAACCTGAGCACAAGCAGTAGTGCCACCCACGCTTAATGGTACTGTGCAGGTGCTGGGACTGGGGGATGCACCCTCATTTCTTGCTTATGTCACGTAGCTTGCCCTGACCCACCTGTATGCATCTGGGACCTCCTGCTCCTGCCCACTGAGTCCGTGGGGTGGGCTAAGGCTGGTTTCCAAGGAGGAGAATGTTTGGTGGGGAAGGAAATTTTGGAGGAATTAATGTTCTGGGTCAAATTCAGCCAATAGTTTGGCTAAAATAATGGGATGATACATGGGGAGGTATCAACCCAGAAAAGTTCGTGGTGGAAAAATGAGGGTATTTGCTTTGTCCTTTCTTTTCCCTCCAACGTAAGACTGCCCCTCTTCATTTTGTATGAGAATTTTCCATTTAAAAATAATGGCTTTAGTTTTGGGGATTGGTGGGGGCAGGAAGGTTAAACTACCAAAATTAGAATTTGGGGTAAAAGATAAAAAGTTTTTCTGTCATCTCTAAATTAAATTGTAGGGGTTCTGGGTTTGGGTTTGGTTTGGATTTCTGGTGTTTGGTGGGTGGGTTGTTGGTTTGGTTTTTTTTTTGTTATTTATTTTTATAACCAAGATGACTGTGGTTGAAGATGAGGTAGTTTCTGTTCTGCTTTTTCCTACAACACCAAGACCCCCGGCTCCCAGCTTTCCCCTTCGCTGTGATTTATCGCTCCTGAACTTGCGGCTCCTTCTTTGCCTGCGGCAGGCGGGGAGGGGGCGAGCGGGCCGAGCATCCCCCCCCCTTCCCCTCCCCGCTCTGCCGCGGGGGTCGGAGGCGGGGGGAGCCCCCCCCCATCCCCCCCCCTCCCCCCCC
>NW_009649308.1:460485-474434 GCF_000708025.1 Charadrius vociferus
CCGGGACAGCGGGTGCCTGTGCTCCCGCCTGTCTCCGGGACAGGGCAACTCCTGCCTGGCAGCTTAGGGGATATTCTGGTTTATTCCAGGGGGGAAAAAAAAAAAAAAGAAAGAAAAAAGGAAAAAAAAAAAGGTGAAAAACACTCCCTCCCCCAGTTTTAATCCAAGATAATAATCCACTCGGGAAACTTTAAGCCTTCAGACAAATTACCCCAGAGGATGGCTTTGTGAATTCAGAGCAGATCCTGCTTGTTTCCTTACGGCGGCAAGCCAGGAAATCATAGATTGATGAAGTGCTTGACGGGCCTGCTAATGAAATTAGCAGCAGCTCCATGATTTTTCCAGTGAGCAGGACAGGCAGATGTTGGAGAGGAGCACACGATGGCACAGCTGCACTTGCGGGCTGCCTGAATTCCCGGCAGAGCGGACACGGGGCACAGCAGATGCAGCTTTGGCTGCTGCCCGTTTTACAAAGGGTCTGCTCAGCGCCCCGCAGAGACTTGCCCATGCACCACGAGACATTAAACTGCTCTGTCTGTATATTATCAATCGTTTCCTTTTTTTAGATCTCTCCCATTGCAAAAATGAACCCCCTGTACAACAGGAGCTTTCTCAGCTCTGTGTTGTGTGTGGGAGACATCAAATATGGAGCAAATAAGATATTAACCTCCACAGAGGTGAGATCTGGGGGGAAACGTGAGCGCCTCACCAGGCAGCCACCCCTTCCAGTGCCATCGAACCAGGGAAGCCCCCTGACTTCTGTGGCAGATGTTTTCTGCAAATTTGCTGCTACCAATGGTGTATCTTCAGTCCTCGCCTGCCTCTACCAGGGCTGCAGGAGAAGGGCTGGGATTCTCGGGTGAATCGTCCATAAATGCATTGCGTGGTACTGGGTTTCCCTCCTTCTCTCTGAGCACCACTTCTAGGAATGAAATAATCATCGCTGGATGATACCCAGAAAAAGCTCTCTCATTGGCCTCTGGGAAATGTCAGTACCCATTTCACAGCGGGGGGGAATGGATGGAGCTTGCCAGGACACAACGGTGATAACTGCTGCCTCCTGGCTGCCTGCTTTTTGGTTTTCTTAAGATGTTCATGAAGAGGTCATTTGGTGATTGTGAGCAAGCTCCCAAATAACCTCTTCTTAGGCTGTTGTCGTGGTTTAACCCCAGCCAGCAACTAGGACCACGCAGCTGTCCACTGCCTACGCAACGCGTGCCCCCTGCCCCAAGGTACGGGGAAGAGGCAGAAAAAGGAAAAAAACCCTCCTGGGTTGCAATAGACAGTTTAATAGAACTGTAGTGGAAGAGAAAATAATAATAATGGTAAAAAAAAAAATATATACAAAATAAGTGACACGATACAATTGCTTACCACCTGATGATCGATTGCCCATCCCACCCCAAGCAGCGACCACAGATCCCTGACCCCTGGCCAACTCCCTTTGATATACTGAGCATGACATCTATGGTATGGAATATTCCTTTGGCCAGCTGGTCCTGTCTATGCTCCCTCTCAGCTTCTATGGGAAGCTGAAAAAGCCCTTGACTTAATATAAGCATTGCTTAGCAACAACTAAAACAATATGCATTATCAACATTATTCTCATACTAAATCCGAAACATAGCAGCTACTAGGAAGAAAATTAACTCTGTCCAGCTGAAACCAGAACAACTGTGGACAAGGCTGGAAACTGCAGCATAGGAGACCTTCTGGCTTTGCCCCTTCTCCAGAGGTAAGTCAGCTGGAGTCGGGTCAGCAAGCTGCAAGGTAGGTTCATATGAGCTTGGACCACTGGATTTTGGGATTGCAGAGTGGGCCTGGCTTCGAGCCCCGGGTCTGGCATGAAGCCTGAAGCCTCCGAGTCTTGCAGCACAGCAGGCTCACCCTGGTGAGAAGATCTGCCATGATGCATGCAGTGCCGGGGGAGAGTTGTGAAACGCAGAGTTTGTGGGGATGGTTGGCTCACCAGGATCCCCGATGACTGTTGTTCTGGTGTGTGGTGTGGCAGGGGCAGCTCTTGGTACTGCTGAACTTTGTGCTGGTCTTCTCCCTAGTGCTGTGCTGCTGCAATAGTCTGCTCTGCACTGCTGAGGTGGGGTCTGGCTGTCCAGCCAGGACCTCAGTGGTGCGAAGCAATGGGCAAGCTTCAGTCTTGCTCTGTCTTTCTGACAGCATCGTGTCTCTCCAATGGGCTCCGCTGGACCAAAGTCTCTTGAAAATCAGGAAAGTTTGGAGGCAGCTCCAAGCTCTCCCTCGTGGGCCCCTCTGAGAGCTCCTTAGATAGCTTTGCCTCCCCCAGCTTCTGCCTCCTCTGCACCCAAGGGAACCAGGACTGCCCGCGTGCCTCTGGTGCTGTCTTCCCAGGAGTGAGGCACTGCATGCAGAGGGCTGCCATGAGCAAGATTTCCACGCGTTCTCCAGGGCCTGGGATGTGGAGGTGGTGTAGAAGGTCACCAGACTGCCACGCAGCTGTTCCCTGGAGGGAGGATGGCTTCCTCATGATCATTTGGATTCGACAGCTCTGAAATCAAAGCATTGCCTGTTCCCCTGTAGGTATGAGTGGGGGTTCAAAGAAAAGGCTCTATGCTCAGCTTGTTCTCATGGTCCATGGGCGATGCTGGATGTCCTGTGTCCTGGGGCTGCTCCTGGGAAATGGCTGGAGAGGACAGCTACCACCCACCAGCATAGGAGCCACTGCCAAAGAGGTTTTGGTAGTGCCAGGCAATGTGTGTTTTCTTTGCAGCCCCTGATGAGTATCTGAGGACTTTCCTGAAGTGTTTTGGTGAGCCTTGACTCACTGAGATGTGGTCTGCCCTTTGGAGGGGAAGGTGGTGCTAAGCACTCAACATGTCATACAGACTGGTGGGTGCTCAGTCCCAGTTTTGTCCTGTGGAGCTCAAGCCCTTTATCACCCCTGTTTTCCTGTGGGGTCTCGGTGTGGCATGGGGGCAGTATCACCATCCCCGTGAGCATGTTTCCCAGCCATGAGGAGCAGAGCCGAAGTGGCTAACCGTTGCACTGCTCTTGCAGGTGGCAGGAGGCTGCAGACTTGCACGTTGTGCAGGTCCAGGTCAGCCTGTCATTGAGCTCCTATGCTGACTGTCTCGTTTGCTCCCCTCCTCCTTCCCTGTTCAAAATACCAAGGAGTTGCCTCTTCCTTGGTTAAACAACCAGAAGTACCCATTCCTTCCTGAATTGCAGCATGTGTTGCCATGACAGCAGCTCAGGGCGATGGGTGAGCAGGAGGTGAAACCACCCTAGACATCTCCCTTGGATAGATGGATGGAAAACCCTGGAATGTCTTCCCAACACCCCTTCTCCCCTTGACCCACCAGCCTGGGGCTCCTGAGGGTGAAGGCTTCCTTGCCCCTTCATGGGGCTCTCCCTGGTGACCCTCCTCAGCCCAGCCCTGCAGGCGGTCTCCTAACAGAAACTCCCCAGGCTGGTGATCCATGGGAGAAAGGCTTGAGCCAAGATGGTGGTCAGCCAAGCTGTCTCCTTCCTGCGCCACCCATAGCTCAGTATTGGGACTGGTTCTCTTTAGTGTCTTTATCAACGACCTGGACGAGGAGACTGAGTGTACCCTCAGTAAGTTTGCAGATGACACCAAGTTGGGCAGGAGTGTTGATTTGTTTGAGGGTCAGAAGGCTCTACAGAGAGATCTGTACAAGCTGGATCAACGGCCCAAGGCTAATGGTATGAGATTCAACGAGGTCAAGCACCGGGTCCTGCACTTGGGTCACAACAATCCCATGCAGCACCACAGGCTTGGGGAAGAGTGGCTGGAAAGCTTCCCGGCAGAAAAGGACCTGGGGGTGTAGGTCAACAGCTGCCTGAATATGAGCCAGCAGCGTGCCCAGGTGGCCAAAAAGGCCAACAGCATCCTGGCTTGTGTCAGAAATAGTGTGGCCAGCAGGACCAGGGGAGTGATCATCCCCCTACACTCAGCACACGTGAGGCCCCACGGTCTGGAGCACAAGTCCTGTGAGGAACAGCTGAGGGAACTGGGATTGTTTAGTCTGGAGAAAAGGAGGCTCAGGAGAGACCTTATCACTCTCTACAACTACCTGATAAGAGGCTGTAGCAACGTGGAGGTCGATATCTTTTCCCAAGTAACAAGCAATAGGACAAGAGAAAATAGCCTCAAGTTGCATTGAGGAGGTTTAGATTGGATATTAGGAAAAAAATTTTCACTGAAAGGGTTGTCAAGCATTGGAACAGGCGGCCCAGGGAAGTGGTTGAGTCACCATCCCTGGAGGTATTTAAAAGACGTGTAGACGTGGTGCTGAGGGACACGGTTTAGTGGTGGACTTGGCAGTGCTCGGTTAACAGTCGGACTCAATCTTAATTATCTTTTCCAACTTAAACAATTCTATGATTCTATGTTTGTAGGCTGCAGGTATCCTTCTTCTGTCCTTTGAGACTTCAGTCCCCCTTGTCCCCTCTCTGACCCAAGTGTCAAGTTTTTCCCCGACCTGTTCCTAAACATTGCCTTTTGGTCTCAGCCACATGTCACATTACATCTTCTGGACTAGAGGGTGGAGGGGAGGGAGGGGAAATACAGTAGAGGATTTAGGCTTATCCTTCTTGGAGCCAGATAAAGTCTGCAAGAGAGAGTGAATCCCTCTGCCTGCCTGCCTGGCCGGATTACCTGCGGCTATAGCAGGACTTTTGATCTCCTCCAGCACTGTGATTCCTCTGTGCAGTGTGGGATGTTGTGGGGGAACAATGGGGGAATGGCTGTTGGCCCTCCCTGTGTCTGGCTGTGCTCTAGGAAGCCCGGGTGCTTTGCTAGGTGGGACGGTCTGTGATTGCTTGGGCAGAGCAGGCTGCTGTCTGGGGAAAACAAGGTAGGCTGGAAGAAGCAGAGAAGAAGGAGCCTGAGTGTGTGCCTGCAATCCCCCATGGCTTTCCCTGGAGCTCAGAGGAAGCCCTGAGAACACACCAGGCAAAGGGTGAAGATTCTCCCAGGGCCCATGATGTGGATGCAAACCTTGCCGAAGAAGCTGCCAGGGCAGTTTTGAAGGTAAGAAATTTTGAAGGTACTCTGGCACTTCTCTGAGCAGCTTTTGGAGCATATCTAGTGTGGAAATCCTTGCCTGCAGAATCATCCTTGCTTCAGTCCTCAGATGGTGATGCCGCACTTGGGTACCCTGCTCCCTTCGTAATCTAGGCCATGGTGGCATCTGCTTGGTGTGTGTGAACAGAGGCATGGGGAGCAAGCTTACAGTCCCAGTTTCTGGCTCTTTTCCGACCCCATGAGAACAGCTGTCAGTAGCTACACAAGACAGAGGGGTGGGGAGATGGCGACAAGGGTAATGTGGAGCGAGAGAGCAGCAGTTTCTCACCTCATGGGTGGCTGTGGGTGCTTCTGAGTCTATACATAGCTCTGTCACTGGCAGAGCTCTTGTCTCGATGCTCTTCACTTGGCTTGTCTCTTGCGACACAAAGTTTTTGCTCTTGTTGAGCAGTGAGGATTCAGCAGCCACCTTCCTCTCCAGACAGACCCACAGGCAGTCTCAGCTCCTGTCTTGTTGTAAGCGCCTTCCTCATGCAATGAACTGGGTGTTTGCGCAGAGAGAAACCTAGCTACAGCAGAGATCCGAGTCCCTGGTTTTGGCCTCCATCTCCCCCGCTCTTATTCTCATGCAAGCTATGGGCACTGACTTTGGTGCTACAAACCATCTTCTTGTAGCAGGTAGGATTCGACAGTGTGCAGAGTGGATGAGCTGTGGACCATCTAGACTTGAAGTTGTTCGGATTTGCTGGCCCCAGGCACCCTCCTAGTCCTGAGTCACAAAGACAACATATTCTGTGTGTTTGCATACGGCTTCGCAGATGTGAAGGTCAGAGGGGACTGCAAGCGGTAACCTTTGAGCGAGTTGTGCCATTGCTGTAGAAACACATCCCAAACGTGCTCTCTCCCCGTTTCAGGGTTTCTGCCTGCCTACTACCATTAGCTAGTCTTAAAAATACACAGGGCACGCAGAGCTTCAGTGAGGGTTCACATGGAGCTGATGTAATGGGGATCTTGGAGACTTCTCTGGTAAAGAAAGGACGCACTATCTTTGCGACGATGCGTTGTAGGAGCAGGATTGTTAGAGCAGAAGAGCCTTCCCCATGGTAAGAAATCACAGGGAGCAAGGATACAACCGGCTGGAGCACTGCAGCCCTGCTATCCCCCCTTTTTCTTCCAGGCTCCTCATCCCTCTCTCCCTCCTGGCTTGCTCTGGATAGTTTTGAATGCCACATGAATCGATACTTTTAATTAGCTGCCATTCCTCATTTCTGCTTTATTGCTTGGGTAAGCAAATTAAAAGCGAGCGTGTTGTGGTGAACTGTTGCCCTGGGTGGGCTGTAAGCACAGGCTGTTTCTTGTCCCCGGGAGCACTGGGAGGCTGCCAGGCACTGGGACAGGGGTTGGGAGAAGGGGCGGGTGGAGGGGCATGCAAAGGAGACGGAGAAATGCCTGCCTAGTTTGGGGTGCTGGGGGGAGTGGGGCAAAGTGCCCCTGCTCGAGATGAGGGACCTGGGGCCACCCAGCTCTCTGCCAGGTGGCCAAGCTCCTCTGTATCTCTCCACCTAGTTTTCATGGTGGGGAAAACCTCCAGACTTGGAAGGTGCAGCTGGCTCGGGTTCACAGAGGGGTTTTGCAGGAGTTGAGCAGCCCCCAGACAAAGGGGTTTTGGGATTGCGTAGTTGGGCAGAATTTGGGGGGCTGTCAGGCCCATGCCAGCCTTCAGGACTGTGACATCTGCCCCCAGGAGCATCCTGAGAAAAGCTGCGGAGGATGGAGCAAACGGTGATGGACACTGCTCGGGGTAGGCGTGGGGTTGAGCTCTTGCTTGCTGGCAGATACTGTGGACTCAGTCCTTTCTCAGCCCCACAGCATCCTTCCAGCTCTGCCCTGAGATTAATACTGTGGTCAGACCTGTGATGTCTGCAGGTGGGAAGCCCCAGCAGGATGTCCTCCACTCTGAAAAGGGATCCCGCTGATCCCCGTGGATGGGATCAAAGGGCTCCCTGCTGCTCCAGGGGCTCAGCATGGTGTAATGCTCTCAGAAACTTGTATGAATTGGTAAAATGCTGCTGTCTGCATGGGTATAGAGATGCTTTCCCACGGGCAGACCTGTCCTTTGCAGAGGTTTAAAGCCTCTATCCGCTGCCTCTGACCTGGGCTGCTCCTTGGGGATGTGGTTCAGCTGCCTGGAGCATGGCTGATGTGAGCCAGGCACTGCTATCACCTTAACCTGCCTCTGCAGCTGTATCGGCAACAGACTGAGACTGAAGCTGTGTGCTTTTCCGCTATGCCTTCGTGTGCCAAGGCCTTTGATGCATGGCTGGGACTGGTTGCTGAAGGAGCTTTCAGAAGTCACGTTGGCTGCGGCGGGCATCTGTGCAAGGTGGAGATGGTGAGTTAGTCTGTGCCCTGACCCACAAATGTTGCTTTGCAGGGTGGGAAAGCGGCGAGGCATTAGCTCTGACTTTGCCCTGAGAAGGGTCTCTGCGAAGGGGGTGGTGTTGAGCCGTCGGGAGGATGGCAGCTCCCTGCATCCCATCCACCCGGGGAGGCCGGGCAGGACCGAGATGTGTTAGCTGAGCTGGGGGATGTTATCCACCGAAAGCCAAACAGACCTTCTTATGCCAAGCCAAGCATTTATTGTCAGTCTAATTAAAACTTTTAACAATCTAACCAAAAATGCAATGAACAGTTGTTATTATTAGTCCAGTTAAAATGATACTAACCCTGACAGCCTATTGATTCTGCAATCAATACTTAACAAATGCCATCAGCAGCACTGCCGTTACAAGCTGCTGTGCAAGTGAAAGCTGGTATTTCCCCTCTGCCCCTGGCGCTGGGCTCCCCCGGGTACTTTGGGGTGCAGGCAGTGGGGGCAATGAGCCATCACTCTCCTCAGCTCTTCGCCAGGAGCAACAGGCGGTTCACCATGGGGGTTTCTTCCTCCTCTCACTTGAGTCCCCTCAGGTAGCCCTGGGGTCTTTTGCATCATCTGTGCCTGCATCTTCGAGGCTCAAGGCTCGTCATGCTGCCACCGCAGATTATTCTGGGGCCTTAGGTAGTTCACCCTGCCTCAACTAAGGACTTTGTAATCATTTATCTACAGCACAGTTATAAACAACAGGTGCTATACTCCACAATGAGCCTTCTCTGCTCCCCTCCTGCCCTGGCGGTCCTTTCTCCCTCCCTCTGGTCCCTGGCTGATGGCTGTCCTGAGCAGGTCTCCCTGGGCCACCCTTTGCATCCTCGGTGGACTCAGGAATCTGGGCTGGCATTGGTTGCAGAGCCCAGGCATGGCTGACGGCTGCCTCCCAGCCCCCTCAAGGAAAGAGAAGTGTAAATGATTATTCTTAATACCACGTGCTCATACAAACTCTTCTTGGGGCTAGCCCCCATGATGCTTGCTTGTGCATGGTTTGGTCTGGGTCGCGTCAGCTGTGGTCCCTGCTTGGGTGCCATCCTCCAGAAGGACTGGCAGGAGTAGAAGTTCCTCATGGAGTTTCTTCACCATGCACAGGGCTGGAGGAGGACCTTGCACCCACCGTCCAGGCTCTCCCTCCTGCTCTGCAGTCTGCAGGTGATGCAGAGACATGTCCTCCATGAGAAAAGGCTTCAGGAGCTCTGCCGTTTCCTGATGCCTGCTCGCCCGGGTCACAGTGAGTCTTATTCCTATTCAGCTCCCTGTGATTCCTGTAAATCTCACCATTAGCTGGGACTGTCCTGTATCCTGCTACCTGGATAAGCTCCGCTTTGAGATTTCCTACTGTGGCCACCTACTGCGGCATCTCCCTGGCAGTAAACTGAATTGCAAGACCTCCTGTGCGAAGTTCTGCCTTGTGCTGGTGCTCTCTGGTTTCTGATAGTGTGCTGGCCTTGAAGGGAAAACTCCATTAGGAAAATAAAAAAACGTTGAATGCAAAACCTTGAATGTAGCCGGGAGGCAAAATGTGGTCTGACAGTTCCTTTGGCTTGTCAGAGCCTCTGAGTGATGGGCGCCAGTGGGCTGCTGTCTTTAAAAATGACCTTTTGTGAAAGACAAATTGAGGGAAAATGTCTCATTAAAAAAAAAAAAAAAAAACCCACAACCCACAGTTTATGGAAATCTTTCAACTGCAAAGCAATGGCAAAGGTTCCCTGTAAGTTGGCCTTGGCTTGATTGCTTTCTGTCAGACACGAAGGGCAGAGCTTGTGCTTTCTGTGAGAACGCAGACTTATGGACCTGTTTGCACGAAGTAGTTGGCTGTTATTCCCTTTCCCTTTTCCAGCCTTGGTCTCGGGCCAGGAGGATGGTGAGGCTCTGCTGCTGATAGACCTCAGGCCGAGACATTTCCTAGCCGCTCATCAGCACAGGTCGTGTTATCTCTGGAGCCAAGCAACAGCCCAGAAAATTTCTCTGCTGACACCTCCAAACCCATTTCTGGCCAGGACTGGTACTCGCTCCGGTGACCTACCCGAGCTGACTGTCGCGCTGCCGTGCACTGACCCCCTGAACTCCCCCTCTTGCTCCAGCAGAGGATATTCTGCGTTGGTTTCTGCCACAGCAGCTCGTGACTTTGCCACGCAGTGTTTGTTACACTGGGTGCCACCGTGCTCCCCTGCCGCCGGCAGGTCCTGCGCCCTCCTGGCTCCACATCCCCATGTGCCAGCTGCAGTTGGGATGCAGGGGAGGGGGATCCTGTCAGCTGGAGGGTCCTGGGCAAGCTCGGCATCTCCGAAGGCCCCGGATGGAGCAAATCCCAGTGCCTGGGGCCTCCCATGCCCACGGCACCTCACTGTCTGCTTAAACCCATGCCCTTCCTTCCCGGCTGGTTCTCTCTTTTTGGTGTGGGTCGGGTTTATGCTGTGGGATCTTCAAAGAGTCAATGAATCGTATTGATGTTGTTAGCATTCTCTGTAAATTCAGAGAAATTACCAGATGAATATTTGATGAGGCTAATTAAGGCTGAATTACTGCCACGCTCCTCCTTCCCTTCCCTCTGCGCTCTCTGCAGTGTGAATGAGCATTTGGTTCCCTGACATGTCCTGTCCCCAAAGCCCTGGTCTTCTGGTGGTCACGAACCAGCCGTGGCCTGTGTTGGAGCACAGCAGCTTTTAAATCAAACAAGTCAGCATGAGAAGTCCCTGGAACCACAACTTGCTGGAGGCCGGGAGCACGGGGCAAGTGTCTGTACCTCCTTCCTCTGATCCTGTTCTCACCCTGTTTTTCTCCTGGGGCCTGTTAGAAAGGCACAGATTTTGGGGGTCCTGGTTCTGCACTGGTGAGATTTAAGGTTGCTTCAGCCTTTGGCTGCTGCAGCAGTTAGTTCAGACAAGAGACGGTGCTTTTGGGGAATCCTGGAAGGGTTTCCCCACCACGTGGGAGCTGCACTTATACAGTAAAGCTGGAGGTTACTTATGACAACTGCGGCACTTAACATGGTGTGAACTTGGGAGGCAGGAGAAGGAAGAGCTGCTGGGACCATTTCACGGAAGGTGAGACATGTCTGAGAAAGTGAGACTCATGCCCCGAGGCTGTAGAGCTTTTCCACTCCAGCACATGGCAAAGCTGGAGGTGCCAATGAGGTTACAGTAGAAAAAGTGCAATAATGAGCTGCTCAACGCCAGAGAAGGGATGAGGAGAGCCTGCACTTGTGTAGGATGTGTCTCCTCTCACCCTGCTCTACTGCTGGAGATGGGGCAAGGAGATGGAAGAGGGATCTGGTGTGTGCCTTGCTTCTGCTAGAGGTACTGGGAGTACCCATTGCTGTGTCACCTGCTCAAGCCTGGATGAAGCATCCCTCTGGGATGGCAATGGAATCCACTCACCATTACCCATCCAGGCCTCAGTTTCTCTGCCTGGGAACACGTCAAACAGCACCAAGCAGGGCTGTGGTGAAACTCTTGCATAGGAAGTGCACCTTCAAAGCCCAGCAGCTTGCAAAGAGCATGGAAGTTGAACCGTTGATTTTTGAAGCCCTGGACTGCAGTCTTCCACTGGTGTACCCAAAGCCAGAACATAAACTTTCTTTGCACCCTAGCCTTTTTTCCTGACCTTCCCAAGAACCCAACAGGACTTCTTAAATAAGGACGTGTCCTTGCAGCCTTGCTGCTATTGTCCCTTCTCTGCGAAAGCAATTTCCAGCTGAAGTGCCAGGACTACAACATGGGGGCAGTTCTTATTGGAGGCATGAATCTTCTTCAATCTCTGTCTGCCGCTGGTGGTTGTTTCCTCATCTCTCTCATTTGTGGCTTTGGCAGAAGGGCAAAAAATGGTCTTTGCATCAGTGCCTTGGTTGTTGCTTGCCCAAGCAGGGGCAGTCTGGTAGTTCAGAGAGAGAGAAATAGAGACAGAAGCTTTTTTGTCCCTGAGCTGCTATGGGCCATGAAGTAACCAAAGTTTAGCCCCAGGATTTCTACCGTACAAGGCTGTTGTGACTTAGGACACGTCTGCAGTGCTTTGTCCTCCTGGATAGCATCCTACAGGAAAACCTTCAGTGAAAACCCATACATTTTTTCCTATGATCATCACCATGATGTGCATCTGTCCCCAGTCCTGAGAGGGGTGTCAGGTTTGCCAGTTCCCATAGCCAGATTTCCATGGAGCTGCATCTTCCCACTTCAGCCTTTATCAGTGCTCCTGGGAGCAGTCATCTCGCGCTGCTCGGCGGGATCAGGATTTGGAGATTCTGGGGGATTTTCCAAGGCCTCAGTCTCACTCAGGAAAGGCACCGGTCTTTCTGCTGGCTTTCCAGGTGAGTCTGTGCTCTGTATGTGCACTTGCTTAGCTTTGGCTGGAGAACAACAGAGCACTTTAGAGTTAGGTGCTATCCTTAGGAAAGCTGCAGTAGACACAGGAGACTGAAACTTGCTGAGGATCCAGACCTATCTTCTGGCCAGGCCCCGGAGTTTCCAACCCCACCTTATCCACCACACATACCTGTGGTGGCTGTTGATGAGTTTGAGCCTCTCTTGGTGCTCAAAGCCCAGTTCCTCAGCAGATGGTAAGCCAGTCTCTGATTGCCACCCTTCACAACAGATGGATGTCCCAACGGTTTTGGGTGTCACTCTCGATATGCTATGCACACACTAAACGTGTGCTTCGGTGGTGTCCAGAGATGGGGCCTCCAGCGTGCTTGGTCCTACAGAAAAGCATGAAAACATGCACCAGAATCTTTGCAAGGGTTCCAGCTCTGCCAAGCCCTGGGGAGGGATGGCTGGGCAATCTGGGCATCCATCAGCTTAAGTCCTCTGAGAAGTGACTGTCTGCTGAGTAAGGAGGGACTTTATTCACCTGCTCTGAGACAGAAAATCCTTCTCCTTCCCCTTGTTCTGCTTGCCACAGCATGGACCACATTAAGTATAATGAGTTAATGAGCTAGGGTAAGTGATAGGGCTTTGTTCTTGGCCTTTCTTTTCCAATTCACCTTTAAAGACATGAAAGGTGAAAATAAAACAAGAGCAGCTCTGAGGGCACACCTCCATCCTCCCCCTTTTCTCAGTCTTTCTTTTCTCCTTTCATCTGCCTTTCCCTGTTCCCTGCTTTGCCCTGATCCAGCCAGCACGGAGAGCTGAAGCTGCTGTCAAAGATGCCCTTATCTCCAAGGGTATGGCTGGTGTTTTGGATTCAGACACAGCACTAGGATGGAGTTACTGGCTAATCTCCTCCGATAAGGTGTGTCACAGCAGGAGTCGCAGGGCAGAGGGTCTGACATGGCAGCTCAGGTGCCTGCTGCCTGATTTATATTTATCCCCTTCCCAGGCACAGTCAAGGGGATGCTCCAGCCCTGCCAAGGGGGAGTTTCTGCCTGACAGAAAGCAGCTCTGGCTGCTCATCTCCCGGCCCCTGCCCAGGAGCTGTGCGGGCACCGCAGCCTGCCGTGCCGTTCCCTGCTTGGTGTCCCTCTTCACTGGGGAAGGGGAAACGCGAAAAAGGAGGCTGACATGAGCCACACATTGTAAAACAGGACAGGTGTACTGCAGTAAATCGAGTGATAGGCAGAAATAAGCACAAACGAATTAGATGGATAGATAGGAATGAGGGATCAATAAACCGAGACTAAAGATAGCAAGAGAGATGCACTGAGGGCTGTTGACAGAGAAATAGATGTTGCAGCCAGAAAGATCCTCGAATAAGAGAAACATCAAATGAGAGAGGCAAAGCTTAGAGAAGGGTCATTTTAAGTGCACTTCACTGCTGGGCCAGGATTAGCCCAGACAATACATGTTTAACGCTTCCTTTTTCCTCTCCTTGCTTTAAAATCCCTGAGTGGTGGGCTGGGAGCAGAGCCACTAGCCCCAATCTCAGCCACTGGATACAGACCTCCATGTCAGAGTCTAGCCCATTGCGTGTTTTGAAATAATCCTTTCTCAGGCACCAGCTTAGCCAGTGAAAGGCTGCGTGGGGCAGTCTCACAGAGCCAGACTGCGTAACTGCTGCTCTTACGGTCTCTTGATCGTGTGCTGTGCTCTGTATAGCCGTATTCCACATTTAAATCAAACTTAGCCATAATTGAAACTTGCCTTTCTCTCAAGCCTGCCGCTTCCAACTAGAAGGATTGGAAGTTTTGAAAAAGGAAAAAAAAGCATAGAACAAGCAGCATTGGGGTGCTCCTGGAGGACACAGCCTGACCGAGGGATGTTAACAGGAGGGGATTTTGGTGGGGTAGAGAGTAAAGGCTTCCCAGGTATTGATCCCTGGCAGGTTGGTTTGTTGCACTAAGCCTGGATTTGGCTGGGTTGGTTTGTTTTTCACCAATCTAATGACCAGTGAGCTTGTTAGGGAATACCTAAGGCATCCTATAATACTTGCGCTTATGGGATCCTGTTCCCCAGGTATTCCCAGCACGGCTTTCTGCCTAAAAGCTGATTGAGTTTGAGGAAGCCTCATATTCTGGAATTACTTTACTTCTTAAGGGCTGGGCTGAGAAAGGAGCAAAAAGGTTCAGCA
>NW_009649308.1:474693-476576 GCF_000708025.1 Charadrius vociferus
CAGCAGCTTCAGAGCAGCTGTTAATTTCCCCTTGTTTTTATTAATTCGGGGAGCTACTCCCCATCTCTTCCTCTCTGGGCATTTGCTTAAACCCTGTGAAACTGCTGGAGGCAACTGAAGTTGACCCTTTCTCTTCGTGCATCCTGGAAGGCCCAACCAGAGCAGTCATCCCCCACTGGGGGCTGTGTTGGAGACATCTTCTCTGGCTCTGCAGGTTCCCCTCTCAATCACCTCCTCCACAGCAGAAGACTCAGAGCCTCCAGCTCTGCTGACCCACAGCCTGCCCACTAGATAGAAGAGAATGGCCGTGGATGGGGACAAGTGACAATGTCCCATGCTCTGCAGAGGTGGGCTTCTCTCCACCGCCTTTCAGCTGGCTGGGAGGGCGAGAAGCAGTGGAGTAACTGGTACTGGTGCTGCGCAGGGGGCACCTGAGTTCCCTGTGACAAGGGATGGGGGAATGAAGGACCAAAATCCAATCTCATGCCGAGGAAGTATTTGCAGAGGTGCTTGGGAGAGGTGACAAAGGGGGGTGAATGCAGGTCCTTCTCTGCTGAGGCTTAGGAAGTTTGGGGAAGCCTCCAGCTCCTCCCATCTGTCGGGGTCTTGGGCACCCTCCCAGAGCATGCTGGTGTCTCATGGTCACTGTCCCTGAAGCCCTGCACCCCGGCTGGCGTCTCTGCAAACCTAACAGGGCTGAAAAGCAAGGAGGACCTGGAGGGGTTCATCTGCTCCAAACCCGACCTGAAAAGAGAGCGCAGACATTAAGCAAGAGCCAGAGGGGATTGATTTGTCTGAGGATGGCTCAGATACCATCTCCAGGAAGGTGTCTCTGTTCGGTGGTAAGAGCAGGGGACAGGAGGAGCTGTGAGAAGGGATTGAGCCTGTCCTGCCTGGGAGATGCCTCCCTTCCTGGCCACCTCTGCTTTACCCCAGCACAGCCCTTCCCCAGGGAGGTATCCACGCTCAGAGCGTTTTGCTCAACAGGCTCGTGGTGATCAGCGCGCCGGAGCCATTTATCAGTCCCGATGCATATTTAATGCTGAAATGGTGAGCAGAAGTGGAGCAGTGTTTGCAGGCGGGTGAGCTGGGGAGTTTTGCTGTGGCCGTTAACAGTCCTGCATTAATTATGGTTGAATAAATAATTCACAGGGCTAATAACAAAGGCTTGTTTTTAACAGTTATGGAACTCCCGGCTTGCTCCTGGAAGCGGGGGGGTGAGAAAGCAATGTCTGGCTCTGCTTCTCAACCAAATGGACAGCAGAGCGTATGGGATCTGCTGGGGGTGCTGCACTGGCTGGTGATGTTTTGGGGGATCTGTACCCCTTGCTGGCCCATGCACAACGCGGGGGGCAACGTGGCTCTCCCCAGCACCTGCCTGTGCGTATGGAAAGCCTGGAGGGACGAAGGTAGGAGACATTGGCTTCTCCTGTGGGCCTGGGCTCTTGCTTTCTTGCTGCGCACGTTGGGGAGCAGAGCAGCAGCCAGCTTGTTCCCCAGTGTTCCCTGTGCACCCTGCTCAGGTCCTGCACTGAGCATCTCTGCCGTGATGCCTCCAGAACCCTGCTCCTGCCCTCCCCTCCTCCTCCCACCTGGTGCCAAAGATTGTCTAATTTTGCCTCTCCGTTTAACCTTGTCAGCGGGAAGCATGTGGGCTCGGAGCTCTGCAATGCCATCGATCCCACAGGAATCCTCCCCTGGGAGAGGCAGCTTCTGCTCAGCCCCTGCCTGGCAGCTCTGCGGTTTGTCCCACCTGGATCTCCTCTGACTTTCCTCCAAGCCATTCATTCCTCCTTTCCTCCTCCCCATAACCTGCTCTTTTACTTCTTCAAACATTAATACGGATGTTTTCTTGTACCACTATTGTCCTTCAGCTTAAATAA
>NW_009649308.1:476613-492663 GCF_000708025.1 Charadrius vociferus
TTATAGAGAAAAAAAATCACATCGCTGCCAGTTTGCTTTACCAAAGCTGAGCAAGCTATGTTCTTCTATACTGCTTTTATACCATGTGCCCTCCATTCACCAGCTCACTCAAGAGCCCCTCTCTGCTCCTTTTTAACCTTCTTTAATGTGGATAGCCTTCTGCCATAGCCAGCATGTGGTGAGTGACCCTGGGCAAGTAATTTCACTTTTCCTGTCTCAGCTTCCCCACCTATACAGAGAAGAGAGTGACCCCATTCTGCAGCATGGGGTGGGTTAGGTGCTAGAGGAGCATTCTCCTTCCCAGGCCTGGTCCTTTATGGGGGGCTCATCTCAATACTCTGTGAATTTACATCTCAACAGAAACATAAACTGAAGTGATGTGGGACATGAGTCTGTCCCAGACCATTGCAGATGGCCTCAGAATAGCTGAGTGGTCCAAATGAGTGTCCGGAGTAGGCTGAATGCTGGTCATTTACCCGCACATGACCCAACACATCCTAGGTCCTGCCATAAACCTAAAACTGGCGGGAAAATTAATAATAAAAAAGTTTTTCGGGGAAAACAACACCAGGTGGGAACTTGTGTGATGCCAACTCTCCAATCTGTTGATGTTGAAGGGTTTTCCTGAGGGTCTAACCAGTGCCCCATAGACTGCTGTGAGTGGGATTGTAACACCTCCTCCAGACTTGCATTTCTCTCTTCTGGTGTCCCATCACACTCATAGTTTATCGAGGCTTTCCTGGACTCATAGACTTAGGTCATTTTCTTCCTTGGCCCTTCCCAACTGATGAGCCCCTGACAGGACAGCGCAAAGGACCGCCCCTAGCCCCATGCTCATGAGCCTGAGCCCTGCACGCTGCACTCCTCATGCAGGGCTCCAAGCTGTCTTCTGCTGGGTGACAGGCTGTGCACCCTCCATCTGCTCCTGCTGCCTCCTGGCTTTGTACCAGCGTCAAATGTCATCAGCATGAGGTCACGAATGAAAAAATTGGTATGGGTCACAAACCCGCTCTGCAGGGAGCTCTGCTGGTACCTTCCCTCCAGCCTCATTCTTCACATCTCAGGACTCGTTTTTGGCTGGTTTTGGGTTCTCCCACTCCCCATGCATTCCTGGTTTGGTCATCATCTCCCATGGAACACCAGTACTAAGATTGGAGAGGTGAGACTGCTCTATTCCCTTTGCCTTTCTCTTTGAAGACAGTTATCACATTCGCCTGGGAGGATAAACCTACTATGTGTTTTAACCCCTTTTTCTTTTGTGTCTGTGCTGTTCATCATCCTCTTCTTCCTACTCCTGCTTTGCAGCCCCATCTGCTGAGATGGCACAAGGAACAGAGCGCACCTAAAATCAGGGGATGCATTTGCATGGATAAATAGCCACCCTTGGACTGTTCCAATCTAAGACAAGAGATGTTTCAGAGGAGACCAGGACAGCCCCAAGCACTGACTGTGTCAACACGGGAGAATGCAGCAGATTTCACCTAAAAAGCGGCTGTTTGAACAGAGGAGTGCAGCACAGCTCAGAAGTGCTTCTGTCTGGAGAGCTGCTGTTTACACAGGGGAATAGCGCGCTCACCTTGCTATTAGAGCACAAAACAAATGTTTGCCCAGGTAAGTAAGATCCCGAGCTCAGGTTTTGCATCGGGTGCGCAGCTTTGGAGTGTACACGCAGGGCGGCCCTGCCTGAGTGAGCGTTGCAGATTAAATGTCCGGCTATGGGCAGCTGAAGGCAAAGCAGCAGCTCGAAGAGCTCTGAAGGTCTCTCCATGGGCAGCGGCGGTGCAGACGAAGCGGGGCGAAGGGCCGGCCCTGGTCGGTCGAAGTCACAATCAAAGCAGGGCTGAGGGAGGCAGGACCCAATCTCATTTCTCAAGAATTAAAAGCCATAAAGTATACGCTGGTGTAAAATTACTTTTAATATTATTTTTATTAGACAAATTCTCTGTCCCTCTCTTTTTCCTATTCCAAGAGGACTTGGTGAAGAAAGTCCCTGACAGAATTCCTCTCCTCTCCATTTTAACCAAATGAATACATTTTCACACCACCAAATTCCTATCAGACTTGCCCGAGTCTTTGGAGGAAGCTTTGAGGCTGGTACCTGGGATTAATGGCAGTGCTCCTCGCGCATCTGTGGGAGGTGGCAGCTCCTGCCTCTTTGCATTCAGCAATGGTAAGACATGGCTGCAGATGTTCTGGTAGTTGAAGAAGATACGTCCCTGCCTTCCCCACAGTGCTTGCTCATCGCAGTGCGCGTACTGTGCTTGTCATGGCAGAGAGCGGCTCTGGTGGCTGAGTGCTTTTCTCATGGCATGGGGAGGAGGAAAAGAAGAAGAAGCTGGGAAGTGGGGTGGCTTGTGGCTCAGGGTGGGCTGGTGGACGTGTTGTGTGGGGTAAGGGCAGGACCCGCAGCAGTGGGGATGCATCCTGGGGAGATGCTCTGCTGCTGATGGGAAAGGCTCATGTCGGGAGCACTGTGAGGCAGCGCGGACAGATTTCCCGTTGCTCTGCAGCCATTGTTTTAATTTCAGAGCAAGCATTGGTTTTTAGCCTGTCAACAGGAAAGAGAGTGGACTGGGCTGTTTTCTATCATGGGGGGAGAGCGGGAACAAAGAGTACCAAACAGCTCCATCAGAGCCAGGTGGTGTTGCGAGGCAGCCTGCCATCTCCTTGGCCCTAAATGTGGTAATCGCTGTGGTCCTTAGGGGAGAGCAGCACCTTCCAGGAGCTGAAAGCCCCCCTCCACTCTGCCAGAAGCCCCTCTCCTTCAGGCAGTGCCTGGGAGGTGCGTGGGCCTTTGTGGGCAGTGGGGAGGGTCACACAAAGGGTTGGGTGTTTCTGCCCCCGCCAGCCAGGTGAGTTTGCGTAGGCTTGTGTTGCAGCAAACATCGGTTACTGTGGGGATCAGGGGGAGCTGATTGCCAAAACGGCTGTGATGAGGGCTGCTGTTGTGGTTTCTGTGCTGGAGCTTGTGGGCTGGAGAGGAGGAGGCAAACCAAAATATTTATACCATAAAATGTGCACTTTTTTTCAGCTGAAGCTTGGGCAGCATCCCAGCCCCTCCATATGGGCTTGTAGACATTGCTTACCTGATTTCTTCCTCTCTCAGAGCGAGCACGATGAGGCTGCTTGCTTGCGAGGGGGAGGCAGGCAGCTCCCACGGCCGGACTCTGGGGATGGGGGGGCTGCAGTGGCTGTGGCTACTCTTCCCCTGTCCCCTTGTGCCCTGGTGTCCCTGGCCGGGGCTTCCTTCCTTGCTGTCCGTGCTGGCCCGTGGCAGATGGCAGTAGCCCATCTCCCTTAGACCCCAGGCTTGGGGGGAACCTCCTGGATTTGCCCCGTTTTTGCTGAGCTCACGTTCCCCCAGTCCTTGCCATGACAGCTCTACCCACCGGGGACGTCTGCCCGTCCCATGAGCTTCCCAAGCTGTGCAAGGACCTGAGGGGTGGGATGGAGGGGAGGGCACGCGCGGGGCGCAGGCAGAGCGGTGTGCGTGCACCCCAGCGTGGGCTCCGCTCAGCGGCACCCAGGCGATGCAGAGACAGGTGAGTGGCTCGGGGAGGGGGCAGAGGTTTTGTACACCTTGTGCTGGCAAGGAAAGGACCTGCTCAGGATCTGGTCCTCTCCAGCCCTGGGAAGGTGCTGCAGAACTGTGTCCTCTTTCCCGTAGCTGCACTGCAGCCGCCGGGCTGGAAACGCAACGTCGTTAATCAAGGTTGTGGAAGCAATGATGTGCGGGGCTGCTGGTGCGTGCCACTGGA
This sequence comes from Charadrius vociferus, assembly GCF_000708025.1. NCBI lineage: Eukaryota > Metazoa > Chordata > Aves > Charadriiformes > Charadriidae > Charadrius > Charadrius vociferus. The sequence continues at coordinate 480,372 of NW_009649308.1, forward strand.
TGGGACCGGCATGATGTCCTCGGTAGCTGAGTCTTTCGAGCCTTTGAGCTGAGTCTTTTGGTGCATCCTGCAGTGGGGCTGCAGCAGCCTGGCGGCGTTCTGACCCTCCTTGGTCTTTGGGAGAGATGCTGAGCCTCTCCGCAGTGACTCCCGTGTTATTTAACCTCCCTCCCTTTGCGGCTGGCTGAGAGCTGGCCCTCTCTGGCTGTGGTGGCCAGTGCTCAGCCCTAACCAGCTCTGAAAGTGTGGGCAGGAGCGTGAGCCCCTTCCCACGGGGCGGCAGCCAGTGTGGGGGGACCCCAGGCTTGGGGGAACCTCCTGGATTTGCCCCGTTTTTGCTGAGCTCACGTTCCCCCAGTCCTTGCCATGACAGCTCTACCCACCGGGGACATCTGCCCGTCCCATGAGCTTCCCAAGCTGTGCAAGGACCTGAGGGGTGGGATGGAGGGGAGGGCACGCGCGGGGCGCAGGCAGAGCGGTGTGCGTGCACCCCAGCGTGGGCTCCGCTCAGCGGCACCCAGGCGATGCAGAGACAGGTGAGTGGCTCGGGGAGGGGGCAGAGGTTTTGTACACCTTGTGCTGGCAAGGAAAGGACCTGCTCAGGATCTGGTCCTTTCCAGCCCTGGGAAGGTGCTGCAGAACTGTGTCCTCTTTCCCGTAGCTGCACTGCAGCCGCCGGGCTGGAAACGCAACGTCGTTAATCAAGGTTGTGGAAGCAATGATGTGCGGGGCTGCTGGTGCGTGCCACTGGATGGGACCGGCATGATGTCCTCGGTAGCTGAGTCTTTCGAGCCTTTGAGCTGAGTCTTTTGGTGCATCCTGCAGTTGGGCTGCAGCAGCCTGGCGGCGTTCTGACCCTCCTTGGTCTTTGGGAGAGATGCTGAGCCTCTCCGCAGTGACTCCCGTGTTATTTAACCTCCCTCCCTTTGCGGCTGGCTGAGAGCTGGCCCTCTCTGGCTGTGGTGGCCAGTGCTCAGCCCTAACCAGCTCTGAAAGTGTGGGCAGGAGCGTGAGCCCCTTCCCACGGGGCGGCAGCCAGTGTGGGGGGGCTCATTTTGCGATTATACTGCGGAACGGCGGCGATAAATCTTCCAACCTGTCCACCGGAGACGGCCCTTCTCATCCTCCCTCTGACAAGATTTAAGATGGTCACGGATAACTGGCTTTCATTATCGCTGTGCTCATAAATCCTTCTGTTATCCTCTTTCGGGCGGGCTCCTACTGTCATCCACACAGTGGCCGCTCTCCATCTCCAGCAGTGGGTACCCCCCCCAGCCCCCCTCATCCCACCGCTCCTGCCCATCCCCACTGCCCCCCGCTTCCATGTCTTGTTGTGCAGTTGGTATCTCATCCCTCCCACCTATTTCTCCTGCAACAGGGCCAAACTCTCTGCAGGTGCAAGAGCACTGTCTGGGCAATTTTCCCCGTTGTTGCTCATATGGTTTCCCATTGCTCCTCCACCCTTGCATCTAATGTCAGACACCAGTGGATTCCCCTCTCCCAGGCGCCGGTCTCACAGCTCCCTGTTCTGCCAGGTAGGGCATGATTCGGCCCTTCATCACGCCTCGAGGTTTTGAATGACATCTGTTACTTTCTTCCAATTCCCAACTCATTTTTGACATGTTTTTGGCTCTGGCTGCCCAGTAGTATTGATTAGATTTTTTTTTGTTTTATGGAGCAAGTGTTCTTCCTGTATTTAGTTATCATGCAAGACGCATTTCTGTGCTACAAGAGCTATACGATTAAAACAAACTGAGAAAGAAAGAAAGAAAAAAAGCCTCCACATAAAACTAGACCTTATGTCCTACTCCTCTAATTGCCTGTGAGTAGAGATGGCAAATAAAAACTCTTCAAGGCTTCTTATTTCATTTTTAAGAGCAGTGCTTTTTGCAGACCTCTGGCCCTAAACACAGGCTGATAAAGGTTTCTTTTGGGTATATAGAGAAGATCATACCAGTTTCCTCATCCCTTGAGAGCATGGTAACCCCACTCCTTTCTTTTTTCTAGGAAGGGGAGCAGTATGGACCAGTGATGGGAGTTTTACTGCCACAGGGACTGGCTGTGTGCAAAGCATATTACAGGTTTGTGTAGGGGGAGACTCTGATTTCGGTTTCTAGATGTTGGGATTTAAAGGTGGTAGTAAAACCCCTGCAGCCCCTCCAAGAGCCAGCTCTGGCAAAGTTGATGCATCTCAGCTGACGCTTGACCTTGTAGCAGGATGGGAGAGCGCACGGGAGGGCTTTCCTCTTGGGACACAGAGGAGAACACATGCGGTGGTGGAACCCCTCACCTACAATACACTTGTGGTGAAGCAAATCTTGTCCCCCCAGAGCACCTGGGTCACCATTTTGCAGCCTGTTTTAATGGTTAGCTCTGGGATGGGGATGCATGGGGCTGTCTGGCCGTGGGCTTGCAGCTGACCCTGCAGGTACTCCTCCACCCAAGGGGCTGCCAGATTTAAAAGAGGGGGTGAAGGAGGAACTGAAGGGGTCAAAATGAAAAACAGCACAGCAGAAAAAGACAGAAAACACCCCAAAACACCCACAGCTTTATGAACGGCAGCCAGGAGTCGATTAGCACTGACTGCTAGCTGTGGACCATAACAGGACCCCAGACCTCAGGGGTCAATGGGGGAGGAGATGAGGTGAAACAGCCACAAATCAAGGAGAATAGTTTTGAAGAGGGACCAGTGGGGGAAATGCAGACAGCCACAGCCAATGCTTTGGAATGCTGCCCTGGGAGCAGCCCCAGCCCTGGCAGAAAGCATGGGGCCACTGATGCCCGAAATGCCACTGAGGATGGGAGCCAGTGGAGGGAAAAGCTACTGAGCACCAGATTGGGTACATCCAGGTGAGGAAATCCCGGGAGCTGTTGTGAGACAGATCCCCCTCCCTGGCCTTGATGGGGAACGCAGTGTCTCATCCACTTGTCTCACAGCAGTTCCTGCCAAAATATTTGTATTTGGGGTACAGACACCTGCCAGCCAAATTTGGGTTGGCCTGAAGAGCTCTCTGTAGTGGCCAAACAGCCACAGGAGATGGAGCCGGGCTTGCTCACCATCTGTCTAAGCTAGTGGCAGGGCTGTGACAGTGGCTCCAAAGGGACCCTTGCCTCGCGCCTGCGCCAGGACAGAGCCACCGGGTGCGGGTGTCCCCTCCGGCCAGCTGTGCCAGACCACGATGCAGCAGGGAGGCCCCATCCCACCACCAGTGGCACAGGTAGAAGCAACCGTGTCTGGCCATCGCCAGCTGAGCAGGGGGCTGGTTGGGATGCCAGGCGGAAAACGGAGAGGAGTCCTGCATTCCGTGGGTGCCAGTTTGGAAGGAAAGCAGTGATCCTGGGCCAGTTTTCCAGTCCATTTGGTTTCTCTGGGGCTTGATGGGGACATTAAATGGCAGGCATTATGTGCCAAGCTTGGGCATCACATTCCTGTGTGGAGAGGCCGACGATGAGCAGTTCTTGGGCATAGACACAGTGATAATCATTAGCAGAGCTGACTGCAGTTGTAGAGAGGAGTCTGTCTGCAGGGAGAAACAGAGACAGCGTTCACCACAGGAGCTCGCGGTCTGGTCCTTCCCCAGTGCTGGTCCAGGTTGTCTGAGCTCAAGACAGAGGATTGGATTTGTGGACTGCAGCACTCAGGTGAGAAAATGCTTCTGCAAATGGACTCTGCCTTGCTGAGCTACAGGTGGGCTGTCGCCTTGGGCTGCGCATCCCCGGGATGATGGTGACTAACCCAGGGACAGCAGAGCACATCTCCGGTCTGCCCCAATCCAGCCCCAGGCTCTCTCTGCTCCCAGCAAATGAACTTTAAACAAGGTATGTTTTCCCCCTGTACTTGCCTGCTTGTGGACTAGATTTCCAATAAGATCACTGCAGGTCTTAAGCAAAGTTTCCGAAGTTAATCCCCCTGAACATAATCATCAGAGAAAGCCTTGTTTTTGCAAGGCTGTGCCTTACGCTTGTTAGGATGTGAGCGGCAGCAGCTGTCACTGAATAATCGTTCTCATTAACTCGTCTTTGTACCTTTCTTTTGCCTGATGAAACCCTCTCTCCGAAACACAGCCTTGAGGGCTGCTCAAAAACAAAGCAAACAAAATGAGCTAACAAAGCGGACAAGGAGACACAGCACCAGGGAGGCTAGAAACTCTTCCACTTCCTTCTCCCAAAAAGAAAATTTAGAGGGAGAACATGCCCCAATTCCTGGTCCCTGCTGGGCCCGAGAGGACAGAGACCCAAGCGCACAAGCTCCTGGGGTATGGCCAAGGTCACCATCCCTCCCATTCCTTCATTCCTCCACCTGCTGCCAGTGACTCCAGCAGAGACCCCGTTACCACTGCCCCTAGGCTGGTCTGCTTCCATCCCCGGATGGAAAAACTGCCCAGATCACCTGGGGCTGTTTTTTTAAGACAACCCTCGTAAATTGAATGTGAGCTTAATTTGCAGGATATGATGTTTTGTGATACATTTTGCAATCCCAGAACCCAAAGCCACTGCAAGGGCACTCTTAGACTCTGGTCCCAGCTGTGGGTCAGCAGGTCAGGGTTGTAGTCCTGGCTCTACTACTGGTTTCAGTGGCAAAAATGATATGGGATCCCAATGCCCCGTGACTCCTGCAAACTACAGAGACCAGTTGCTTGGCCGCACTTAGAGATGCCACCAAGTGAGCAACCATGAGAAAATAACTTTAGGTCAAGTGTTTCAAGCTCAGACCTCAAAGTTAGTTCCTGAATCCAGGTTTTAGTATACTCAGTGTGGCACTGGGGTCTGCCAGGCATCTGGATTTCTCACAGACCTGCTGGGACCTCTCCCTGCCTCTGTGTCTCCACTTCCTCACAGCCTTTCTTTGCCTCCTGCAGTACCCAAGACTCAGCCTCCTCCCAGCCTGCTCTGACCTCCTCCAGCTCCAGCATTCAAAGGAAGGAATTGCATGTTGTCTACTGCCATCTCTGCCTGCAAACGGTGAAATACTCAAAAAAGCAGATGGAGAGGGAGACCAGGGGCAGGAAAGAGTAGTACTTCCTCTGAGGAACATTCTGGGGGGCCACAAGCAGAGAAGACAACAGAGAGACACCAGGGCCCCAGGCTGGACAGGGAAGGTAGAGTACAGTGGGCTGTACTTCTGGCTGTGAGCTCAAGGTTGAAGGACGTGTGGTCATATGAGAGTGATGGAGAGAACAAAGGGACTTGGGTGCTAGACGGATCCCCGTAAGATCTGTGGGAACGGCGCTGTGACAGAAGTTGTGAGGTTTCTGGGTTGTTTTGTGGTGTAGCCAGAAGGACCCTCTCCTGTCCCCACACTGCAATTTGTTCCTACGTGTTTATACGACTCTGGGGACTTTCCTGCTCTGCCAGTCCTCAGCCTTTCAGAGAAGCAGAATCCCTGGGAGCCCATCGTGAGATGAAGAGCTATCTGCCTCCTACTGCTCTTCTTGCTGCATATCTCTGGGACACTGAGCAGTTCTGACTTTTATTTGACCAATGGTCTCCTGCTGACAAGGACCATACGGCCAGGGAGGGTGCAGAGGGAGAAGTGATAGATTATTCTTAATTGACTAGAACAGACGATGCTGACCTTCAGAGAACAGAGCCATGAATCTTCAGACAATGGAGTGAGTGCCATGTGGATTTACTGTCGTCTAGCTTCAAAGGCCTAACCTCCACCACCCCTCTCCTGCTCTGGCAAGAGAAGAAGGACTAGGAGGATCTGCTGGGCAAAGCCCTGATTTACAGGTGTCTCCCAGCTACAAGTCATGAGCGCACATGAGCTTTCAGGCATGTTTCCCCTGCAAGCTGCTCACAGCTAAAGGACAAGAGGGAAAGCAGACAGACAGACATGGAACAGCAACAGATGGAGGGACACAGTCTTCACCAAGGTTTTCTCTAGCCTTCTCTGGAGAAAGAAGATCTTCTCTCTAAGACCAGGAACCTCATTAAAGAGCTCTAGAGGAACATGTTATTTCTCTGTTGGTGATGGTGCCATGATAGTTCAGCTTGGGGGAAGGCAATAAACCTTCCAAAAAGGAGTGAGAAGTTGAACAGGAAGATTTTTTAAGCCTTGTGTTGTTGAAGGGAAACTATTCTACAAACCTTGCAGTGCTCCATCACTGAGGCAACAGAGACCAGTTGGGCTGGAGGTAAGTGCCACCTCCAGAGTGACCTGAAGTATCCCAAATCTCTTGCTGTCTTTGAAACAGGGTACTGTGCTCCTGCCAGGACAGAGGGAGATGGTACAGCATCTGCCTTTCCCTCTGCTCGATCAAACCTCATCCTTGACATGACTGCAAGTGGTGGGCATGGCTGCCTGTCGTTGTGCCTCCAGGGCTCGACCTGTACAAAGAGGGATGAGAAGCCGAATGTGATGGTGAGGTCTTTTTGTGTGGTTTCCACTTCCGCCGTGCCAGTAGTCACCAAGCATGCATTGTTGATGTGGGAGGGTTCTTACCACATGCTTGGTCACTGAACCAGCAAGGCTGTGTTGATGTGTACCAACTGCAGCCTGGCCCCTCCTGCAGAGTCTTGGTTGTGCTCAGTACCAGCTGAGAATGAAGAGAAGAATATACAAGTAGAAAAGACAGGGGGGGAAGCTTTGCTGCTGAGAGCAGCTCTGTGAATACCAGCCAGTTTCTTTGTGGGCAAAGCCAGAAGCACGGCCGCGGTTTGTTTGACTAGCTCAGCTTTTCCAGGGAAGAGCCGGCATGTTTGTACCTCTTAGGACCTGGGAAAGGCATGTCTGGGCACCCAGCACCTCACAGGGGGTGCCGGGGCCAGGAAAGCAAGTAGTAAGAGGGGACAGCGTCGACAAGGGACCAACCAGTGTCTTAGCTGCAGCCTGAGCATGATAGTCTCTCTGGGAGCTGTGTGTGCGTTTGGTTTCCTCACTCCTGTACCTCTGTGTCTGGGCGTTCATCTCCCCTCTCTGCTCTTCCTTGGGGCAGGAATGGATCCCACGGAATAAGGGAGAGAAACTCTTGCCTTGCTGCTTGGTGTCAGTGCACTGAAAAAGCACATCTCCTGCAGAAAGAAGGCAGGGTTTCCAGAGGGCGGCACTGCTGGCTTTGCTAGTAGGCAAGACAAGCTTCTGCCTGGCAGCTCCATCCTTTGCCATCTGCAAAACGTTAGGGAGGGAGAGGAGATGGAGAGTGGCAGGTCGACCCTTTGGGTGGCGAGTATCACTGCACAGAGAAGGCACCAGGAGAGAGCCAAGGAAACCTTGGGGTGATATGCAGTGCTGAAGGGTCTCCTTATGGCAGGAGGTCCCCTCCCAACTCTCTCTCACTTTGGACTGCTTCTATAAGGTGCCTCAAGACACATGTGGAAGTGTTAGGGGATGTTTTTAATGGCCACTGAAGCTGTGTTTCAGCTGATGTGACCAGATGTCCCCTGTGGACGGGGGGGACTGCCTGCTCACTCCCATGTTTCCAGGGAACAGCTCAGCACTGTCCAAAGCTACCCCCATTTGCAAGCTACACAGCCCCTTTTCCATCGTCTTTGCTACAGCAGGCTTGTTGCTGGGCTGCCCTCCTGCCCCCACAACTCCCTTCCCGAGCAGATCCTCCTCCCTCCCTCGGTATCCAGTGATTCCGCACATGTGGGACTGCGGCTCCCGCTGCCGGTACTCAGCCTCGGGGAGCAGCACCTCTCCCTAACTGAGCAAAGGAGTTCATTCGAATGATGGGTGTCTCTGAAGCATTTGATCATGTGAACACAGGGATGTCTCTGAGTGTCATTTCCCTCAGTGGGGCAAGGTGGGCTTTGATCATAACTAATTTGGCTACGCGATCATACCGAGTGTGTACAGGCTGAGGCTGTGCATCAAAGAGGCTAATTAAAAGCCAGAGCCTTTGATGCAGGGTGGTGGGACACAGCGTGGTGGGACAGACCGTGACTCCCGCTGGCACTGGGGATCAGCATGCTCCGAGGGGCTGCTGCCTTCCAGGCTGCCTGCGGTCCTGGCTGGGTTGGAATTGTGCCGGGGGGGTTCTCAGGAGAAGCAACACTGGCGAGGGCTGGGCCAGGAAGAGCAAAGCAGCGCAGTGCCTTGAGGTAGCACATAATCTGTGCACTTGCCTAGCTGATGGGATGCAAAGGTGCCTTTGGGTACTGTCATGCTGATTCCTTTTTGCTCTGCATCCTCTCTAGAAAAAAAAAACCCAAAACTCTACTGTGGTCCTGGAGCAGCTTGGCTGAATGGATCCATCTAACAGCAGCTTCTATCCTGTGGCTTCTTCACAGAGATCAGGTTGGTACCATCAAGACACGAGGGCAGGAAACATCCTCTCCTAAAGTAGGAGGATCTACATACAGTGGATCTGGAAAATTATTCCCTTGCACTGACTGTCAGTATGGCCTGGATCACCTTTAGATGCAAAGGGAGACATGGTTACTGGCTTGTCTAGGGTCACCTGTGTGTAGGCACCTGACATTAGGGCAGATGAGTCCTACCTCTCGTGTTTGCTCTGCAGTGGAAGAGTAGTCTCTGGGGCAGGAGTGGGTGCGAAGGCTGTACCTACAGCTGCCACTTCATGGTGGTGTACTGTGAAAACCCATTCTGTGGTCACAGACATGCTGACCAGAACTCAGGTTGCAAAGCAGGTGGGAGAGGTCTTGAGGAGGCAACCAGACACTCTGAGCTGGTAGAGCAGAGGGAACAACAGGTGCTTTGGAGTAAGACATCAGCCCTTCACTGCTGCAGCCGTAGCTGGGTCACCAGTGTGGTAGGCTTGGTCTGGGGTCTCTGGGGAAGCTGCCCTAGGACAGGACCCTCCTTCCCTAGCCGTGTTTTGATGTAAGTAGTTCCAGCTGCTGGGAAATTGCATGTTCTCTCCCAAGAAAGAGCCCTAAGAACTTTTTCCTTGGTCCTAGATAGAAATAGAGGCAAAATTTACAGGGTTTAATCTGTTGCACTACATTGGGGTGGTGTAAAGGGGAAGGAGAGAAGTGTAGCTGTTACAGCGTCACACAGCCTCTCCCTGTCGGGATGACATGCTCCCTGAGTTATCAAACATCTGGTGTTACAGCTGGCATAGAAGGCACGTTGTCTAGCAGTGCAGAGATAGCAGATTTGCAGAAAGGTGAGTGGAGGGATCAACCCTTTGAGGGATGAACCCTGAATCCGGGGGTTCCAGCTCCATCCAGACATACACACCAGAGCTGCAGGGACTGTCTGTATGGGTACCTTTCTATCATACTTTTGTAATCTTTATATTCTGATCCTGCAACACCTGGTGCTCAGAGGGACTGCTGTCCCCAGGCAGGCAGAGCTATGGTGGTCAGTGGGGTGCTGCAGAGGCTTCTGGCACCGGGACACAGGGTCCGGGCTCAGGCACTAACTGGCTCTTTCCTCCTGCTGTCACATCTCTCTGAGGTCCTGCTTATGCTGCCGGGCATAGCTCTGCCTTTGCTAACTGATTTAATGCCGCCGTACCCAGGGCTCATGCAAAGCACGGCTCTGGGGAAAAAAAAAGCATCTGTAAATCACTTCAGTGGTGTTGGATTCCCAGGGTGGGCAGCTCCAAGGACTGCGGCAGTGGGGGGGCAGGCTCGGACCCGGCTGATGGAGCTGCTCTGCGGCAGACAGGTAGACAGCAGCTCTGTGGTGTTTGCTTTTTATGTGTGTCTTGGGGATCTGACACAGCCACCAAGACACATTCAGCTACAAGCGGGACTAGCAAAGGTTGTTTTCTCCAAAGGCACTGGAATAATGCTGGGGTGGTTGGGAGCATGGTGAGGATGGTTGGGAACTAAGAGTGGCAGCTGCTGAGGGCTATCCCAGGGAGTGGAGTGATGAGACCCATCTGAGAAACTTGAATCCTGCTGCTCTGTTCAGAGATCGTTGAAGATCTGGCTGATCCTCAATGCCAGGCTGCATCTTCCTTGGCAGCATGCTTTTGAAATCCAGCTCTGTGTCACAGGGACCCCTTTCCCATTATCCCCACTGTGTTGCACATTGAATTGTGCAAAGAGGATGATCGCAAGGGCAAGCCCCTTTGTGAGAAGGAAGAGTGTCTTCAAAAGGGATGCCCAAGATAAACAAGTCTGGGATCCTTCTGCAATTTACTCCTTTTCCAGCAGTGGCTGCTGCTTATGTATTTTTTCCCAGACTTTTCACAGGTTTATACAAATTTTATATTATAAATATGAATTAAATTGGGGACTTCTGGGTTAAATCCTCCAAGTGGTTGTTATTTTACTTCTTCTATTTGGGATTTCTGGAAGAATGCAGTCTCTAGCACATACTTAAATGACAAGAAAGTGCAGCAAACATTAAAATCTTTTTTACCTCTATTTCATTAACCTCTTTGGTTTCTGAAGGACCAGCAGCATCATAAGAGAGCAGATTTTCACAGTGCAGGGTACTGTTATCATGCCTGTCAGGAAGTCCCACCAGAATTCAGAGACTGACTGCTTCTACTTTTCACGTCCTAAGTATTATTTTTTTTATTATTATAATTATTGGTGGGCCTAGCCACCTTTTCATTAATTTCTTCCACTTTCGACTGACACTTCCCATTGAAGAAATATCCTCTTCCTCTTGATTTCTGACCCCCTAACAGACCCTGTCACACATCCACTAACCTCTGAATAGTCCCTCGGAGTTTTTGCTCGGTGGTTTCCTTTGCCCAGTCAGTGGTGCGCATATTTATCCCTTATTTCTATCCCATTCTTCCCTGCCCAAGCCCATCAGTCTTGCCACACTTGAGGTTTACCCTCGTCGTTAGTGCTGTTCTGTTTATGGTTATATTTATGGTTATACCTGCTCATATAGTGATGGTGGTGGTTTTTTTTTCCTCCCCAATCTTGCTAAGCAGCAGATGTGATCTCATGTAAGTGCAATCCTCTTGCAAGCACATAAGGTATTGTTATTCTCATTCCTGTTATGCGTTTTGCCTGTTATCTTGGTGCTGTACAAACTTGTAAGTCAGGCTTCCTTGAAGAGTTTCCCTACTAAGCAAGCACGGCAAAGGAAGGCTAGGAAGGAGGATGCAGCATGCCTAAGCGAGGATTTTATATTTTGGTGGGGGTGGGAGTTCACTGAAGATGATGAAAGACTGGGAGTAATGCTGCATTTTCAATTATCTGCCATCTTTTTCAGAACATACATATAAAATAACAAACCCAACAGCAGTCTTAGCTGGAACGATTGGTCTTGGAAGCAGTTATTAATTCTTAATCACCTGCATCATGTAGTAAGTCTCACGACTGCTTGCATTATTTGAGGCGGATGAGAGAGCAGGCAGCGAGACAGCATGAGAAGCATGCCCCCAACAACAGATACTATGAGCTGCTGTGCCCTGCTGAATTTGGGAGGATAAAGCTTCACAGCAGAGTTAAAAGGGAAATCCTGATACGGAGATCCTGATAAACCAAGCTATTCTGGGAGCAGCAGAATGTGTGCAGCCCAGTGACTCCAGGGCTCCTCATGCCGTGGGGCTTCTCCAGGGTCTGTGAGGGGGATTGTTCTGCGGTGGGAAAGTGCAAATTCGGGTCTCTCCTCCTCCTGCCCACCACTCTTTGTTCATCACACGCGTGGGAAGGCTCTCTGCCGCTGCCTCTCCCAGGGGTTCACCCACACACAGCTTGGCACATACTCTCCGAGACAGAGGAGGGGATGGAGGAGTAGAGGGAGGTAACAGGAGGGGAGTGGGAGAAGTTTTCCAGTTTGGAAAATTATTTAAAAGCTAAAAAATGGAAAACTAAAATCCCCCACTGGGAAACCCCTTGGAGGATATCGGAAAATGTGGCTGAGTAGTTTCTTTGGATCCTGTGGAATTTAACACAGATTTGTCATTTAGCTGTCAAACCCACTAGAAATGTCTCACTCTCTATTAATAGTTTCGTAGATTTTAGAGATTTTCCAGCTCAAAAGACCATTCTGTTCATCTCTTCTTGCATAAAATGGGCTATTCCTGTATCAAGCCCATCCACCCTGGCCAAACAGAAGCTTATCTTTCCAAAGGATCTCCGCTGAGATTTAAACACTTCCAGGCACAGAGAATCCATCACGTACTTGGTGAATTCTTGCAGAGGCTAATTGCTCTCACAATTAACCGTGTCTTTCTGAACATATCAAGCCTTCCAGCTGCCGCCTTTGATCCTGCAGGCAGGGATTCGGTTAGGTTAAAGAGCTCTTAATCACGAGGTTCCCCGTCTAGGGACTTGTTCGCTTCAGCAGCTTTTAGTCTGTGGGCTGCTAACCTGTGGGACCTTTCTCAAAGGGTTGGGACAAGGAACCTGGGAGCAGCTGGCATGTCAGGAAGCTACACGGGTCACCACCAGAAAAACATCAGAG
>NW_009649308.1:492716-502134 GCF_000708025.1 Charadrius vociferus
GATGCAGTTGGTGCAGTGTCTGCACCCACGTGTGGGAAGGTGTGGGAGCAGTGGGGAGCTGCTGCTGGAGCTGGTGGAGGTGGCACAGTGCTGAAGCGCTCCTCCTTGCTGTTTTCCAGGAATCAACTGCTGAGAGTTGTGTCAAACCTCATAATTAAGAGCTGGTAAAACCTTTCCCTTGCTGCCATGGCTTCTCCATGTGGCTTGTTACGGCTGCATCCTGAGAAGCTGATTTAGAAGTGTTATTGGGACTGGGACATTTTTATGAGGTGCTGCTTTCACACCCCACTGCTTGGGAAGGCAAGCTGCCTTAATTAAAGACCTGGAAGGACACAGCTACAGCTACTGGGCTAACCAGGGATACCTCTGCAGCAGCCATGACCTGGCTCCCAAAGTGGGATGAATGCTGGTCCAGGACCCCCTGGGTGCCCAGCTTTGCCCTGAGGGGTCCAAGGACAGGACTGGTGCCTGTGAAGGGGAAGAAGGACACATTTGTAGTGCAGGATTATTCTTCAGGGCTCTTCTTCTCAAAGCTCCTGGAGCGCCACGCTGGTTCTGCTTGGGGATAATCCATCATGAGATAAGTCTCTCTTCTGCACTGGGCTGTATTGCACAATGATTGTCCTTGGAGCCTAAGTAGTTTGGATGTATGACTCCAGCAAAAATGAGACCCAACAGTAAATGAATGCAGCTATGGGCTGGAGTGAAGCTGCTCAGCCTTTTAGTTTGATGTAGCAGCTACATTTTCTCCAAATTAAAACATATTCCACTATCTGCCACACCTCTATCTGTTCTGCCAGTTGAATGCTCTGATTCATAAAAATCTTCACATGGCCTGTACTTAATAAATGATAACAAAATCATGTGTTAATTTAGTTGAATTTCTTGAGACAAGCAGCCCAGATAGACATGTTCAACACACAGATGATGCCAGAAATTTGTATTTTTCAAAAAGAGCAGCAAATCTAATCTGTCCTTTCTGATGGAGAACTTCTTGAATTGCACGATCTCCAAATGCTTTTTAGTCATTAACCCTAATTACTGGAGCTAGTTACATACAAATTTACATTTGCAACTGGGAGAGCAGGAAATCTAGATATTTAAATAAGTATGTAGATCTGCCAATTTTATTAACCCTTCTTCTCCCCACAGAAAGTGAAGTGATCTGAATGGAAGAAAGTCCAAGAGGCCTCGCGTGTGTGATGTACCCTGGTTTCTAACTGCCGCGCAGGTGTGAGCTGTGAACCTTGGCTTCAGTAATGAAGCAGCACCTTTTAGTTTTATTAACAGTAGGTTAGAGGTGATGTGATAATGGCCTGGAAGTACCTACATCCAGGGGGAGCTTCTGGGAGGCTCTTTAATCTCTCAGACAAGAGCATCGTGCGACTGGAGAGGCAGCCAGAAAAAACATTAAAGGTACAGCATGCAGTGTGAGTTTAATTATCCAGAGGAACAATTCCCCAAGGGTGATGTGTGCTGCTTTCAACCAGACTTATTTCGGAAAGGGGACACAGAGCTGCTGGTGGGGTCCTGCGGAGAGCCCCAAGAAGCAGCTCCCACCGCCTGCCCCAGTGAGCCGTCCGGGCAGAGCAAGCATGGTTATCTGGGAGCTCATCTCAATTCCCAGGCTTCTAGGTGGGACTGGCATGTTGTATATTTGTTCCAGGGTTTTGGTCAATTGCTTTCTTTTCAGCTTACTCGTTGAAGCGTGGTTCACAACAGTTCCTGGGAATTTATGATAGCCTGGGAAGAGCTGGTGAGTCAGGAGGCAGGCAGTCATTAATTCCCAGTAATGCCTTGGACTGAGTTCATTACTGTTATCAGAAGATGAAATGATGTGAAAAGTAGATTTATTTATTTTTCTGAGGCTGATGCAGTTTGCTTTTGGAAGACACTGCGCTCTGGGGAAAAGCAGTGCCAGTGCATTGGCAAGCGAGGAGCCTGAATCCTCTTGCAGCAGTTTGTTCAACGCAGAACTGTTTGCTGTGTGTTTGAAGCAAGAGGTTGTATCAAGGTCACTCCGCTGAGATTCAGCTTTGCAGTCTCTGTGAAAGGAGAGCTCTCACTGTCCTCGTAGATCTTTTTTTACTCCCCTCCACACGTAAAAGGCAGGTCTCGCAAGCTCTTGAAGAAAGAATAAAAGGTTTGCAGAATGGGACTCTTACAAAGTGTCCTGCTATAAAGGACTGCTCTGAATCAGAAACTGCATCTGTTCCAGAAACTCTCTCTGTCTTCCTCACACCCTCCCTCCGGGTTCAATCCTTGCCTCTGCTTCACTGCCAGGAGGGCAGTTTGGTGGTTGCAGAGACGATTCAGGGCTGCTTTTCCCATACCAGACCCTGCAGGGTGCCGAGGAGGAAATGGAGAGGTATCCCTTTGAAAAGCATGTAGCAGATTACCATAAAATTAATCTGGCAGTTGCCATAAAACCTTCAGGAACCGTCCTCACAGAGTGTTTCCCTTCTCTTTTTTAATGTCGCATGGAGGATGCACGGACACTGAGACCAGCAGTGATTCCCACTGCCCTCCCAACCCACGCAGGAGCGGCAACGCCATTTAATTCCTCTGCTCCGTGTGCTGTCAGACCAGGCTCGGGAAGCGAATCTTGGTTTGAATTCCATTCCTTTCCAGCAACCTAATGCAGGCGGAGTGTGTTATGGTCTCCCTCTCATTCCCAGTGAGTGCTCTGTTGATGCCACAGGGAGGGAATCAGCCCGGGATGGACTGAGCCCCGGGAGCGCAGCCCCTCCTCATGCCAGGGAGGGCAGTGGGGTCGTTCTTGTGCTGACAGGAGACGTGGATTAATTCAAACGCTGCCAGCAGTGGAGGAGAGAGAAAAGCACCCATCCAGGCTGGAGGCTGAGCAAATAGAGACACTGATTGCTGCAAAGTTTTACAAGGATAATAAAAAACATCATAATAAATGGCCATGAATATTTCATGGCGGGTGTAGTGCTGATATGATGTATCATAGAGGAGTGATGGGGTTTTTAAACATTTGGATGCAAATGGGGAATGTGTTCTATATTTTGCAGGTTTCTCCCCAGACACGCTATGTTTTCTAAAAATCAGATTGACTGGGAGCTTTTGATATGAGAAACAACTTCAGGGCTCTGGTTAGAGCAGGGGAAAAAAAAAAAAAAAGCACAGGCAGTATCATAGGATTGTTGGCGCTAAAGATGAAAAAATCCCACGCAGATCAAGTAGCCCATTTCCCTAAACGTCGGGGAAAGCTAGGTAGGAGTTACCAAAGGGAAATCATGTTCTGTGCTGTCCTTGGAGCTGGGAGCTGAGTTCTCTACCCAGTAACAGCAGCCCCGCTGTGCTGGGGGCTCTGAAACGTGGGGTGGGTGCAGCACAACGCAGCCACTGGTACCCAGGAGAGGAGACGAAAGCTAGAGGCCAAGTCCTCCTTCCTTGCTCACTGCTCAGTGGCAGATGTTTGAGCTTGCTTGGGATCAGCCTGGGGCAGGCAGCAAAAGAATCCCCCTTCTGGAAGGGACCAGAGTTTTTGAGGTTTTGGTTTTTTGGGTTTCACCTAAACTTGCATACTAGGTTTGCTGTGGTGGAGCCCTTTGTTCCAAGGGAACAGCTGGGAAGATGCCTGGCATGATGCCTTCATCTGGACAGGTTCCTCTTCAGGAGCACTCGGTTGCCCTCCTCCTTACTGTGCCAGGGGTGCTGGGCACCGGCCAACACAGACGCGCCCTACCACAAGCCCCGCAGGAGTCAGCCCCGTGCTTTGTCACGCAGCCAGAGGAAACTGGATTTCTTGGGTGTTTGTTTC
The DNA here is from genome assembly GCF_000708025.1 of Charadrius vociferus. Taxonomy (NCBI): domain Eukaryota; kingdom Metazoa; phylum Chordata; class Aves; order Charadriiformes; family Charadriidae; genus Charadrius; species Charadrius vociferus. The sequence continues at coordinate 496,504 of NW_009649308.1, forward strand.
CTGCTCCCTACTGGCATATGCTTCTGCATAAGCACGAACATATTTCAGGGCATAAGCTTGCTAATATATAGTCCCCTGATAGCTGAACATCTCTATGCCATCGCACACAGGACCACAGGCACAGATGAGCATAGGCAAGCGCTTACAGCTGCCAAGGTGGAGTACCAGTCTGTGCCTGGATCAGACAGCAATGGGAGGACTGATAGCCCCCCGTTTCCTTCCCACAGCTTTCTCTCAGCTTTTGCTGATACCTACTGCGCTAACACTGGCCCTCTCCTCTTCACAAGCACCTTTCACATACTTGTCCTGTCTCCCTTTCTTTTAATTAATTCTATCAGGTTTCCAGACGTCTGTCAAAATACAATGCGTGTTGTGCATTCACAGGTCTGGATGTTGCAGGAACAGTTTCTAAAAAGCCACCTGCCTGCTATCCCTCCCCTCCCTACGCTGTCTCGTTTGGCAGAGGTGGCAAAGGTAGGGTTTGGAACGAGAGATGGGGCAGGAGGAAAGCAGCCCTCGCAGGTGCCTGGCTGGGCAGAGGAACAGGTATGAAGTGGAACGAGCTGAAAGAGACAGCCTGCAGGTGTGTGCTCTGCTTCATCAGCCGTGGGATAAACTTGGCTATTTTCACCCATTGCTGCTTCTCTCTCTGCTTCTGTTTTCCCATTTCTAAGGTGAGGAGCACTCCGATCCCCCTGCGTGAAGCATTGGTGAGGAGGACCTGCAGATATGCACCACATAGCAGTAAGAACCAACAAGTTACCAGCCACTGCCACTTCCAAAGCCTGCTTTGCCATCCAGCGTGGGCTGGGCAGCATCCCTTCTGCAACCCTTCTGGCACCCAGCATCCCTTCTGCCTCCTCTATCTGTGGGGACCCCCTCCATCCTTCTGGGTACATCAGTACAAAAACCCCACCAGGGAGTATTTCTCCTGACTGCTTTGCAAGTTGCCAGTGAACCCACAGTGATACCTTTGGATTTCTCACTTAGTTCCTTCTTGTGATGCTGCTGAACTGGTGGCACCAGTGACGCTTATTCCCAAAACCGTTGCTCTATGTTTTGCCCTCCATGCTGTGCTGGTGGGCTTGGATGGCCCAGGACCTTGCTACTTAATTCCTTTTCAGGGGCTTGTTCCAGCTTGCCGACCACCGTGACCAAGGTCTCCTTCTCCCCATTTTAATTTCACTCCCAACTACCCTGGCTGGGACACGAGAGCACTTCTGCAGAGCACTGTTTTCACCAACACGTCAATGAATAAATGGGTCACGGCCATTTGCAGAGCAAACGTTTGCTGATGTGCTCAGCCAGATGGCATCTCAGTGGAGTTGGGCCCATCAAACTACAAGTACCTTTCTAGAAAAGGAAGAAAAAGGAAAAAAAAAATAGAAAAAATACACTTGTTTTTAAAGTCTGTGCCTGAATGATGCTGTGAGCTGATTTTTCCCAAACTGGGTGTTGTCAGTTGATGAAAACTCTTCCACAAAGGTGTTAAGCTCACTTGCTGGATCAGAAGTATTTCTTTTTGGAGAATGCTGATGAGATCGTGCCTTGATCAGACAAAGTGGGGCTGATTTGAATGTGCTTTACTACAAAGCAGTCATTACATTTCTCCTTAGGATTCAAACGAACATTTCCTCCATATTTTAGCAGTGCTGAACTGGCTTTGCAAAGACCCCTCCAGGCATTTGCTCAGGAACTGGTGAAATTATGCGGCCTAATGGTCTCCAGAAGTTAAGTTACCCAAGCAGAAACTGTGCCATGGAGGTCCCGGGAGCTGCGTGAAGCGAACGGCATGTTGGTTTCTATGCCAGTCTCAAGGTAGCAGATGAAGCATAAACTCGGGATGGGAAAGGACTTAATATGCTCACACTCTTCGTTGCTTTGTTTTGGGCTCTTTTTGTCTATTAATTCATCACTGCTCCTCCTGGAAAATGTGTGCATGGGAGATGCAGCATTTGTCCGTGTGTTCCGTCTGCTCTGCTAACACCTCGGGCTGGAGGGCTGGGGCTGCCACCAGCAAGTCCCATGCCGAGTGTCCAAGGGCAGTGGCTGGGGACTGGGTTAGCTGTGCAAGCGTGGGAGACCCTCCTGCTGCCTCTCTGACTGCAGCACCCAGTAGCAGAAGAGCCTCAGGCCTCTTACTCGCTACAGACAGGAGCGATTCGGCATTGCAGCCAGGAAGGATGAATCCCAGTTAGCTGTTCTATGTGGTATTTGCTTTCATGTGGAAACTGGTGGGATTAAATCCACAGATCTTGATCATACAAATGCCTGTCAGCTGGACTGACAGTTCTTGGCTGTGGCTCCTGTCCTCCCAGCCCACTGCAGGAGGAAGAGCTCTCTCTGGGGTGAGTGTGCACTCAGGTTGCCTTTGTCAAGATTGAGTTTAGCTGCTGTAAAGTGTAGCCATAAGGACAGCCTGCATCAGCTTCAAAACAGCTAGCAGAGCTCCAGATAGTATTTTCTACAAAATTTGAATCAAATCAGACAAAAGATTTCTCAATTAAATTCCCCCAAGTACAGAGTTATACTGAGGACCTCATGGGAGTACTTACATCTTCTGGTTTGTCACTCAGAAAGACATTGAGGAAGAGAAAGAGAAACGCTGGTAACTAACATTTTGTAACCAGCTGCAAAGCAGCTACAGAGAAATCGCCACTGTAAATTCCGGGGCCCAGCATCAGTGTCACCCCCTTCGCCTTCGCCTTCATGGGCCTTCTCTCATTTCCTCCGAAGCAGGAGCCCAGCTCTGCACCCAAGCTCGGGAGTCTTGGCTCTGCAGAGGCTTTTTGGACTTATTGAGAGCTCCAGGAGGTTCACTGTGAATTGAGGATGTTATGAATAACTGTAGCTTCACACCTGGGGGGCTTCTTGATTTAAGGTGTCTGCACTGGAAGGTCTGGGGTCCCATGTCGTTTAACCCAGTGCTCCCATTGGGGCACAGCGGGGAGCCTCTGGGAGCTTGCAGTGATTTACTCCCTCCCTGTGGTGATACAGCTGTGGGCTCAGAGGGTGAAATCTCTCCCATGCAGGTCAGGGAGGAGGTGCAGAAGAGGCAGGTTATGGGTGGAAGAAGAGGGGCAATTTGCAGGGAGTGCTTTGCCTCTCCCTGGAGGGGACATGGGTGCCACACTTTTCCTTGGCTGGGGGCTCCGCAGCCCCTCAGCGGTGGGGGAGATTGATGGTGGGCAATGCCAGTGCTCCTGGGAAGGAGGTGTGTAGTCTCACTGCTGAGGGCTTTTTTATTTTTCAAACTATCAGTTACCTGGGCAGATTTGGCAAGTGCTATTACGCATGTGAAAGCAGGAAGCAAGATAAAGCATCATTAGAACAAGGTCTGGCTGATTGGGAACTCCATCACCAAACGTATGTACCTTGTCCCTGCACCGGTTTACTCAAATAACTCTGAGTTATTGCAGACCTCTGAGGTTTACTCTCCTTACGTTTACAGCGACTAGCTGTAAAAGGAGACATCTTTTTTTACTTGTCCTGTGTTAAGCACAAATGAAGCGCTTCCCTTCTAAAAGCCTTTTAAGATGAAATAATTAACAAGCAGGAAAACAACCACCAGTTTGGAGCCTTGCGAAGCTGTTTACGCTTCCCCCAGGACCCTTCCCCTCTCTCATCCCATTTATCCTGCTTCCCTTGCAGTTTATGGCCCTGAGCTGGTAAATCACGTTCAGGCCTGTGCCTCACTCCGCACGTAAGTAGTGGTGTGATCCTGTGGAATAAATGTGTGTGATGAGAGCGCCTTTAGCGAAGCACACTCCTGCTCCCCCCCCGCCCCCCGCCATCCCCCCATCCCCATGCATCGCCCCCAGGCTTGTGAGTGCTCCGCTTGTAGGTTTATTATTTATCTTGGCGAGCTGTGTTCAAACCTGAGGACCTGACTTCACGCCCCTGAATTACTGCACCAAATCTGTGCGTAAGGACCTGAGCTTCAGCAGTGGCTGATACGAATAGGTCTGCCTGCAGCTAAAAATAGAAAGCACGGGGCAGGCTTCCTGGCAGAGCTGTAGTAACTTCTAATATAAGGTGGCTCGGCAGCAGTTCCCATGGCGAAGCTTCCTCCGACGCGGTGGGGAAGGCTGTAGCCTGCGCTCAAGCCAGTATTAGACAACAGAGATTCCTTGTGGGAACCGACCCGTGAGGCGCAAAGGCCAATATTGAGCTTTGAAGTTTTCTTCTCCCTAGTACGGGGGTGCTCTGCCCTGGAGAAATGCCTCCCTGGCTTTGCATTTCTCGGTGCCTGGTTTCCCTCTGCAAGGGGGTCTGGGCAGATGCATTTTAGCTGCGCGGTTTCCTTGCTCTCTCTGCAACAGGGGGGGCTGCAGCCCCCGGGCAGACCCGCAGACTCCAGCCCACTCCCCACAGCCTGTTCTGTTCTGCCGCTCCCCCCTGTGCTTTTATCCCTCCTCCTCCTCTTTTTACACGTTTGCCCATTCCCCTTCGCCCAAGCCCTGCGGGAAATGCACTTTCTCAGCACCCCTGGCTACTCTGCCCCAGATACTGCTCTATGGCCTTGCTCGCCATGAAGTATTTCCTGCCCTGCAAGGCCAGACATGTCTGCTGTGGCTCTGTAAATCTCCCACTTCACTGGAAGTTATTTCTCTGTTCATTAGGGCCTATCTGCTGTGAAAATCTGCTCCCCCACCAACTCCCCCAGAGTACTCTGTGCCATCAGTCATGACAAAGCTCCATCACAGCGATGCTAATCGCAGTCAGTGGCTCATTGTCCCCCGTGCTGGAGCATATGGTCTCCTGCCTTAACGCTGCCCCGTGCAAAGGCTTCTGCACCAGGAGCAGCTGTGAAACGGCTTAGTGGATCTCCCCAGGGTCAGCCAAGTGTAATATCCATAAGGAAGAGCACTAGGCAACTGCGTGGCAAGACGAGGCAGCAGGAGAGTAGGGACAGCTTTCAGGAGCACCAGTGTGGCTCCAGCGCAGGTCTCCTCCTTGCCCAGGAGCCACGGTGCTGAAATGCGGGTGCCCCTGGGGTGGAGGGTAGCAGTAAGAGAGCATGAGGACAGGGCTGAGGGACGCAGGGCAAGGAAGAGGTCTTGGCCATTACTGCCGGGCTCAGCTGTGTGTTTGTACAATATGTAAGTGCTGTGATCTTTTCATTCCAGGCAGAGCACTCTGCTTCTGCATCCACCTGAGCAATCCCTTGGTGTAGGACCTTGTTCCTCTGGAGTTGAAGGGAGCTGTCAGGTGGAAGATTTCTTGGGGCTATCGCATAGACCACAGAGTAACCCACAGGGCTGGGACCTTCACCTGCAAGGGTGCTTAGCCCCTCTATCAGCATGAGAATAAGTGAAAATGAGTGCTGTAGATGGAGAAAGGAGCAGACCCTGCTCCCCAGGGTGTGTGACTTTGGAGGAGAGGGAGGGCAAACGAGTGCCCCTGATGGCTTCTTCCGACTCTTCCCCAGCAGGCGAGTGGGCTGCCGGCACAGCATGCACACTGATGTCTCCATGGACCCCCACCTTGGCATGCTGCGAGGGTCCCCTCAGCTCACTGGTGCTGCTAAAGGGTAGCACAAGTTTGAGGCTGCCCTGGTTTCTCTGAGCCTCATCCTGCCACCGCCCCGGGGAGAAGGCAGACAACCAGGGGAGGTAATCTTTATATTAA
>NW_009649308.1:502344-566969 GCF_000708025.1 Charadrius vociferus
AACAATCCAGCTTTGGGCAAATGGGTTGCATGGGACAGGCTGCTATCACCTTCTTGTTCTGCCCTTTTGCCCCCAAAGTAATTTTTGACTGGCTGTAGCAAGGAAGCTGTCCCTGGGGCTTTTTAGGTTGTGAAGTTGCTGGATCAGAGCTGATTGTAGCTCTTGCATCAGCATGTCTGTGGTGTGGAAGTGAGGAACCCCAGAGTGTTGTGGGTGCCAGGGGCATGCAGGGGGAGGAAAGGGCTGCCAGGGAGGGGGTGCAGAGGTTAGAAATTAGGACTGAGCTGTGGGATCAGAGCCCTCCACACCTTTGCTCTCCTGTTCCCCTGGTTTCTGTCCTGTCCCCAGAGACCTTCTGGGGACCCCCATGACTGTCGCTTTCCCAGTGCAAACAGAGGCCTTGCTGGGTAAGCACAAAATCTTCCTGTGGGAAGGCTGTCACTTGGTGTTGCGTTCATGGTCCATCATTCGCTGCTGTCTCTGCTGCATGCAGATGAAAAGCAGGATGGAGATGTGCTTGTGGCTGCCCATGAGCCCTGGTCACTCACAGATCCATCCCCAGGGCAGCTGCGCTCCCCAGAGCCCCCGCCATGGGGGGTGGCTGATGGGTAAGGGCAGAGCCCAGCCCTGGCAGAGTGGTCCTCTCCTGATCACTGCCTAGAAGGTCTGGCAGTGTCCACAGGGCATGTTTTGATGCTACTAGAGATCAGGCAGGCTATTGAATGAGTATTCTGCTGTGATAATGGCTTTAGGACTGCGGTGTGACGGATGCACTCCTCTTGTTTGAGGCAGATGCTCAGCAAGTAGGCCTAGCCGAAGTTAATCCCATTGTGTGAGGCTATCAGTGAGAACTCAGCACCAAACCCCATAAATCCCGTTTTGGCTGGACAGTGGGCTGATAAGCAGCCGAAACCTCATTAAAGCAGCAGAAAATCTGACTGCAGATCAACAACTTTACGCTATAAATAACTGTAGCCATCAGGGCCCATTAAGCTCTCCCTCCATAGCAGCTGGTGGCACGGTGGTGATGTCCCCTTGAGTAGGGACATATCTCAAGATTACCCCTTGAGGCTGAGACATCCCTTACCTGATACCAGACATCGATGGATTGGGAAGTGACATTTTTTGCATGCATGTAACATTTAAGATACATATAGTAAGCTTAAGTGATAATCTTTGTATCTCATACTAACTTTAAGTGTAGTAAATAGTAGAGTATTGACCACCAATCCATCTGTACTTATTAAATATTTTACATAGCTAAATTTACTGATTAGAAGTCAATAAACTAACTACTAGCTCAGATCTGTCTGAGTGATCTCTGACCCTTCTCCTGCGATACTGTGGTTGGCATTCATTGAGTTGAAGGTGAACCGTGGGATTTTAAGTAATCTTTTCTTCTGTTCTGCTGTTTTTTCCCTTGGTGAGATCCTGCATCCTCTGTTGGTTCAGCTTACAGGGACTTCTCCACCTTGCTGTGAGTGGGATGGGGCAGATTTGTGTTCTGGGCTCAGCGTTAGCTCCCCAGTCCCATCCCAGCTGAGAGGGGACACTAAGAGATTTCCAACACTAAGCCAGTGCAGGAGCTGGCATAACACTGTTTCTACCTGGCATCTTCAAGGGCTGGAATAATAACAGGAGGGATGGGATGCAAGATGGAGAGGCACTTACAGTTGTAAGGTGATGGAGACAGAGATGCTGTGGTTGCTGTGGCTTGCAGCTGGGTTAGGATATGTGCTGGTGGTGCAGAGCACAACAAAGACTCCAAATCCAGTTTGGTGTCCCATCCCTACCCAAAGGTGGGTAGGAGGACAATGGTGCTTCACTACTGCTGCATCTATAATGTGGCTGTATCCTAACTTCTAGGAACCCTTTACAGAAGAACAAACCTGATCCCGTTAAAATGAATAGACTTTGAGTTCCTCAATCCTTTTAGTGGCTTTGAAAACTTCTGTCTTTATGGTAAGATCAAAGAAGTGCTGCTATGCTGGGACTTAAAAGGGGCATCTAAGGGATGGTGATAAAACGTCTAGAGAAGAATCCAGACTTTAAATAGACAACCAAGGGCTGGGAGCTGAGCCCTGTTACCTGTATGCGTAGATCAGTATTGCATTAGACAGAGGTCTTGCTGTTTGCAGAGAGCTGATCAAACTAGCTGAATACCTGGCCCACTGGATCATCTCTTTTGGAGTAGAGAAAAATACCTGAACAAATGGAGATGTGCAGGTGATCTGCAATTCAGGGACTTGCTTTCCGTCTTGTGGTTTTGGGCATTTTTTTCTTTTATTTTTTACTGCTGAGCTCTGAAGGGATTTGGATGGTTGACTCTCCCCAGCCTGCTGGCCTTGGCAAGAAGGCTTTAACTTCTCAGCACTGAATAAGATAACTATGTGAGCATGAGTGTTTCAGCCAGCTTGGACGTAGAGCTGATTTATTACTCAATAGAGCCATTGAGGAGCTGGAAATTGGATGTGATTTGCACTCAGGGCTAGCACTGGCTTGCTGGGATGAATTCTGTTCAAGGCGTCACCTATGACTGCAGCATTCCCTCCGCTTTGCTTCCAGAGCAATAATACCGAAGGGTTTTACTGAGACCTCCCCCTCCCCATGGCAGGCCCAGCTGAACGTGGGATCCTCACTGCTGCCCCCCTATTTTCTTCTCCATGCCCACACAGGATTAGCCAGACCAGATACAATCTCTTCATCCCTAGTGAACTGCTGAGAGATCCTGCGCCGGCTGCTTTTGGGGAAAAAAAAAAAAAAAGCTCTTTGCTAATTCACAAAACTGAGGGGGGGAAGGAGGGAAAGCAACTAGGGAGAATAATTGGCCGATTCCCGGCATCCTCGATGGCTGCTCTTAAGCAATTATGGGGACCCAGCAACACCCATATCACAGCACGTTCTTGGAGATTAACCGTCTGCTCAGCTGGCAATTAGAGCTGGTTAAATGGGAAGCTGCCACTTAGCTTTGACTTTGTAGTGGCTGTTTTCAGTTCTCCAAGTCAGGCTGCAGGCACTGAAAGGAGGGGTGTGAATATCTGTGGGGAGGATTAAGTGTGAGCTGCCTTTCCTATGCCGGGAGAGAAGCTTGTGGACAGGGTGGTTAGAAGGGAATTAAAGCTATGCTCTGTTTTCTTTGTTAGTCGTTCCCCCCCCCGGCTTTTTCTGTCAACCTGGAAAGCACAGACTGCTCCCCGGTCCCATGTTTCCTCCTGTTCTGACTTTCCCCTCCATCTTTGGTTGCGACCTTGGGAAATGACTTAGCTTGCTGATGCCATCTGTGGAAACACCAGTGCTGTGTGTTTATGTTCTGGCCTTATTTCCACAGGAAAAACGCTGAGCTGAGAGACACAGGTTCATCTCAATGTCCAGGCCATGGTCCTCCTGCGAGATCCTGCTCAGGTCAGTAGGGTGCACTTCATAGCTTCTTTGCTACCAAAGAGTCTTATGACATTTCTGCCTCTTGCGCTGTGGTGCATCAGAGGACCTGAATGGTAAAAAATCCTTTAGCCTCGATTGCTTCAGTGACCACCAGTATATTGCTTCTGTGCTTCATGTAGACCTGCTGGCCCAGTCTAGAGGGTGGCAAGCTGTCACCTCTGGCCTCCCCAGAGCTCTGTGGGGTTTAGTACTGCACTAAGGCAACACTAAGACTCTTGTCCAGGTCCTTTGGTGGAGTTGAGGATCTGGCATAATGACAATGTAAGGAAAGAACTGGAGTACGGAGGCCTAGACGAGTCCCTGCTGGTCTACTTCAGCCCTGTTTGTGTCCCGCAGGCATGCAGAGGCTTGGTATGGCCCGGGTTGGTGAGTCTGCACTGCAAGCATGGCGCATTGCAGATAGAATAGCTGCCCCTGTCCTGCAGAGCAGGTCCCCTGATTGTGGGGAAAGCCACGGAGCCACCTGCTCTTCCTTGGCTATAAACCACGCGGACGCGAAGGGCACTGGCAGGTGCCAGCCGTGGCTGGGTGCTGGCCACTGGTACGCTCGGCATCAAGGAGTTGCAGCAGGAGCCGGTGCTACGTGGTGCCTCTCTCCTGTGGGCTCAGCAGGAGCCTCGCACGTTGGAATTAGCTTCAGTTTTTTGCTTGCCGATTTATCTTTTGAGTTTTCTAGGCCAGCTGTCCTCCTTTATTATCCTCACACTACCTATTTATCTCTTCTGCCCCCTCTTCTTCCCGCTTTCCTCCCTCTGGTTGCCTGTCCGTTGCTGAGCTCTTGGCCGCCAGCAAAAACAAGCCACAGCGGCAGAGCATGACAGACCCCGCTGAAGACACATCAGGCCCGACAGCCGAGGCCGAGTCAGCAAAGCCGGTCCCTGCTCGCTGTCCCCCGGCATCCAGCCCACGCGTGGGAGGAAACTCCCGAGGTGCCCTGCCACCGCGAGCACCTCAAACGCATTCGCCATCCTGCCTGCGCCATTTCTGCTCTGCGAGGACAACCGAGGTACCCGAAAGCTACAGGTAGGAAGGCAGTTGCCATCTCCTCTACCTTCGTGGCATGCTTAGGCCAGCTCCTTCCCTACCCTGTCCTCTCACCCGGGCTCCCCCAACAGCCCCGGGCTGACAGATGGAAGGGCAGATGCAGGGTGGCGTTGGCCCCAGCAGATGATATCAGGCTGCAGAGCATCCTTCCTGGAAGTCTTTGAGTATGGTCTCTGGGCCTCTAGACGTGGCCTTGGTGGTGAGAGTACAACCTGTTTGCACACAAACATTCTGCAGTTTTAGCTTCTGTTCTGAGCATCGTGTTTTCAGAGAGACCAGCTGGAGGGGTGAGAGGGAGGAGTGTGGGGCCATTTCAGATGAAATAGTCTTGGTTGTCTGACCCAGAGTAGCTGTGGATATGGGGCAGAGCCCAGGGGCACATCATCTGGCCAAAAAAAAAAAAAAAAATCACCTGTAGGTGCAGGTGTGCAGGTGCTATAAACACAGCCTTTGCAGCACTCTGCTTTAACTTGCCTCTTGCTTCCACTTCTACTGAACTGCAGCCACCATGCACACCCATAAACTAGGCTGCAGGGATCCTTTGGTCAAAGGAGGACCATGGAAGTAGATGTAGTAAAGCCTGCCCCAAAATATCCTGCATTTAATTTTGCTCCCTCTTATCCCACTTGCCAGCTCTGTCCCACAGCAGAGCTCTCATCTGAAATCAGAGATGGTGATCAGAAGTAGTCTGGTGCTTCAGAGATGTGCTTTCAGAGTCTGGAGAGGAAACAAACCCTTCATTGCCCACAGCTGTAGGACGCAGATGTGCTGAGGCCTGGCCCTTACCAGAGACATGTTGTACCTGTGTTAGAGCTCTGCTTTTGGGAGGCTTTGGGCTTGCATGTGTATTGACTGCCAAGAGAAACCTGAGCATGTGCAGGGTCCCAGGGGATGGCCAGAGGGCTGACCCAGGTGAGACCTTGTAGTACAGCTGTCTTACTAGCTCTGACCCTCTGGGACAAGGCTGCGCAAACCCGTAACTATGCCTCCAGATGTCCAGAACATAATCAACCCCTCTGGCAAGGAGAGCAGCAATGAAATTGAGATTTAACTGATTTTTCCTGGTCACAATCCTTTCTTCTTCATTTTCCTGGCAGTGTCAAACTTTGTAAAGAACCTCCTGACAAGGTTTTGGGGTAAAGGCAAGAAAAAGCAGGTAGTCAAATTCCTTTTAACTTCTGGAAGCAACAGGATGGCAGTAAAGCCTTTGATGTTTTGTTCCACATGGCTCTGACTCAGCACAGCCAGAATACAAGCCACATCTGGGGTGTTCAGTGTACCCCTCGATGAAAAGCACAAAGAGCTGTGTGCAGCATCCCACCCGCCTGGAGTTTTAGAGAAGCAGATGAGGCTTAATCAGTATGAATCCCATTGGAAAAAAAAAAAAACAACAACAAAAGCTGGGTGGCAAAGACCCTGCCTGACAGTTTGAAAATGTGAGTGCCTGCCTTGGGCGGGCAGGGAGGATCGGGAGAACTCTTGAAGCATTTGGAGATATGAATTGTCCATCAGGAAAAGGATAGACCAAGCCAAAACAATCTGGAGGGGAAGCAGACCTTGTTCTACGGTAGTTAAATTTGCAAGGCTGCTAGAATTAGAGAACATGGTAACTGTCTTCATACTTCCCTGAACTAGTATTAACTTTGGGGTCTGGAGGTTCCCCTGGGGAAGGTTAGGGCTTGGGAAGGAGGATTTCCTGGCCCACGTAGTCTGAGATCCACACCCCAAATCCAGGAGCCCTTGCTACTGCAACACTGACCTCTCATCAGGGGTTTAGACATCTTACCACTAGGCTGGGGACTGCTTTGGGCTCCAGTCCCCCAGACCTTGCCTTGGCCTTGGCCACAAAGCCTCCCACAGACAAAAACAAAGTGTGGAGATCCAGTCAGGGTGGGTGTAGGTGGGTTGCCAGCTGCTGTGTGGATGTTCCCACCACGCTGCACTATTCTCTTCTTCATGGAATGGACAGAAAATCCACACACCTGAAGTGCAGATGAGACTATAGGTATAGCAGGGAACTTCTTTGCCGTGACAGTGGTCACACATAGTTTTGTGGAAGTCATTATCAGCAAGTCCTTAGGTAAAACTGCAACTGCAGCATACTGTTCCACTGGGCAAACTCGCTGGTGCTCTCGTGGGATCTGCTCTGACCTGGGATGCTACACAGGAAAGGCAAAAGCTCAGGGGAAGAAAGTCAATAAAAGGTGTCTAATGCAATCCAGAAGGCAGGAGCTGGATCTTTCTGTTGATGGAGGTAATGCCTCCATCTCCATCCTCTGTGCCTGCTTCCATCACCAGAAAGTAGGCTGAGTGTCTCAATGCAGACATCATTTTGCAGGCCACTTCCACGTGATGAGCTGTTATTAAATTATTAGGGGTATTTAAATGTTATTTTTAAGATAGCCAAACTTTTGCAGAGAGAGGGGGCAGATTTTGATTTTAGCAAGGGACTGCAGAGGCTGTGAGCAACTGCACTGCTTGGTGCTATTGTGCTGGGCTCGGGGTTAAAATGGGCGGGTAACCTCTAGCAGGATTAGAGAGAACATGGAAAGGAGAACCCTGAGTTTGGATTAAAGATGTTTAAAAGTCTCTTGTATCAGCCAGCTCTTTTCTCTGGGAGAGATTAGGAGTGCAGTTTCTCTCGGCCACTCTGTTAATCTGGTCTCCATGGAAACAGGATGATGTTAGTGGTGACGCGTTCTCCTAAATGGCTGCTCAGCAGCCGCGTTAGAGGGGGAGCCTGGCTTTAGTTTGTCACCCAAATCTGGTTAGCTTGTCCCCTGTCAGCCCCTGATGGCTGCTGCTGGGCGAATTTTTGCTGCTCCTTTTGTGCTGGTGGAACCTGCACCAGTGCCCCCATGCTGCAGGTATTTTGCTGGAGATTTCACAGACTCAAGTCTTCACACCTCACTCAGCCAGCCCAGAAAAAGTCACGCAATCATGATTTTACTGGTGCTCCTGCACGGGACAGGCTTTGGCTGTCTTGCAAATGTGGCAGAGCTGTATGTCTCCCACCCTCCTGTGTTGCCTGGTGTGACCGAGGTACCTCCTTATCATGGGACCATATTCAGGAGATCTCCTGGGTCTGCTGCAGTGACCACTCTGGGAGGATATTGCAATGCAGCCTGTGGACAAGGCATTGAGCAAGAAGTCAGGAAACTTGCCTTGTCTTGAAGCAAATCCAGCCTCGCAATGTCCAGCCAACAGTAACCACCGAGGCAGCCCTTGTGTGGCTTTGCTCTGTGCCTGTCTGTGCTGGGGACAGAAGAAACGCCTGTCCCAGGGATTCATCCCAAATACTGGTCAGTATGGCATCTAAATGCAAACTGGAGGTGCTAATGTGGCCATCCAGGCTGAGGATGAAACAGTGGGTGGCTTGTAAATGTTCCTTGCATCTTTCTAAATCCCTTTTCATCCTGAGTCACACGCGGAAGGAGCGTGGGTGAGTGCGAGTAGGCAGAGAGAGAGGGATGGTGGGGCTGTATGAATTTGGATATGCACATCAGCTATCAAACATAGTGCAAAATTGCTATGAAAGCAAGGAAAAAAGATAAATTTCATGTCACAGTCTTCAGATGATGAGCTACTGCTGTTACTGTTTTCTGTGTTCGCAGAGTTAAAGTGGCACTTGTTTGTTGAGATTAGCAAGAGATCTTCTACACCTCATGTCTCCTCTTCCTAACCTTTCCCTTTTTTTTCTCTCCACTGCTCCACAGTTGCTTTTCCCAGTGGATCTCAGCCAGGTGTGTGGGACTGCTGCTGCCTCTGGTCCTTTCAGATCAGCCATGGGTTTGTTTAAAGTTGAAACAAAGCAAACAAAATGTAGTGGACCTTTCTGCCTATCTATCTGACTCCAGCTCCTGCTTCAATAACATTTTATGCCATCAGCTAATTCCACCGAAGTCTAGAACTGTATACTTATAAATGTCATGAAACTGAAGAGTCAGGGGAGAGACTTTATCTGTAGTCTTGTTGGCCCCACTGTGAGCTAAATCCTAAATCAGACCTCAGAGATTTTCATCCCAGAGACAACTCCACAAGGATCCAAGCTTCCCTCACAGAGCAGCTCACCGGCTTCCCAGGTCCATCTGGAATTGCACTGGAATAAGTCCATAGGGGTTCCCCATAAAACCCATGTCTTTTTCAGCCCATGTGAAAGTTTTCATAGAAAACATGCCTAGTCCAAACAGCCACTTCAGATTTAATATGTGAGTGATGACTTGAATAAAAAGCCAGCTACAGCAGCACAGTGTCAGCCAACACCAGGAAGCCTGTTAAAGCGAGGACCAGCCCTGGTCTGGCTGTGAGTGAGAGACGGGGCTCTTTGCACACCCTGCCCGGGTGGCCCTTTCCCAGCTAGCGAGCCCTGTGGAGGGGTCCTGCAGTATCGTGTATTGTTTAAAGAGTCATTCTGCTCTGCAAAGCAGGCAGCAGCTCCCATGTGGGCTATACCTCAGCAATTGTAATTCGTCCCTGTTTATAAATAAGATGTTTTTCCTTGACTGCCAGGTCCCAGTGACATCTACGAGGCAAGCTGTGATCTCTATGGCCTGTGAATCATCGCTGATAATGGCGATCCTCCCAGCTGACTCCTACTTTTGCCAGCTGTACAGCACCAGAGCTTGTGGATGCACCCAGAGAGAGCTCCCTGGCACTACGGGGGGGGAAATGGCCTCTTCCTTCTGGAGCACAGCCCAGACGGAGATCACCTGGGAGGGATGCTCTTATGGACAGAAAGGTAGTACAGCTCACCTTCACTGTCCCTGAAAAGTAATCCTGACTCTCCGACCCAACTTGGGGAAGGTTCGGCATCTCCCTTGCCCTCCCTTCACGTTCATGCCTTCTCCTGGCACCAAGGCCAGAGGAAGTCTGAATTTTCTCCACTCTTGGCCTCAGAACTGTTCGCTGCCTGGCCCATGTGCAATAGTCTCCAGCAAAAAGGGGAAAATTTGGGTTGTTCTTTGGGTCTCAATATCTCCTCCTGCTTCTCTGTTATGGTTTGTGAAAACCCACATCAGTTTATTGTGGTTTAGACAGTTATTCGGTCACCCGATGACCCCTCTCCACCTGGGAACGGGAATTGGGAAAAAACAAGGAAACCTGGGGGTTGAAATATAAACAGATTTAATAGAATAAGGCTAGATAATTAACATTAATAGCACTAAAGAACAAACATTGATCCCGGTACCTGTATAAAATATACAAGGATTATACTTAGCCAATTATATCACTTGGAAGCTGTGCACTCCCAGCCGGGGACAGTAAATGTCAGACACTGCGAGAGCAACGGCTTTGGGAGGGAAGGAAGGCCTCAGGGGCCTGGCACTGGGGCAAGAAGTTCTCTGGATTATAGCCATTAAGGGAGAGAGAGCACTTTGCAGCAAACTTTTTAATTTATATTGAATGTGATGTTCATGGTATGAAATAATCCTGTTGGCCAGCTTAGGTCAAGTGCCCACATCTTGCTCCTCCTTGTCCCTGCACCTCACGAGCTTGAAAAACAGAGACCTTGAAACCCCCACACCATAGCTGTCCATAAAGTAAATATTTTCACAAATTCACACACTAGAGTCTTCTAAAAGTGCAGTTTTCCCAAGTATTAGAAGAGAAATTAGTCCTGTATCACTCAAACCTGGACATTCTCCCTCTGGAGTATCAGCATCTTGGCCTCCTTCCCTGGGATGTTTCCCTGCTCGGTTCAGAACTTGGGTAAGTCCTCTGCTCGCTCTGTGTGTCAGTGTCCTCTTTTCTGTGGTCATAAGAGCATTGCCCTTTGTGAGAGTGAAGATAGCATCAAAAACGGCTACATCTTGTTGGGTGAGAGACTGGAACCTGTGCATTTACTGGGAACAAAGCTCAGACGATGCTGGAGGCACTGGCTGGTCGGTGAAGCGTCTTGGATCCTCTGCCTGCCTCTGCTACATCCGTCTGGCGCAGCGGACAATGTGTTATTTAGTCGCTCTGCATCTCACTTACAGCCAGGATAACAACACCTTGTGGGGGTGAGAGTAGATGTTCATTGGCATTTGTCATCGGCTCGGCTGCGAGCACCCTGGGGAGGCCTATAAATAAGTGAGGGGCTGTGATTCAGCAACCACTGGAGGAGCAGCAGCTGCCACTGTGTCCGTTTCATGATCACTTCAAAAGCCTAAACTCTCTTTTTGATTTGGGTTTTTGCATTAAATTTACAAGAGCCCTTCCCACACGGGGAAGGCGATCTGCTGTGTCTCTGGGGAAGATGGTGTGGAAGTAACCACTGTGGTAATGACGCAGCCCATGAGACTGATTGCAAGCTCCACCACAGCACCCTCATTCCTTATTGATGTGCACCTGCTTTCATGTTTCTTTCTTCTTCTGTTTGCTAGGGTAGGTTTTCCTGACGGCTGTTATTGCTGGGCAGAGAGAGGCACTAAAAGAAATTGTTTAGGTCACATTTGTGGAGAAGCAACCAGGTATCTGGATGCGTTATCAAGGGAGCAGCGGCTTTGCATCTGCAAAGTCAGGGATGGGACTAATATGAGACTGAGTGATCTGAGCAAAAAGCGCAACTGTGTACACCTCGAGGCTCTGAGCAGCAAGATTGCAGCTTGGATTTAGGTTCAGGTCGCCGAGTTCAGCTTGGCTCACCTAATTTACCCAGTGGTTTGGGACATTATTGACAGTCATGCTTTTGTAAGGCTGTGGGGGCCTGTGCCTGCTGGGACACGCTGAAGTAAAGGTCCTTTTCTGTGTGCATGTTGGGGGAAAAAAGTGATTGTGTGTGTATGAGCTTCTGTCACCTACAGCAGCGGAGCAGCTCGGCTCTCTGTGGCATTTTTATGGGCTGTCCTCTGCTAAAATTATCTTAGTGAAGGCTTTGGCTTTGTCTCCATTTTGGAGGGAGGATGTAGGTCTGCCTCTTGTGTCAGGGTGTAAATGCCCCCACATTTTGATGGGATAAAGCTTGCTGAGCAGAGTTGTCCATTTCCTCGCTCATGAAAGTGGGAAGATGTTTTGTGGGCAGCAGGAAGGGGAATCAGTTGTCCCAGAGGGAGGTGAACAGTAACGATGAGAGCACGTGTGAGACCTGTGATGCCTTAGGAGATCCTAGTGACTCCAGGTGGACTCAACAGCAGCAGCACTGAGCTCCACCACTGGCTCAAAACCTCCTGGATGTCAGTCCCATGACATGTTTGCAGCTTGGTGAATGAATACACGATCTATCCCCTAGATGAGAACATGGGGAAACAGCCACAGAGGCATCACACAGGTTTCTTGCTGAAGCACAGCCAGTGGGGAGGGAAGATCTCTCAGCCAGGTCATCCTGCAGCTCTCACCCTTTCTAATGAAGCCTTGTTCCTGGTCAACAAATTACAAAAAAGGTAAAAAGCAGAGAGGAGGAGGAAATGACAGAATGATATATTTTTGTGCACACTCTCCCTCTCTCTCTTCATTCCTTTGAGCCATTTTTAACCCAAGCTAATTCAGCTGGAAATATTAATAACCCTATAAGGACACCACCTCCTTGTAATGAAGTGTAAAGGTCACTTCTGCTCAAATCACACAACTCTTTCATTTTGTTCTCTGTGAGGAACAGCTCCACGCTTTAATTATTCAGTTTGCTTTTATATTGCAGTCGCTGCTCTCTTGTCTCTAATCTCTGACACTTCCCCATTACGCAAGCCCCCAGGAGGCTGGGTGATGTGGCCTGCTGGGTCGTAGCCGAGGACTGCAGATGCGGGACTTGCCTGGGGGAGGAAGAAGAGGCCAGATGTGGAGAAGGAGAGATGATTCTTGGTTTTCAGAGTTATTTCTTTGATGGTGTGGGTCTGCTAGTGTTTCTTCAGGATGTGGGCATTGTAAAGTATGTTAATATTTGGTTGAGCTAAATTCTTATGCGTGAGGTGCCGCTTGACGTGATGGGAAGGGCAGGGGCTGGAGGGGAGGTGGGGCATTCCAGTACTCTGGGGTCGGGATGCTAAGTGACCTCTGGCTGGTGGCTGCTCACTGAGGAATGCTGTTGCTTACAAGGCCCTGAGATGAAGCAAAACCTCTGGCATCATTGCAATGTCCTCAGTTCTCAGGCGTCTTTTGGCTCATGATGCCCACGGCCAGGGAGAACAGAGGGAGAAATCACAGCAGCATGCTGCAAACGTGAACACTTCTGGGACAGGCCATGGGAGTCACTAGCACAAAAATAGGTAATGGATTTGGGGAAAGCCATTCTCTGGGGATGAAGCTGGGGTCATGTGCAAGTTCTTCTTGGACAGGGGCTGGGGAACAGGGCCAACAGGACCAACAGGACCTCACCATAGCTCCTCATTGCCCCCAGAGAAGCTTTCATTTAGCAGGCCCTCAGGGTCCTTCCCCACTTCATGCTGGCACCCTGTGAGTCTCCCCAGGAGATCTCTCCACAGCATCCAAACCACGTGCTTTCTGTTACCCTCCCATGTGGGAGCAGCTCCCACCTCCCTCCACCCCAGGCCCTTGTTCGTGTATCTGGAGGTTGTTGGGCCCTGGCTGGGGTGGTCCTTTCTCCCTGCTGGGGCCTCCAGCCTTTGCTTTCCCAAGGGTGCTGTAGGGGAGTCTAAGACTGCAGGCAGTGAGGCAAGAGAATGGGAATCTGTGAGGTCCTGTAAGGTCTTCAGGGGCTGGAAGGGGCTATTTCAGTGGCTGAGATGATTATTGCACTAATTATTATTGTAGCATCCTAAATAATTAATAACCATAATTCACTGTATAGACTCAAGAGAGGCAGAAACAACTTTTGTGGTGGCTGTAACCCCTCCCTCCCCCGAGCACTGCTCCCCCCAGGACTTCTCTGCGGTGTTTTATCTCCCTGAATGTTTAAATGGCTTGATCAATGTGGGGTTTTCTCCATTTCCCCATGGGACTCCTCATTCTCTGCTCTAATTATAACACCGCAGCAGCTATTAAGGCCCACAAACAAACACAGGTCCTTGGTAGCTGGGATGAGTTAAGGTTTATATAATCATGTGAAGATTTGAAAGCTGAAAAGCCTTTCACTGTGCACTGCATTAATTATTTAAAAGGAGCCTGACTGATGGTTTTTGCATGTGTGTGTGGTTGTTTTCTTTTCTCCCCACTCCCCATGGAGTCCAGCTGTTGTTGGCTATACTTGGTGTGCTCAGCACCAGCCAAGCCGTTGCTAAAGCCAAAATCACTTCTGAAGACTCATGTTCACATTAATCCGGTGAGCTGGCCAGCGTGCCAAGTCATGCGCTGTGCTGGTAGCAAAGCAGCATACCAAGACCTCTGATGAGAACGTGTAAAAGTTTTGCTTGTTAATCGTAAGACATGTTTCATGGTATAAGAAGTCTCACACTGGAAGGATAGAACTGGCATGGTCATTTCCAAATTATAGCTGGCAGCCAAGGCACAGACACATGAAGCAACACTGGCACAGACACAGGGGAAGTCTAATGAAGAGCATAGCACTGACCAGCTCTTTGGCTGAGGATAGAGAGGTCCTCTTCCAAGCTGCACTAGTGCCAGAGGTTTGCCCTCTCATTGCCCCTTTTGGACATGCTGCGGGAGCAGTAGCATCATAGTTAAGTCAAGCTACCAACTTTGAAGCTATTTTCTCTGATGTTGCCTGCACACTGGGCTTCAACAGTGGTCATCCTTGACGCAACCAGCTGCAGAAGATAACTGTTGTCCATAGCATAAGATGTGTACCAGCATCATCCCTCAATCTCTTCCTTTCTATGATTGCTCCAGCAGACCATTAACAGCAGTACAATATGCAGTAGCACAGACCAGATTGGGGCGCAGTTTGCTCTGTGCGGAGCTACAAATGTAGCTTGGTTCCAGCTGACAGGCTTATATGACCTCGTCTCTATAAAACCTGATCTTAAACACGCACCACTAATTCATTCAAAATGTCATGCAGACATAAAATCCGGAGTTCAAAAGCTGTAACTTTCCAGAGACAGAAAAGGGGAAAAACAGCTGAGTTTTTGGGTGAAAATCCAGAAACTTTTGACTGTGCTTTTGCAGGTGCAATTTCTATGCTGCATCCAGGATGACCTTTGGAGGGAAGAATGTGAAGCTCAACACGTCTGCTGCCACCATCCTCCTTCCAAGCCCCTAAGCATGGCTCAGGGTAAGGAGATTTAAGGATATCAGAAAGCTCTAGAAGAGCTAAGGAAAGATAATCAGGGTTAGTGTACTGACAATGGGGGAAGAGGCTGAAAGAGTTGTAGTAAAGTGGGGTTCCATCAGGCTGGCGCCGGTGAGCATTCGGGTCATCATTAAAGCAAATCCAGTCTTCTGGCTGAAGACATGGACTGTTTTAATAATGAAGACATTGGCATTAGAAACAGAAGCTGAGAAAACAAGGGAACTTGCTCAGGCCTTTAGGTAGCAATGCTCTGGGTAATTCATGTCCTAAACCTGTTCGTTTGAAAGCATCTCTGCTGAAATTGATACAGCAGGTATTCCTACGGTAACCGTATGTTATGATGCCTTCTGGTCACAGCCGAAGGCATTGCAATTAAGGAAACAAATGTCAGCTTTTTCTCCTGCTTTTGTTCAGTACCCCAGATGTCTGGTGCGGTTCTCGCTTGCTCTTCGTGGATGGTCTGTGCCGCACAGTGACAGCCCTCACCTGGGTGGAAGCGCTAAGCTCTGGCATGCAGGGGCTGGCCTAGCTGTCTGTAGCCCAGGGGAACAGATGGCACTGCCTGACAAATGCAGACTGTCCCCCCCTTCCCTGCTCCTTTCTGCTGCAAATTGAGGCCTTAAAAAGGATTGATGGGGCTAACAACAACCTCATCGAGGATGACTCTTTGGGGGATTAATGACTAGTCGCTGGGGAAAGGTTTAATGGTCCAAAGAGATAAGCAGTCTCAAGCCAGTTTATTAATCAGCTGGGGCTAAGGCCATTATAGCTTAAAGGCTCAGCTTGGGTGGGGGCAGAGGAGGGAAGGGGGGGGGGGCAGTCATCTATCAAAAAAAAAAACAAACCAAACAAAACAAGGAGATCCCTGGAATCCAGTATAGAAACCCACTGATAGTCAGGGACTAAGATTTAGTAAGGAAATGTGAAGAGAAAAGGGAGTGATGGGCTTGTTGAATTTACGCCTTATACACTGCAACCCGCTTCACTCCCTCCCTGCTGGAGTGGCTCCTGAACAAGCCCATAGGCTTCCAGCCAGCTTTGGCTCTAGTGATGGCCACTGGACACCACTAAACCCTTTGCTGTGGGCTGGACAGTTGGGGACTACTATTGGGAGAGGAAATTTCTTTCTAACACCTTGTTCAGAGATCAGGTTTCTGCCTGGGAGCGTGAAAACTGAGGTTCTTATTATTTTTATCACAGCAAGTTGAAGCGCAGAAGCTATTCTTATTCGTATAAATGTCTAATCCTACTTTGATTCCTCCTGAGCTGTTGCATTTGCTTTGATTACTTTTTCCAGTTATAGCCAAAATAAATTTTGCAGTATAATAACCTGCTTTTACAATGCAGCAGTCTCTGAGATGAGGAGAGGAGGCACTGCTATGGACCCTGACCCACCTTGGGGCTCAGGGAAGCCTTGGCTGTGTCCTGGCTGCCCCAGAGAGGTTAAATGCCATTTGTATAGAGAAGGGGGTTAGTGCTATCCCTGTAATACCTAATGCGGGATCACAATGCCTGAATCTAATTATTTGCTCTTCAGTTTAGATCCTTTGGGGGAAATCTATAGCAGGATGTCTGACTACAGCGTAGGGATAAAGTAATTTTCCCTGGGGAACAGTGTGGGTGAGCAGTAGGATCGCTGGGGAAGGAGACCTGCTCCCAGGTACCGAAGTTCTCCGCAGCAATTTTCATCTGCCTCCGTGCAGTGGGACTGGGTAGGAGCCACTGACTTATTCTGGCCAGGCTGGGATCTGGGAAATATTACAGCAAGCTGGGACGGGTGGCTTGGGGTCAGCAGGCTCTTTACTTGCTTGAAAGTGAGGTCCCTGTGCTTCATCCTCACGGAGTCTGTTTTAGGCAGCCTACAAAGAGCAGGCTCTTCTGACGAGAGCTCTGGCTTTGCCTTAGAATCTGATCACAATAAGAAATTGCTTCTGTTCTGATACATTTTTAGGTGGCCGAAACTTTACATTATTTTTGGATATTTTTTTTTGCTGTGCTTGCACCATCCAAAGTCATGAACTACAGGTGAGAGTAGATGCCTTCCATCAGCTGCCTTTTTGGGTAAAACTTCTTCTAAACTCATATTCTGCTCTTCCTCTTTCTTCCTGTAAATGCATACATCAGTCATATGCATTTCTGCTCCCTTGAGACCCTTGCTGGCTCACTCTTGCCTCCCTCTGTACAGCTCCTGGAGAGCCTGGACCTCTCTTGCCTCCCTCTGTACAGCTCCTGGAGAGCCTGGACCTCTGGCTGGCCTAAGATGGTGAAAACCAGCATGCCCCATACACTCCATTGTCCCAGCCTGAATAAACATCATGTACAGCTCCCTCCTGACTCGGTGTTTTCAAGAGTCACTGAGACAAACTCTTCCCTGGAGAGGAGACTGGACAATCAGTAGGTGAAAGCTGTTTCTGCAAAAGATAGTTGTTGGCAAAAAGTGTGTGTTTCTGTGTGTGTGTGCGCGCGTGTGGCTTATGGAACAAACAGGGCAAGCAACCTATTGTGTCTGGATGGTTTCTGCACATCACTTAATAAAGATTTCCAGTTTGCAAGAGCAGCAGCCTAAAATTAATGAATTACAGAGCAGAAAGAAGGTGGCAGGCACCAAAGACAAGCTGAACTCATGGAGTTCCCTTGCTGGAGTGCTGTGCCTGGCCCTCACTGCTTTTCATCCATATTTTCACCAGTGGGACAGCATATGTGGAATCAGTTTTCTGTACGTTTGGGTCCCAAGAGTTCCAAACTACGTTTCTATTGCTTTAGCTAATGAAGGACAGGGATAAACATGTAGCATACTGTAAGCTGTTATTCTATAAGATCAATCAAAACTTGGCTATGAGACTTTGTAACATGTGGCAGAACTTCATGCCACAAGTTCAGCTTCAGAGGTGACAGCTTTTTATGGCTGTAGAGACTCATGTTGTTGAGACTGAATCATAATGATGTTGGCAAGCCAACACATGGACCTATTGCTGAAATGAATCCAATATAAAATCTGCTGGGTTCTGATTCTTGAAGACCGAGGGCTGTAATAACTGGGGGAGCTGTAAGAGCCAACAATTAACTCCTTTACGTGAGCCTGAAGTCTCTGTGCACCAAGTCGAAGTGGAAGAGCAGAGCTTCCTCAAATGAGGTACGCTGGCTCTGCTTGAACCTCCCCTTAGATCAAATTCTGAGGCTTCCTGGGAGATGAAGAACGCATTGAGGAAACCACATTAGAAATATGCTGAACTATGTTTCAACCTGCCCAGTTTTCCCCTAATATAAATATAGGAACTGGTGCTGAGTATAAATTCAGGTTCTAAACACTGCAGAAATGTTCGCTACCTATAGTCCACATGGCATGGTGACTCTTTAACCCCTAAACTCAGCAACATGTATTAATGGCTTAGCTGAAGTTTCTGTAGCAAACATGTCAGTCTCTTCAACAGGGAGAAGTGGGTTACTTCGTGAATATCAATGCAGATCAAATAAAACTTATCTCAAGGACAAATGTACTTGTTCTGAAAAATTGGCCATAGAAATCAGAAATGGTTCTTTAAAATTTATCAGCCTATAGCAAGTTTTTATCTTCCTTTTTGAGCAGTGAAAGTTGGTGATCAAGCCATAATTTGAAATATGTGGTAGGATACAGCAAAATCAATGCCATTGAAAATGTCTTGCAGTTTTGACATATGGATCTGAAGATTTGACAAAAACAGGTTATCTGTTCAACAGGCATTGGGCTGTTTTCCTTTCATTTGATTTCATACATATATCACCACTGTGGCTTGTTTTGCACTGATCACAACTGGTCATGTGTTCTCTTTGATGAATCCACTTGGTTGGTGTCCTGGTTTGGGGTAAAACAGAACCTATTTTCTGTTCAGTAATTTTAGTTTTTAGCTAAGCCTCTTCTAACTAACTGAACTTCCTGAAATTAACAGCATATTGTGGAGACGCTGTTCTTTCTCAGAGTGGTAAGACCTGCTTATTTGTAATTTATGCCAAGGAATGCTATATTTATACTTATTGCTATAACAACCAAGGTCAGCTAACTTGTGTTAGCTAAGTTATGTGCCCTTTTGGAGGGTTGGAAGGAGAAAAGCATAGCAGGGTAGCACCTGCAGGGAGGAGTGGACAGGACAAGTTACCCAAAACTGACCAACAGCATATTCCATCCCATCTGCATCATGCTCAGTATAAAAGCTAAGAGATCAAAGGGTCAATCCTCTTTCTTTGGTCACCAGCGTCCAAGGAGGACTCTGTCTGTTCATTTGCCTTTTAATCCCAATCCATGCATTCCTGAATCCATATCTGGAATCCAGCTCCTGTCCATCACTGAGCCTGGGACTTTCCCCATGTGTGTCTGTGACATGACCGTCATCCTGAGAGCTTGATATAGTTTTGTATATATTGTATATATTTCATTATCTTCTTTTTTATTATTTTATTAATTTACTAATATTTTCATTAGTTTAGCTTTTTTCTAAACTCATAAGTCTCTCTCCCTCTCTCCCTCCTCTCCTTGGAGAGGTGGGGGAGAGCATCTGTCCTTTGTTTCAGTGGCCAGTCCAGCCCAAACTACAACATTTGGTTTATTTTTGTTGGTTTGTTTGGGGTTTTTTTTCGCTGTTGTTGTTTTGGGGGTTTAGGGAGGGGGATCATATTGGGTATGATGGCAAGTGTTTTGGGAAAGGGATAGTTGTTTTCTTTCATGCATTTGGCATAACTGGGCCATCAATCTCAGAAGAGCATGTACAAGATGCCCAAGTAAAGAGATACTTCTTTTCCTTTACTTACGTAAAATGAAAGTAAAAGTCTTGCCGTGTTGAAAAAATCCTCTTTTCTCCTCTGGGGTGAAGTGGTTTATGCCTGTGGCAGGAATAGGTACCTTCTGGTTCCAGGCTGCATGGAAGAATCCCGGGGCTATCAGCAATGTTGGAAAGAGAGATGGAAAGGAGGGAAGATGATGACTCACAAGAAGTTTCCCTGTCTGTTATGATTTTGCTTTGTCGCTTTTTGTTCTCTGGATGGCTTAGGGAGAGATGCTTTTCCCTCATCTATAATTTGCTGCCAGATGAATACATTGAGAAGTAGAATATTGAGAAATCTTTGGAAACTGATGAGAAATGCCTGAATGAGCTCGGTATGTTTCTCCACTTGGCTGTTAGGTTTTTGTATCCCAGTGGTGTCGGGCAGAGGGGGCATGCAGGAACTTTGAGATGGTTCCACAAGAGTTGTGCAGTTCTTCTGCTTTTTGCTTTAGTATCAAAATAGGATAAGGGGTAACAGTTTTAAACTAAAAGAAGGTAGATTCAGACTAGATGTAAGGAAGAATTTTTATGATGAGGGTGGTGAAACACTGGAGCAGGTTGCCCAGAGAGCTTGCGGATGCCTCATCCCTGGAAACATTCAAGGTCAGGTTGGATGGGGATCTGAGCAACCTGATCTAGTTGAAGAGGTCCCTGCTTATTTCAGAGGGGTTGGACTAGATGACCTTTAAGGTCCCTTCCAACCCAAAGTATTATATTATTCTATGATTCTACCTGCTTCGCCAAAGCACCAACATATGGTCTTACTCACAGATTTAGTCACCTAGCATTGTACATATTCTTTTGAGGTGTGATAGTTCTAGCTCACTAAATTCTTCCTACAGCTTTTTCTTTTCACATGTTATCTTGACTTTTTTCTCTGAGCTGTTGATCTCTGTTGGACGCTTCTCGGGGCTGGCTGAAGCTCTGTGATAGAAGGGTTGGTTGGTGAAGGACATTTCCTGGAGAGGAGCAATAGAAGTTCTCCATTATGGCACGGACCACAACAGGTACCTACTATTTTCAAGATGCTGACTGTAAACTCTTGGGTAGATATTTTTGTTTAAGCTGGCCTGGTGAGTCTCCACTGCCATGTATATTTTTTGAGGCTACTGGGAGTTTCTGTGGCAACAATGGGAGAAGAGTGTAGGCCCAGTTTGGCCTTACAATTGATTTCAGATCTGCCTGAACATGGTCCAGATGTCAATATGGTAAAAGACTTTTCCCTTTATGATGGACACAGCTGAAAGCATGGTTGCCAGCAGCCCTGAACTGCATGATCTTGAAAAACACATTGCAGTGTGAATGCCTGAATTGTTGCTATGGGTATTTCTTTGACCAGACCTAATGTATTTCTCCAGGAAGAGTGACATATGCAAGGAAGCTAGTACCATTCCCAGATGGGAAGTTTTGCCTTCAGCTCAGCTCTGATTCAGGTAGTGTTTTACCCTGAGGAGATAAAAACACCAAGAGAAGCAGAATAATGTGAGGGAGACATCTGTGTTTCACCTTGCATTTGGAAAGGGGAGGTGTCAGAAAAGATTGCCTTAGGAGATCTGTCAGGGTCAGGAACATGAGAGATGTAAATCAGCCCAATGGTAGCCTGGCAATGGCTGAACGTTTCCTTACAGAAGCTATTGCAAAGCTGGCTTTCTGTGTTACCACTACACATGAGGGACTTACCACCTTCCTTCGGCCTTTCATGCTGCAGACTGATGAAGGGCAGGAAGCTTATGGCAACAGAGTAAGAGTCATATTCCAGCAGCTGTGAAACACAAATCACTACCTTGTTTTTCCGTGGAGTGTGTGACTGGCCTTGAAAGAGCATGCTGACACCCATGGGTGCCGTCTCTTGTCCACAGTGGTTGCTTTCTCTTGGACGCCTACAGACCTGTTGTGGTATATGTATCATCCAGAAACCTCACACAGAAGCACCCACCATATGCCCTGTGGATTTCACACCACATGCAACTTTTATTGATAAGATGGGTCTGTGCCTTCTCCCCTGCTCCTGCACAGCTGGGTGGTGCATCTCGGACCTGCCAACCATTTGAGTCCAGCAAAGGGCGATCTGATCACAGGAGAGGTGCTGCAGTGTCATTCAACAGCTGGGGTAGGAACCTTCTCTCATAGATAAGCGGGTGGCTCTGCCATCTGATTTCAAAGTTGTCTGCCTTAACATGCGGTGTCCTATGCTTCTGTTCAGAAGGCAGTCAAGAGGCCTGAGTTCTCTTAGATAAATGGCTCAGCTTGGAGCACTGTGGCTTGATGTTCCTGAAGCTGCTAATCCTAATTAACAGCTTTTCTGAGTCCATTTTATGGCACTCTAGCAGCCCAAGTGGGCTTTAAAGTGAATGGAAATGACCCCATGGAGAGCTCTCTCTGGAGATGTTGCTATGCCGACCTGCTTACAGCAACTATTAAGGCTTCGGTTGCTCTCTTCCATCCTGTGGAGTTGTTATTGTCATATGGGCTCAGATGGTGCCAGAAGTGTGACTGGGACAGATGAGGCCTGGACTCAATTACTTTGTTGGAAGGTATGGGGAGAAGGGGGAAAAAACAAGGAGAGAGGGGTAAAATCATGCCAGGCAGCAATATTGATAATCAGCAACAACAACAAAAAAAAACCCCAAAACCTGAAAGACCTGAGATTCCTCTGACAGAAAATTGAGTCAATTTTCTCTTGATCAATCGCTAAAAAAAAACAAACCCAATTTTTTTCCCAAACACACTTTATTGAAGGTCTGCAGGCAACAGGGCATTTCCCCTGGCTACTGGGGTTTCTCCACCCAGTCTGATGGGAGCACTGGGAGCCTGGCCATGTTACTATATCCTGACACTTCACAGCGGGTACCTCCTGCCCTTAACGGGCCACCAGGTGTTGTGCTGTGCTGTCGGGCGATTGGTGCCGTTTCTCCAAGAGGAGACAAAGGCAACGGACAGGCACGGTGTGGCATGGGCCGGGGGCGGCAGCCCCCATCCCAGCCACGCTGGCGCTGTGCCGGCACAAATGTTTATGTCTCCCCTCTTGCCCCGCGGCGCACAGCTTGAAACATTTTTCGCCACGCTCATTCTCCTGAAATTCAATCTTCCCAAAGCCTTATAAATCTGAGGCATTAAGAAGAAGACAAATTATAATGGATGTATTTTAGGAATATAAAAAGTAACGACTTAATATAACTTTCTCTTCTCCTCCCCCCCCCTTTCACCACCTCATGTTTTTAACATTTTTGGGAAACTGTCAAAGTTTGAAGGGATATAAAGTGTGCCAGAGAGAGGAGGGAGGTTTTCCCTTTCCAGGCTGGTGTGAACTGTGCCTGGAGGGAGCTTCTCCCCTCATCCCCCGGACCCTCAGCCCCAGGGCACACAGGCACCCCGGCCTTCCTCAACAACCACCGCCCTCCCTTGCTGTGCTTCAAATAAAAATATCGATGCCTCCTGTTGGCACTCAAAAGTGGGGAAAGAAAAGGGGGGAAAAAAACAAATCACATTAGAAATACTATGATCGTGTGGTTTCAAGGACCGGTGGCAGCGCCGTGGCCTAACGGTTTCCATGGTGATGGACCCACTCCATATGAGCGCGGGAGAAGCTGTCCTGGGCCAGGTGCTGGTCCACAACATGAGCCCAACCCTTGTGTGTCAGGAAAACCCTGGGTTATCCCGGGACAGGGTGGGGAGCAGGACGAAGTCCATAAAACAAGCCCCCACAGAAAGATTAAGGAGAGGAAGTAACATAAGGTGGCAGGAGGTGGTGTGGGCTGTGGCCTCATGGAGGTGGCTCAGCTGTCTTCCATATTGTCGGTGAGGCGAGACGATGGTTGAGCCACATCTCCACACAAGTTCATGAAGCACATACGGGTTGTAGAGGAGAGGTGGTGGAGACTTTCGGGGCAGCAGGCCATCCCCAGGCAGGCCCCATGTGATGCTTTGTGTGCTAGGATCATGTTGTGGTGTTTCTAATGGTCAGGAAGGGGCTTTTCCATTAGCATCAATGCTTCCTTTCCTTTTTCCCTTTGTAAATTGGATGTTTAGGAGAGATTTTAGGGGAGCTTCAAGGCCAAGGGAGTGGCAGCAGTGTGGCAGCAGGATGGCAGGGCCATGCAGGATGCGGGAAGGGAGACAGCACTGAAGGAGGGAGACAGTGTTGGGGGGGGGGGAATAGTGAGAGATCAATTAATTTCTCTAGTGCATCAGGCATGACTGATGAATGCTTCTCCAAGGGAACAAAGGGTAAGGTTTCACATGCATGGCTGTGTGGGCCTGGGGCTGGATTCAGCAGCCACGCAGGCACTGGTGGCCTTTGCTCCTTCACGCAGTTCAGGGACAGGAGGCTGGGTGGCTCTTGGAAAAGGCCTTCTTCAGAGCTGGGGTTGTTCTTTTGATTACGACCACCCGAAAAGTTACCAGCATTAAGATGGGGAGAAGAAAGGCCAAAATAAAGTCCTCCAAATATTAATGCCGACACCTCCCCCCCCAAAAAAAAAACAAACAAAAAACCCAAACCAAAACACCTGGGGAACCATCCATATTTTCTTTACAATAGCAACAGCCTAAGGGGACCAAGAAAGTGTATCTCTTGCATTAGAAACAATGATTTTAAACAGTAGAGCCTGCTTCTGAGCAGCATTGATTTGAAGTAATATCTGTCTTTCTTTTAAAAAAAAATCAGAAAAATCTCCCATCAACCCCAAAAATATCAGACCAACATGTTTCCTCACTTTCAACCAGATATTTTCTCTGGGGAAACAAAAATATTAAACAGCTCCAGTAACCCCATCAGGAGGGGGACAATTTTTAGCCTTCTTACAAGATGTAGATAGACAGTGGTGTTGAAGATGGGTAGTCCATACTGTTGTTTATTATCTATAATAAGTAGCATCCAGAAATTGCAGTTAAGGATCAAGCCCTAGTGTGCTAGTCCCTGTACAAACACACAATAAGACAGTCCCTGCCCTGAAGAGCATACAGTCTAAAAATGGTCCTTTACATGGCATAATTTGGAGAGGAAGGATAGGAATTGGAGACATATAGAAATGAGAAATCAACCTTTTTCCTGACTTCCTTTCATCTTCCAAAGAAAAGCTATAAAACAAATGCTGAGATCATCGTTTTTCAGTCCCCATCATTAGCCAGATGTTAAAATGATACAATCATGGAATCATTTAGGTTGGAAAAGACCCTTAAGATCATTGAGTCCAACTGTAAACCTAACAGTGCCAAGTCCACCACTAACTCATGTCCCTCAGCACCATGTCTACACGTCTTTTAAATACCTCCAGAGATGATGACTCAACCACTGCCCTGGGCAGCCTGTTCCAATGCTTGACAACAATTTCAGTGAAGTAATTTTTCCTAAGATCCAACCTAAACCTCCCTGGTACAACTAAGGCCATTTTCTCTTTTTCTATCACTTGTTGTTTGGGAAAAGAGCCTGACACCCACCTCGCTACAGCCTTCTTTCAGGCAGTTGTACAGAGCGATAAGGTCTCTCCTGAGCCTCCTTTTCTCCAGACTAAACAATCCCAGTTCCCTCAGCTGTTCCTCACAGGCCTTGTGCTCCAGACCCATCACCAGCTTCGTTGCTCTTTGGACACACTCCAGCACCTCAATGGCTGTCTTGCAGTGAGGGGCCCAAAACTGAACACAGTATTCGAGGTGGGGCCTCACCAGTGCCAAGTGCAGGGGGACGATCACTTCCCTAGACCTGCTGGCCCCACTATTACTGACACAAGCCAGGGTGCTATTGTCCTTCTTGGCCACCCGGGCACGCTGCTGGCTCATATTCAGGCAGCTGTTGACCTACACCGCCAGGTCCTTTTCTGCCAGGCAGCTTTGCAGCCACTCCTCCCCAAGCCTGTAGTGCTGCATGGGGTTGTTGTGACCCAAGTGCAGGACCCGGTGCTTGGCCTTGTTGAATCTCATACCATTGACCTTGGTCCATCGATCCAGCCCGTCGAGATCCCTCTGTAGAGCCTTCTGACCCTCAAGCAAATCAACACCTCGGCTCAACTTGGTGTCTGCAAACTTACTGAGGGTGCACTTGATCCCCTCATCCACGTTGTTGATAAAGATAATAAAGAGAACCAGCCCCAATACTGAGCCCTGGGTGGCACAGGAAGGCGACAGCTTAGCAGAGAGTCATACTGCTGATGTTGACACCATTCACCTCAAAAATATGGTCCCCTGGTGCTATTCTTCTCTCTGCAGTGATGACAGAATCCTGCAAGACTTCCTGAACAACAATGTTTTCTAGTAGGGTGTCTTTACCCCTGGCTATCCTCATCCTCAACTCTTCCTCTGGCTCTTCTTGGTGAATTTCAGTTGTGTTCTTTTCAGCCATAAGACTAACTCTCTGAGGAAGGTCTTCTTCAATCTCCTCAAAAGCTGGATTAACCAGTCCAGGCTCTGCAGTCCCTAGTGATACCACAGCAGCATAGCTTTCTGACACAAGTGATGATCCTCCACTTGGTATCTCTGGATCCTTGGGTATGTTTGTCTCCACCTTGGTAGGGGGATGTTCCTTCCCTTTGGAAATGGCCTTTTGTTTTCTGCTGTATTTCAGATTTGTTTTTCTTGAAACCAGGATACCTGTTCTGCAGATGAGCTTCTAGTTCACACTGCTGCATTCTCTGCTGATGCTCTGCCTTGAAAGGACACAAGACAATCAGCTTATCAAACAGGTTTCGCACTACAAGGCTGGACTTGTGGCACTGCTGGAAAGAGCCTTTTACGATCCACAGGACAGAACTTATACTCCTGCATGGAGTTTTCAAGGCATTTGAAACAGTGCATATGTCCACAGGGGGTGTCCATATGTTGGAGCAGAGCCTAAAGGCAGATGAGTTCATCATCCACTACACCTTAGAAGTTGTAGAGGTAAGTGTTCAGCAAGAGGTGGAACTGACCACATTCACAGCAAAGTTCACTACTTGGGATGTGTGGTGCTCTGCTAACGGGATCAGCCAGGATAGCCAGCATCAGGAACTCTTGGGCCACCAGCAAGGAAACTTGTCATGTAGTAGTTATCTGACAGAGGTCCTCTGTAGGCACAGTGGGCAAGAAGGTGACCTGCTAGTCCCTGGGAAGTGGGGGGAGGAGGTGAGGGATACCCAGCGCCAACTTGGCCCGTGATGGTAGCAACACGTGACTCCTCCACCAAGTTTCCAAGTGGGGAAGAAAGTTCAAAACCTACATGAGAGGAGGAGGCAGTGCAGCCACCCAGGTGTCTCACAGCCACCCAGGTGTCTCCGTCCCTCCTGCGTGGTGCAGCATGGGTCAGTCTCATGTTCTTGGGCTGTGTCCCCTGGAGTGAGCTAGTCAGACGCTGGTGAAAAGGCAACAGCTGTCCTGGGCTGAAAGATGCTGCAGTACCATAACCTACTCCAGCATGATGGCAGAAACTACAGCATGGAGGGAAGGGCAGGTGATTTACGCTGGTCTAGGAGAGGACTGGTGGGGCTTGGCTACTGCTGCCTTGCTGAGCAAGGCCACACACGGCTACTGAATGTCTCTGTGTCCTGGATTCCCTGCTGATAGCTGGGAAACCTTTTTTCAGGAAACTGGAGCTTTGCAAAGTAATTCCAAAAAATGGTGGATTTTTCTTTCTGTCTTTTCTTAGCTTTCCTTTTTTGAGATACAGTAGAAACTTAAAAACATGATTGAATTTGTGCATGCCTTTATTTATTGAGCTATTTATGATGGGCACAGATTTCCCTAAGCCAAAAAGCCCCCTCCCTCCTCCTTCCCCAGCCTTAGTAATCAGCTTCCTTGTGTTCCAGCCCACGCTAGGCTATTTTCCTCTGTCAAATCCTCCATCATTGGTTAAATTACCTAGGTGTGTGTTGGCTTTATCTTTTTTTGGTGAAATCTTATAATCTTTCAAGTCTGCTTTGCCCAAGTCCCTGTCATCCTCTTAGGGCTCTTGTACACTCTGCTTCTTTCCTGGCTGATTCGGTAAAAGGTCTAATTTCAACAAGCTGCTGCTCTGAGGGCTGTGCTCCAGTGACAATCACCTGTGTCCATCAGTACTCCCAAGTGCTTTGAATCTACAGTGAATTGCAGATGTTCGGACTTCTTTGCCCATGGACGTTAAATTTTTCCCTCCCCTATCCCTTTCTCAGATGCTTCCCTTCTACGTTTTGCTGCCTGTGTTCACTGCAGCCTACATTGCCTGCACACCTTTTATGCCACCGTATTGTTAATGAGCATATTTGGCACGGACCCTGATTTGCCACCAGGGTGCCCCCTCCCACGCACACGCTAGCAGCTGCCTTCTGATACGTGAAGACATGCTTCACTCAGAGTCTGTCGCGTGAGCCAGTTTTAATCTAGGGTGCTCTTTCTTTTTGGCTCTCCACAGAGATCACAGGACCCTGTTTAATCCAGCTCGCTGTTGGTGTAGGGTTGAGTCATAGGAGGTTTTTCTGTTGCTACATCTAATAGCACTTTGCTATCAGGAGCAGAACATCAACCCGCTTGGCTGGGAGTTGGCACTGTCACCCAGCCGCTCTCCTTGTCTGGAAGTTGTTTTGATTCTTTTCTTAGACTTCTCCCTCTCTGTGTCTTTCTCTCTAAAACATTAATTTCCTCTAATTAGAGCC
The DNA here is from genome assembly GCF_000708025.1 of Charadrius vociferus. NCBI lineage: Eukaryota > Metazoa > Chordata > Aves > Charadriiformes > Charadriidae > Charadrius > Charadrius vociferus. The sequence continues at coordinate 530,346 of NW_009649308.1, forward strand.
TCCTTAACAATTCTTTTTTCCTCTCTCCTCAGTTAATTTTCTCTAATTAGAACCTCCTTAATAATTCTTTTGCTAAATCAATTTCCTCAGTTAGAACCACCTGCCATAATTTCTTTCCATTCTTTCAAAAGCTGTCGGAGTAGCTAAGCAAATTATGCTTCTGGGTAACCTTTATCTCTTACTTGGTATTTTAAAAGAAGAACTGTAACAGGTTAGACAGGCACAATTTCCCCTTCCAGAGCTATGCTGGTCTGACCCCATTAGGTTATACTTAGCTGAGTGTTGTACTATTGTATACTTAATTAGGTGCTCTAGCTCTTCCTCTGGAACCAAGGTAAGGCTGTATTTATGAATGAATTAAACATGACACTTCATTATTCAGATCAGATTTAACAGTGTCAAAATCCATCTTTAAAGCAGATCAAATTGCTCTCTAAGAATATGTAAAACCTCCTGCCCCTGTAAGCTGTCCTGTGAGCCAGCCGTTCCTAACTTTTTCTCTGCAGCCATGCCAGCTTTCTTCTCGTGACAAGCCTTTTAAGTACTAATTGTTTCTAAAACATGCTGGTTTTAAAAATTTTTTTGTTCGTTTGTAATTTACACAGTAAGTAACTATTAATGGCACATTGCTTTTAACAATCATGCTGTGGGCCACATCAGCAGTTGGTATAAATGTGGAGGCAGCTGATTTACACATTATGGGCCTGAGTTGCCTCGGCTACATTACACAGTTTCTTCCCAGTTGAGACTGTATTATGCATTTCTCTAGCCCTTTAAGATGGACTGGAAGGAACCATCTCACTATGATGAGATGTCTCTTCATAGTCTGAGAAGTCTTCAAAGTCTCACCTTCCTGAAATCTACCAAGGATGACTTGCTCCGTTCTGATTTTGGGAACAAAATGGCCAAGTATTGGTGGCAACTGGGAGGAGCCATACAGCTTTAGTAAAGTCTGTTTTTTTATGTGAATATTAAAAAAAAAACAAAAAAAAAAAAAAGAAGTAAGGAAACACATCTGAGCTGCAGGAACACTCTCTCCCCACCACTGCTAGGTGCAGCACTGGTAGCTGATCATGTTCCCTTTTCTAGTACCGCTTTCTTAGCTTAGCACTTACTACGAAGCACAGATCTGATGTTTTCAACAAGCGTCAAGGAGAGCACTGCCTTGCTATGATGCATGGTACAATAGGGCCCCACTCACATGACACAGGGCAAAGAAAGCTATCTCACAACAGGCTCATGAGACTACTCCTGGTCTTTGTAACATAAGGACTTTCTCCCTCTTTTGGCTGTGCCCAAGGTAAGCTGCATAGCCTGCTGAAAGTCCTGATCACAAAGCAGAAATGTCACCGTGGGCCCTCAAGAGTCTGCTCCAGTAAGGCAGATGGGCCCTCCAGACTTGTGAAGTGCTTTTCACCACCATCTGATGAGAATCAGCAACACCTCAGTGGGTGGATGCTTTGGGTGTCACTTGGTACAACAAGTGGAGTGACCCGTGAGGAATGTTCCACGGATATTCTATGGGGAGCTGGTGGAGGCTTGCAGCTACGCCATCCTTGTCAGTGCCACTGTCAGCTTTCTGTGCTGGTTCAAAACATTTTAACCAAGCCCAGTTGCTGTGGGAAAGCTGTACTGCTGCCCTCTTTCACAGTTCATTCCTTCTGACCTTTCCAAGCCTCTAGCACTCCACAAAGTCTGTTCTGGTGGAAGTGGTGCAGAGGTTGTAAGATCTACTTGATTTCCTTTGCAGTCTTAATAACTATGCATAAAACTCTATTTACCATCACTTTCCATGGAATTTTGGAGTTGGATTGGATGGAAAAATGAAACGCATTAAGGTTTTTGTTTTTGACAAAATCCCTAATGTTTGAGATGGGAATAGGATGTTTTTGGGCAATCTTACAAGGAGTAAAATGCTGGTGGTGCTGGAAGGGAGTTGTTTGGGAAGGGTAGATTCTCTAAAAAGATATGTTAGAAGGCTAAAAAAAAGCTGTCTGGTTCTTCTCAGAAGAGATGAGAGAGCAGGAAGAGGGAATCACCAGGTTGGATTGTTCAGACCAACAATCGACTACAACGGAGAGATGCTGTTCTCTATACTCCTTGAGAAGCTCATTTTGCTGGTCTCCCAGTCCATTCCAGCTGAGGACGAAGAACTGCTAGAGATAGAGATAGGCAATCCAGTAGACAATGTTGAAGAGCAGGAAGGCGGTGGGGAAGAAGACACGAGAGTAGGAGTCCAGGCGGGAGATGTGAATGCGGACTCTTCCCTCCCGCCACATCCCTGTCTGACAGTCCTCAATGCAGCAGAAGAACCTCTCACATTCCTTTCCTTCCAGGCATGGGGAGCCGGGGTCTTCATCCTCATCCTCCTCTATCTCTGGGGGCCAGTGCATGATGTTGTTGATGTTGATGGTGGTAAAGGATGGCATCACCTGTGCACTGGCAGGTGGCTGCAATGAAGAGGGGTAGGTGGATTAAAGGAAGGAAAAGCCAGGAAAACATGCTCTAGACACCAAAACTCATCCAATTGGCAATAGCTCGGTTCATAGCACAGGTGCAGTTCAATGGAGAGGGATGACCGATCAGCCCCCATGCCTGCACTTGGTTGTAAATCACCACCTCGGCATACTGTGGGGTCTGGCAGCTCCCTGCGTGACTGTGAGTTTCCTCTCTGGCACCCTAGGGCATAGCCTTAGTCAGCAAAGATCTAATTGCTCTGATTCCCCACCTCTGTCACTAATAGTGCAGAAACAGGACCTGTTTGGTTTCAGCTGGGCTAGCCTCGTCTCTCATTCCCCTGAGCTCAGCTGTCTCTGAAGACACAGCACACAGTCCAGATGTGTCTTCTGGTTGCTGTCAGTTGCTGGAAAAAAAGCTGGTGAAATGCTGCATGTGACTCATAACCTCTTGGCCCAGGACAAGAGGTGTATCATCAGCCTCATGGAAGAGCTGTCTCCACCCGTGCTGGGAAATGAGGCTGGCACAGAAGAGAACTGTCTCTTTTTGGTCTCAGTTCTGTCCCCAACTCAGAGACCTCTATCAGCTGATGTGTCAGAAGTACCTGCCATGACCTTGGACAGATCTCAAGAGGATGATGACCACTCCAGGTTCACTATCCCCACACTCTGGAGGTCTTCTGATGGACAGACGACAAAAGAAAGTAGGTTTCTGCATCTCTCTGACCTAAGATACCTTTCTAATCCACAGAGATCAAACTGCTACAGCGGGAAGAACCTGAGTGTGGATCACCCTGTCTTGAAATGTACTTTCACATTTGGTCATGTGAGTCATCCTAAACCGTCCTGATAAGCTCTCCAACAATTCTGAAGAGAGCACAGAGTGCTTGGCTCTGACAGGGACCTCCTTGTTTTAGGGGAGCCTCAGCTGCTTCTTCTGGTTGTGTCTCGCCTTTCAGGTTCTCAGACCCAGCACATAGAGTGGTCTGAGCACCTTATAAACACAGTATTGGGCAGGCATTAAACCACATCAGCAGTTTCCAATGCAGGCTCGGGAGGGATATTTCTAAATAGCTTGGGGTTCTAACAGCATCCACCTCTTCTGGCCCCTTTGACCTACCAGCCTGGCTTTCCTGTTGTTGTGCTCAAGTGGTTTCTTGTTTCCCACCAGGTAGTTGAGTGTAGCATACTCCATGAGAGCTGCAAAGACGAAGATGAAGCACACAGAGACAAAGAGGTCCATGGCTGTGATGTAGGAAACACGGGGAAGGTGCTTGCGGGAGATGGTACTCAGGGTGGTCATCGTTAGCACAGTTGTGATACCTAAGAGAGAAAAGAGCTGATTTAAGTAATGAAGAGGAGCACTTCTGTCTTCTACGTGCATCCAGCCCCCAAAACATCCCCATTTTCCTTCTGTGGGAGAGAAATTGCTGTGGTTGTCTGGTCCCATTTTTACTCTGCTCAGCCAGACTCTGGTCTTGAGGTGCCCTCTGGCAATGTTTTAAGGAAAAAGAGGTGTTCAAAACCCAGGTGTCACACAGGCCATCAATGTAGACTGGTAAAGGAGCGGGGAACTTGGACTCTGCTTAAGGCTGTACACAGGGACAACTGCTTGGATGACGGGAGGAGAGTACGAAGGAAGGATATGCTAAGAGGCAACTACACTGGATAGATGGCCTTGGGCAGGCAATGGGTGAGTTGGGATTCAGGCAGTGATGTCTGGCTGAGTCAGCAATAAGCGTGGCAATGTCTCAGGTGACACAGGACTGCTGTTTCTGTCTGATGTGAACCACAGGTGGAATGCAAAAGTCTCTGTTCTTCTTCTTCTGTCTTTGAGCACTAGCTCCCAGGATGAATTTAGTCCAGTACAAAGCTCATCACAGAATCACAAAATGGTCAGGGTTGGAAGGGACCTCTGGAGATCATCTAGTCCAACCCCCCTGCCCGAGCAGAGTCATCTACAGCAAGTTGCACAGGATGGCATCCAGGTGGGTTTTGAATGTCTCCAGAGTGGGAGACTCCACAACCTCTTTGGGCAGTCTGTTCAAGTGCTCTGCCACCCTCAAAGTAAAGAAGTTCCTCCTCATGTTAAGATGGAACTTCCTATATTCAAGTTTGTGCCTGTTACCTCTTGTCCTATCACGGGGCACCACGGAAAAAAGACTGTTCCCATCCCCCTGGCACCTTCCCTTTAAGTATTTATAAGCATTAATGAGATCCCTCCTCAGTCTTCTTTTCTCTAGACTAAAACAACCCAAGTCCCTCAGCCTTTTCTCATAAGAGAGCTGTTCCAATCCCCTAATTATCCATATTCCCATATTCCTCAGGACTGCGAACTCCACTGGTGCATGATCACTGCAGCCCAGGCTGCCTCCAGTCTTGATGTCACTGATTAGCTCACTTGCATTGGTGACCATCAGGTCCAGTATCGCACCCCCTCTGGTAGGGCTGTCTATTACCTGGCTTAAGAAGTTATCCTCAATGTCCTCCAGGAGTGTCCTGGATTGCCTACAGCTTCTCGTGCTACTTTTCCAGCACATGTTGGGGTGGTTGAAGTCCCCCAGCAGCACAAGAGCCTGCGAGCATGATGCCTCCTGTAGCTGGAGTAAGAAGGCTTTGTCAATAGGCTCCCCTTGATCGGACAGCCTGTAGTAGACACCAACTGGAAGGTTCCCTTTGTTGCCGCAGTCACTAATTCTTACCCATAAGCTTTCAACCTGCTTGTGGCTATTCTTCAGAGACAGCTCTTCACAATCTATCTGTTTCTTGATGTCTGCAGGCAAGTGGGTAGGAGATGATAAGGAGTCTCTTTTGACTTGAATGGGGCTTAGAATTGTTTTTGCAGCAGCAGTAATGCTCACAGAGCTGTTTCCACAGATGAAGTATCATGAGCCAACAAAGGATCAGCTACAAGAGTTGGTACTGTGATCTCATCCACTGTTTTTCAGGATGTGGAGAAGCAGCAGGAACTCCACCTGTTTCTCCTTCTTTAGCAACCATCTAAATCCACCTGCCAGCCTTTCCTGGGGTCACCCCAATGGCTCTGGGTGGGAGCATGGCAAGAGATTTCATATTTTGCTGCTGTATTTGCATTAGCAGATGTGATGGGACTTCCCTTATATTTGAAATGCCAATGGAACTGGTCTGGTTTACATCTCCCTAATGTAGGCTGAAGGGCTTGAAATGTACGGGGGATCATTTGTATTAAGTACAACAGGGGCCGTGTACAGAATACATTAGCCTTGATGTGCTGAGGTCCCTTCCCACAGAGAGGGGCCCCCCTCCTGGGGAAACCTGCCTCTGTTTTTTGAGACAGCCACCATAGTGGGTGTCAGCTGCTCAGAACATTTTGCCTCTTGCTGTTCATTCCTTTCCCAGCCACGGACTATGGCGTACCCTCACCTCCACTGGAAATGACACCCCACTCTTTCTCCTGCTCTCCCCATGGGCACCAAAGAAATTGATTTTGATAGGGAGGTGGGGAGAGATGGTTAGAATGGATGGGCTCTGGATAGCCCTGCCTGATGCTGATGGCCCCTCTCCTCTCCCTCCCCGCAGAGGCCTGCAAACAGCTCTGGGAATGCTACCTCCAATTAAAGGGAAAGTCAGCGGGGCTGATGGGAAGGACAATGCTGGGAAGCAGAGCTTGCTGTAAAACGCAGATACAGCCAAAGTGCATTAAAGATTCGTAAGGACCTCTCTAGCGCCTATCAGAGAAGGATTCAATCAACCTAAGTTTTTTCCTGCCTCAAAAAGCCACTGCAGGTTGCTGAGAAAATTTAAACAACAGGCAGAGCCATTGCCACGTCCCGGACTCCCACTGTGGTGTGACTGACAGAGAAAGGCTGTACCTACAGGGCTTCCACATCCTGCCAGAGTCAGGACTCTATGGATACAACCGAGCAACTTTGCTCATTATCCTACAACCTTCACGTCACTCGTCCTACACTGAGCCCTTGAAAAGTCCTGAGGAAATGCAGCATACATCCATGTGACAGGAGCCCTTTGGCCAGCATTGCAATGCCACAGCTCACTCCTTCCCTCTCCCTTTCAGCACATGAGCATACCACATTGTCAACCAGGAAAAGACTGTGGTCAGATCTCAGATCAAGATATGAGAGTGTTGTGCTATCCCGAAATAATCCAGCAGTCCAAGCCAGCACAGCTGGAGATTCAGTTGAGCTTGATGATAATGTTACAAACCGAAAGAAGGAGGAGTGGACTGTCCTCCAGTAAGCTGAATAATGCCAGAAAATGGCGAAGGGCTTTAAGAGATTTTGTAGTTCCAACACTGCCAGTCTGCTGGCCCTGCAGAGATTGACAAGCAGCAGGCATGCAACAACCCCTCTCTTACCCAGGGATGTCCTGGCTGGTGTAGAGTCTCTCTTGATCCAGAAGGAAACCCAGGAAAGGACAACAGTCAGGATGCAGGGAATGTAGGTCTGAATGGCAAAATAACCCATACGTCTACTTAGGTCAAAAGAAACTGTCATCACCATGTACTCCCCTAGGAAAAAGCAACAGAGACATTGGAATCATAACACGTGGCTTCCTAAAACACAAAAATTGGCAAAGTTTCACAATTTGGAGTGGTTTTGATTAGGTTTTCTTGTTGTTTTAAGTGCCTGGTCAGCCGTTTTTGTGGCTGGCTTTGGAGCTGCCCAAATTGTCGGCTTCATGGACAGCTGTGTGGCTGGCCAAGTAGGTTTGGTGACTCAATGGCATTGTGGCTGGCTTGCTGGTTTGTGGCTAGTGGACTTTGTGGCTACCTGGCTGGCTCCGTAGCTGTCTGACCTAATGTCTTTTTGATTAATTTAAGAGCTGATTTTGTGGTTGCCCAACTGGCTATTTGGCTGGCTGGCTATGTGGCCACCAGGCTGCATTTGTACTGTCCTGCCTGTGTGTCCAAGCACATGAAAAGCACACTGGAAAAATTTCAGGGAAGGAACTATAGACAGTATTCATCTTCAGCTGATTGCTGCGAGGGTTTCTTTTCTATAGAAGCTATTTAGCTGTAACAAGCTACGTGGCCTGGCTTGCCAACTAACTACCTGAGCTGTGACAAAGGAGGTGTCCTTCAATCACTTTCATCGAGACTCTGGTTCTGCCCCTGGAAGAGGCATGTGGTGCTGTACATCCTAATTGCTCATTTGGCAACTTACAGCTGAGGTTCTTCCTCTTTTTCAGAGGCTCCTAGAGAGTATTGGAAGAAAGCCACTCGACAGCTCTAGGGTTAGGATGGAACTTGCAAGCAATTACCAAAAAAGAATTACAAACATCAGACAGCCATTGGTGCATTCAAGACACTTTCACTGCACCACTTCTTGTCCCAGTTTCTGCTGCCTTTCTACCTGGGTTAGAGGCTGGCTGCTGGCGTTGGCAATAGCAGCTTTCTGCAGAGTGGGAGAAACAGTACCCTGAACTTGCTGCTTCAGAGGGCTTAAAAATACGAGTTCACAAATTTGACCCCACCTGCAGGAACCCAAAGAGGCTTTCCTCAGTTGTCTGTGGGAAGGAAAGGGGATGTGAGCTATTAGAAGGAGGAGCTGAGGGGCCTCCATTCCCTGGTTTCTTCACACATGCAGCCTTGTTCCTGCCTCTTAAAGCATAATTTAGCTGTTCATCAGCTCCACACAACTTTACAGAAGTAAAGATTGAGACCTGCAAGTTCCAATTCCCCCACCCCTGTTCCGATTACAAGCATCACCCAGGGATCACATAGTATGCACATACTGCAGCAAGAGGGTATCTGAGCTCCATCTCCCCTCCCTCCTGACCCTTCAATTAGGGATAGCTTCATTCACACCAGCATTGCACCCCACAGTTCACAGATATCAGTGGTTCTGGCCTACCTCTGCTTCGTCTTCCCCTCACCCTTTAACTCCATCACTTCTGCTCCCTCTAGCAAAGGTCCACCCCTTCATTCTCCTTTAACTCCATCATCCTCTAGCAAAGGTCCACCCCTTCATTCTTATGTTTCTCTCTCTAACTCTGCTGTTGTGACCTTCCTTCCCCACCACTGTGGAGCTGTTTGATGACTCCTTTGCTTCCTACAAGGTCTCCACCATACTGGTGTTTCTGTGGGCTGTCTCCCTTTGCCTCACCTGCCCCAGTCCTGAGAACTTCTGAGGTGTTCCTCAGCCCCGTGAAGTCAAACTGGTAGAGTCTCCAGGTGCGCTGGTCAGAGACCTCAATGGAGTAGCGCCTCCAGCGATAGACAATCTCCTCACGCGGGTAGCCATCTGGGAAAAGCGGCAAGGACATCAATGAAAAACTATGTTGTGTGCCTCCAGCTCATTCACCACCCTGACTGCAAAAGCAGTGGCATCTCACTCTAGCTGTTTTGTAAACATGAAGCTTCCAAGCAGGTTATTTCTGATGCCTTTTGTTTAGATTCCCTTAGGCATCCCCACATGCAACAGGAATAAGGAGATCATCTCTCCTCGTGGGCTGCTTCAAATCCTAGGGATGGGAAAAGCAATGCTAGAAATGGAGCCTTTCTAAGGACTACAATGGTGGGAAGACTTGGGTTGCTGTAAGAGGACTCCCCTAGCTGGGGCAGCATGGGGCCTCCACCACTCCTCATGACTACCTTCCCAGGCGTGAGTACACCGGGAATAAAACGCTGCAAACGTGGGATGTAGCACGGCTGTGACTGCTCTGACTATCTCTGTACCTCTCACCCTGGGGGCTGACCTATGTATGGAAAAGAAGGGGTGCATTCTCCATGGAGAAGGAGAACTGGCTCCCGCAGGCCGGAGCACAGCTTCTCCTGGCTCTGGCTTTCTTGACAAAGAAACAAGCTTACTGTGAAGCAGAGACCTTGACAGCTACGAGAGAGTTCCTCAGTGGAGGGAAGGAGCAAGAGCTTGGCAGCTAGCTGAAAGTGTGTTTCTAATTATCAAGCATGTATGGCATGTACTGTTAATTAGCAAAGCATAGGATGGTGGGAGATGAGGGGATGGTATCTCCTCAGCATGCTGCCTCCCTCTGAAGCACCTCAGAGCCACGTGAACTGCATCTCTTCAGTGGCAGAGGAAGCGGGAGAGGTGAATTGTAAGCTAAGATGACTAAATCAAACTTCCAACCAACACATGGAGACAGGAATCTCTTGGTACAGAAAGGCTCCCTGCAAAATTGCCAGTAGAGATGTGCCAACATTAGCAGCCCTCTCTGCTGATGAGAATGGACATGTGGGGACTGAAAGGGGTGGTCTGAGTACCCCTCCTTTGCGATGGCCTTGGGTGCAGAATGTGGGCCTGTCTCTGGGCTGAGGTCTGGAAAGCCAAGCTGTCCCCTCAGAGAGTGGGAGAAGGGGGAAGATGCAAGGTGGGATGGGTGCCATTTGTTTGCCAGCTGAAGGGATATATTCTGTCTGGTAAGTCAGAGTGACCAGAAGGTCAGTGAAATAGTCACCTCCATCCATCCACCCAAATTACGGAGAAACTCAGAGGCGCTGTGAATCTGTCCCTGAAGACCTCTGCTAGCTCAGGAGCAGGAGGACGCTTCAGGACGTGACAGATAATGGCCAAGGAAGACGGTCATAAAGATTAGGTGCAAAATGTAGCTAGAACGCAGGATAGTCTCCCCAGAAGAGTTTTACTGTACTGGGGTTTCTCTGTTTGCCTTCTAAAACTATTTTAAAAACATGTATACTCACAACTGGAAAAAACCAAAGGACAGGAGTGAGTGTCCATTGGGAAATTCTGCAGCTGCAGCAGACATTCAGCCTCGATTGTCAGCCTGAGAGAGGAAGAGAACAAGAGGGAGACTGAGATTTTGTGTTGGTGAAGGCGGTTTGATTCCAACACCACGATGACACAGAAGGATTCTTGCTTCCTTGGGAGAGAAACACTAATTTGTTGAAGATCAGTCTGTTTGCAGAAACATTTCAAAACAGCAGCAAAACAAAACATATGTTTGGATGTTTTCAAAGTGAGAAAAAACGTCTCATTTTCACATTCAAAAAGCCTTTTTGTTTAGAGAGCTTTACAGATTGATTTATAGGAGTGAGAATTTATGGGAACAAAAGCCACATGTTTATTATCGGAATGAAATAGCTGGACTGACCAACACAAACTTTTAAAGGATTTTTGGTTTAGGAAACCATTTGTAGTTTTGACTTTTTTTCTAGGTATGATATGGAAAAACTGTTTGATTTCTTGGAAGCCTTCATCCTGGGAAGAGGAAGCCCATTCTGCAACCAATATTGGATGTGTACTCCCATCAGTGCTGCGAGACATCTCCACTACTCTGTCCTAGGGCACCTGGAAACCTCCTCTACTTTGAACAGCTCCTTGTTCCCTCACCTCAGCAGCCAGCTACAGTGCCTGCTGGATGTACCTGAGCGTGTAGAGTACTTTTCCGTCATTCCAGATGCGGAGGAGCTGATTAGGAGTGGTTATCCAGTGGGAATCGGCCCGCTTGGAGTTCCTAAAAAAGGTATCTGGGATCCAGATGCGGCTCACCATGTTGGTGTTCAGCGTGAGGGCCTTCAAGGTGCTGTTGAAACGAAGACGCCGGTCATACCACGTCTGAGCAAAGAAGATATCAATGGTGTATTCCTGTGAAAGAGAAGGAAGAACATGTCTTTCTGAGAGGGATTCAGGCAAACCAGAGCCCTGTCCTCTGGTCTGCAGGCCACCATTTAAGAGTCACAGCCAGAACATTTGCTTTTTAAGTCTGGAAGCAGGTGTTGGTGACCACTGACACCTTTCTAAGCTCATCTTTAGCTCAGGGTCACGACATCCATGGCACACTTAGCAAGAGCCAAAGACTGTGTGTTGACTGGTGAACTGAGACGCAGCATGTTTGGCCTGATGCATGCCTGGAAAGCCAAGCCCATATGAACAAAGGCTTGGACTTCCTCTTGACAGACAACTCAACCCAAACAGTCCTCTAAGCACAGGCGTGAAGGGGCAGTGTGGACATTGGCTGAATCCAGTTCCAAGTTCAGCTACACCTCTCAAGCACAGGCAAGGAAAGCTACTCACCAGCTTACCAGAGAAGGTAAGCACACAGCTCTTTTTGTTATTTATTAGGATACAGCCCAGCAGTGCTCCATATACCTCATTCGTACATATAGCAACAGTAGTGTTGTGCATAAACCTAGTGAGAATCCATCCCTTGCTGCAGGACTTATACTATAAAGGGTTTAAAAATGGGGTAGTATGGGTTCCCCGGCAGATACACCTTGCTGAAGATTAGAAAAGAAAGCTGGTGCTGGCGCAGGGCTGCTATGGACTCAGCTCTTGGTGCAACCAGTTCAAAATCTTGAGTCTTTTGCAGACAGAAACAGCTTCCACCATAATAAGGACCTTTGGTTTTGGTGAGAGACAGGGTATCCCAGCTCACCCATAACTAGCAGTTCTGGGAAGCAGCTCCTGTCTGGATTGGACTGTCAGTAGTCCACATCATTAGTCCACTGTTCTGCTGCTTGCTGCTGCAAGCCAATTTGCTCTTTACCCTCTTTTTCAGACTGCCTGAGAAGGTGCTAATTAGTGCCATGCAGGAACATGTCTGGCAGTCAGTGGCTGTCTGAACCAGACCCCCAAATCCAGTTCCACCAGACTGCAATAAAGGCTATCACATGCTCCTGACAGCTCCTCTCTGACTTGGACTTTGCTCCCTTTCACTCCTGTTAAAACGCTCATGATCACAAAGGCATCGTCTCCCTCTCTCCTCTGGGCAGATAAGAACAATGTCTGACTTTGCCATCTCTCCCTCCCATTTGTCTCCTCCCTCTATTGATTTATCTCGGTCAAATTTTTATGACTGCAGCACATCCTCTGTCTGCTGCCCTCACTGCTGGTTCAGAGCTGACTTCCCCAGACCATGCCGTTAAAATAGATGCGGTCCTCTCAGCATGCTCCCTTGGGACAGTGTCCCCTGCCTGGGGGAAGCAGAGCAGGGCAGTGCACTCCCTGCTTCATTTTCCTCACCCTCACTCCACTGTCAGCCAACTGGTGATGAGTGATTGGTACCAAAAACATCCCTTGCATGGGAATGAGATCATGAGAAAAGTGCATTTGCCATCAGGTGGTCTAGTCACTCTCTGGACTGATCCTTCACCCTGGTTAGACAGGGATGAGCAAAGGTGATGGGGATGAGGTCCTAACATAGCTCTAAATGGGGACAGATGCAGCATGTTCAAAGTGATGGTGTTGCCTCCACAGTTCATTCAAAACAGACATAGAGCTAGGATAGCAGCAGCCCTCAAAGCCAAGTGTACAAGTGTTTCCACTCCCTGAAAACAGGAGGTGGAGAGAGCCCACTCCAGCATCTGAATGCTCTGGATCGCACTGGGTGCTGCTTGGACATAGGGTATGTAGCGATGAAGGCATGGATCATGTTGTGAAACAGTGAAATAGAGCCCACAGGTGGGCAAAGATGCATTGGCACAGCTGGGACAAGATGGAGGAATGGCAGCCCAAGAAAATGCCATTGATGGGAAGAGCTGACTTTATTTTGCTTCAGGACGTTTTCTTTTCCTTGCCAGGTGTTGGGGCCAAAATAACACAACATTTGACATATTCTCCCCTGCCCCTGCAAACCTTGTTTTAGCCAGTATGAGCTTACATTGCTCCTCCTCAATATTCTGGTGTAGTAGAAAGCAACTAAAAATGCAATGATAAAGCCATGTTAGATGCCCCTATCAGTTTCACCTCCTAACTGGAGTCACTGGTGAGATCTTGCTTCTGGGCTGGCTGCTCAGGTCAGATGTCCTGCTGTAAAGTTCAGCATTCGAGTCTGGGATAACCAATGATAACATTTCGGGAGAGTGGAGGGTCAGCTATCCCAGGGGTTTAGTATTTGTTATCAAGCCCAGATTTTCAGAAGGGATCAGCATTAAAGAGCTCCTCTTGTGCCATTCATAGCCAGTCTTTCCAAAAGGTGTAGTGCACAAGTCAATCAGCTCTTCTGAAAAATCTGAGCTGTTATTGTTACTGTCCTGTGGTTTGATCTAATTTCAGTGGCTATTATAAGCACAGGTATTCACGAGGAAGAACTTATTAGCTGAGCTGGCTCCCTCGCTGCTAGGTGGGGAACCCATTGGGAAACGCTGGCATTTACAAATGTATTTTCATTCAGAATTATCTGAGGCAAGATTTATACAAAAATGCTCTGGCTTTTGCGAGCACTTTTACCCTCCCGATTCTCTCCCGCATCCCAGTGGGGGGGAGTGAGTGAGTGGCTGTGTGGGGCTTAGTTGCTGGCTGGGGTTAAACCAGGACAGTTCCTGAAGACTTTAGCACCTGCTCCGATCAGGTGCTGTCTGCATTGGTGCTGAGGAACCTTGCACAACTGCGGCTCTGCGTTGATCAGCTGCAGGACAGTGCTCAGACCCTGAGCATTAACCAGATCCCACTTAGCTGTAGGCATCTGACCAAGGCGATTAAAATAGGAGGTGTTTGATCATAGATTCCCTGCAGTCATTAGGGTAGGCACTTCCAGAGGGAGATCCCAATATGAAGCAGTTCAGGTTGTCTTCTGGAAATGCCTCACTCTTACTGACCTCAGAAGAGTCCAGGTTGAATAGTGGAAGTTTGGCAGGATGAGTTCAGCCCCTAAAACTTACAGCAGTGCTGTTTCTTGAACTCCTGCACCCCTGTAGTTTCTCTCTGTCACTGATTCATTCTCAAGCATCAGGAAGAGACTTCTTTATACCTCAACTTCCCCATGTGGAAAAAGGTTATTGTAAAATACGCCTCCAACATTACTGTACCATCTGCTGTGCAGCACATGGAGGTTGTTAACTTCTCTGTAAAAGCACGGGCTTTTTTAGTGTTTTCAACAGAAGGAGCTAGTGAAATAAGAGGAATCGCTCTAAGAGTTAGGTCGTGCCATTTGGATCACACATGGGGTAGCACACACGTTGGCATGCATGCAATATTACATCAAACTTCAGTCATAAAATAATAAACCACCCGTAAGGCAAACACTGAAGACTGCCTACCCTAAATACTATCACGTGAGTTTATCCACTGCTGAGGAACGCCCTGCAGCATCGCCGCTGCTAGCTGTGTGGGCTTGTGTCCAGCTCAGCCTTTCAGCATGTCCCTGCTGGCCCTTGGTCACTGTCATCACCTGGCACTGCCGCACATCACTGATCAGTCCTCGTTTTCTTCATGTGGGCAGCACAGATGCTGGTGGAAACCCAGTTCCAGAAAACGGTAAAATCTGAAAACATTTAATGGCAAAAAACCTGTCCCGGAAAAGAGCATTTGCAGGAAATAAGGGGATGTGAAGTTGACAATAATATTTCATCTTGGAAGAAAAAAAATAAAACAAACCCAAAAAGATTTTACTGCACTCTCAAAACCTTTCATTTTTAAAAATGTAGTTTAAGTGAAAAGCTGCGGAATTTCCATGTGAAAAGTCATTTCAAAGAAAACCCCAAAATATTCAATCCAAAAGAAAATAAACAGGTTCAGAAATCAGCCTGAGAGCTGGGAGCTGGCCCCTGTTCCCATTGTCCACTACCCTAAGCCCTGCTCCTTGGGTCATCCCAGCCCCAGCCGCTCTGCCCCAACCTTCACGGCCCTGGAGCACATCCCTGCTCCCCACCCCGATACAGCAAGGACATCCAGCCTGGCCCCAGTTAGCTCCTCTCTCACCTCTGTCTGTATGTGCACACACATGGGAACTCAGCCCGTAATCCCAGTTGGATTTGGCCCCAGAAACTCTACTCTAGACTAAGTTCCACCCTGGGTTCAGAGCAGATACGAGTTAGGGCCACCCAATTTCAGACTAACAGCTTAAACTCACAGGGTTAGCATGACACAACTCGAAATTAACAGTTTGTATTTTCAGGTTACCTTGTACACCAAATAAGCACAGCTCTGCACTGCCAGAAGATCCTTTTCAAATGGCTCAAAGCAAGTTTGTGTGTGCAGTTCAGCTGACCCCTCCCAAGGGTGCAATTAGTGGGATACAGAGGAGGTGGTACCCCATGGTTCCTCTGTATCCATCTATGAGCTTGTTTCTCTGTGTTCTTTAAGATTTCAGCTTTCTGACAAATGCCGAAGAGAGAAGCAAAGCCATGAGAGAAAGTTGTCTTCATAAATTAGGATGAAATTAAGAATTTAAAGGTGTTTTTTGCGACTTCACTTGTATTTGACAGCAACAAGAAAACCTCCAAACAGAGGAGACAGAGACCTGGAAACAGGTTCCTCCATCTTCCTCTATGGGAGAGATAGCTTGGAAAAATCCTAAATAACAGTGGGGCTGAGAGATTAATATCCCAGCCAGTCTCATTCTAGCTCTTATTGTTCTGATATTTGTCTTTATTCATAGAGGCCCCTTCCCTCTGCACCACCAAGCAAATCCCAGTACAATAAAGCAGGCTGCTTTCCTGGGAAGCACGGCCAGCATTTCAGGTGGGCTGACACGAATCTGATGGGTCCACGCTGTCAATCACAGAGCTAACCAAAGCAAGTACTACAGACAAACTCTTTGCAGTGCTGCAATTCAGGAAAATCTCAGGAGTTATTGGAGGAGACCCAGGAACGGAGTGTATTTCATTCAAGGGCTGGTAGGTCGCCCTGTGCAGCTCGAGGCAAGCCAGGAAGCCTCTCCTCCAGTCTCCCTCTTCTGCAAAACAGGGCTCAGCCCAAGCATCCCCACTTCAGATAGAACTACGTTCAGCAGCTTCACAGCCCTGCACAGGTGAGCATTTTCCTCTCCATGACATCCCACACATCCCTCCCAGCCTGCAAACATCTCTGACAACCCCTGGGCTGCTCCCAGCAGCCAGCTCCATGTCCCAGGGAACAAAGCTCAATAACAGCAAAAAGTCTGGACACGCTCTCCACACTCGGATAACTAAATAAAATAACCTTATTTTAGAATAATCTTCAAATCTGATGCACAACTTCTTGTCCCCATAGCTTGCAGGCAGGAACGTGCTTCTAGCGTGGCACGTGCAAGCACTCCCAAAGGCAGCAAGCAGAGAGGACGTGTACTAACAGCATCTACTTAGGTCTGACACCAACCACTTCAGTGAGTGGTTGGGCAGTGTCAGGTTTCTCTCAGTTCTCCCGTTAGTTGTGTGAGACACCTCGCTTGTGGATGTCTCTCTGTCCCTGCTCTGGGTGAGGTTTATCTCCCCAACACAAAGAGCAAAAGAATGAGAATATAAGTTCTATTATGTTTCCAAGGTCCTCCTCTCTCCAAATCAGACCCCAGAGAGCCTTCTGGACATGACGCCGGAGTGACTAGGGAAGCTAGCAAGGACAAAAGGAGTACAGCTCAGATGATCTGTGTTTTCAAGGTGACACACTGAACTTCCCATCTGTTTCACTTCTGCAGCAACACCGGCAGCGCTGTCCTTGTCTGAATGTCTTTCGCCTCTGCCCAGGGAATCTCAGTTGAGACAGTTTTCTTTTTATAATACAAACTCGCTGTTAAAAAACATCACCATGTCCTGTGCTCATGCCAGGAGCCTTCAAACAAGACATGCTGTACATGCTGCTCTGTCGATCGCAAACTCCCCAATCATGGCTTGCTCACCCTTGGAGTTTCTGCAGACGGGAACTGGACAGGGCTTTCGAAACCAAGTGCTGGCTTCTGAGATCTCTACCTGCCTGTTCCCACACACCTCTGCTCATGCCTGCTCCCATGCAGGTCCCTGTCCAAGCAGGGACACCTAAAAGGCAGGCAGGCTTTTATACCCATGACAGCCAACAGCCCCAGACTGTCTCTTTCCTGTCAAACCCTTTCTTCTGAGCTGTTCCCTTGCACCACCCCTTCCTGTCCTTCAGTGATGTTACTCCTCACATGCAACCCCAGGATGGCTGCTGATTGCTACGGTGCCTGTTCTTTTCATGGGAACATAGCCTGGCACACAGAGTCTCCCACTCTGAGCCCCAGGGGCACGTGACCTAGATGTGTGCATTTTAGCATCTGATTAACAGTCATTACCCAAAGGATCAAGGAAAGTCCTTGAGTCGAGACATGACATCAGCCAGACTCTGGTTTATAGAAGCACAGTCTGTCTGTACTGTCCCTGACGAGGTCATTACTGAAAAGGCAGAGGCGCGGACACAGGATGCTATATGCAGATGGGGCAGAATTAATTAAAGGGGAAAGATACTGAACACTCAATGAAGTATTATGCAAAGCAACCCAGGGAAGAAGGTGCCTCTTTCTTTAATTTTTTTTCACCACAGGACAGGACATGACCTGGGTGGAAAGTCACATGTAAGCACTTTCTGATGCGAACAAGGATGCAGCCCAGTTACCATGATCTCTTGGAAATGCCTGGGCTGCTTGCAGAGCAAAGCCACACTTGTCCAAAGTCTTGTTTTCATGTCAAACCTTACTGCTAAAGGCTTCAACGCTCCCCATGATGTTGGGCTTGAAGCAACTTTGTGCTGGAAGAAGAAAGCAGGTGGGGGAAGACAAGAGGTGAGGACAGAAGCACGTAGGAAAACTGGAAGAGAATACTTAGCACTTCGGGCAGGTGCTCTTGTTTGTCCTTTAAGCTCATGGGGTGTTTGACGAGACAAAAAGAAATTTCCTTTGAAAGGGCTAGAAGATAAACCTTCTCGCTGCATACAATTAACTCCCCAAGATTGCTCCTCCAGGACAGCTTGGCAAGATTCAGATGAGAAGCTGGAATTTCTTTAATTGCACTTCCCATTCCGGTGCCACCCACTGTGATTAAAATGAAACACTGGGAGGGGCAGTCTAATACTGCCCAGGACTGGGAGAGCAACTGTTGCAGCTCCCCTGTACCAGGCAGAGGAAGGTAGGAGATCCCATGAATCCCCCAAGGTGTCCAGTCCTAAACACTCCTGCGGAGGGGTGTCTGGAATGCTCAGCTTGTCCCCATGGAGACACCTGCAAGTCTATCGTTGCCTGGGAACGTGATCTGTTGCTCCAGTTCTGACGTGTTCCTTGCCCCATCGCTCTGTCCTTACAAAACTCACCCCTGGATTCCCATGAGGTTGCCTGCAGGATCCTGCTCAGTTCAGGAGCTGGACACTGCAGCCTCACTGCCTCCTCCCTAGGATGGAGAGGCAGGAATGAGAGCAGTATCTTGTTGTGGCAACAGGGAAACAGCCCTCAGGTGAAGCGAAGGAAGGCAGGAAAGTCTTCCAAACATTAAATGACATAAGTGCCTTAAACTGTCAGAGGCATGTGGCTGTGTAGTTTTGAAGTATTAGAGCAAGCATCCTCCTAAGCTTAGGGCTTGCCAGCTGTGCCTGTCTCCCTGCCTCCAATGGGGTACCTCATACAGAAGGGACCACCACTGGCATCACCACTGGCTTTGTCAGACGCCAGTACAGCGTACTGCTGCTGCTGGCTCACCAGATAGACTAGGGGGTGTCAACACTGCCTCTGAGATTTAGGCTCTGATTCTCATTTACATCCAGTCCCTATCTGGGGTGGGCTGAGGGTTTTGGAGAGGTAGAGTAGTCCATAGTAGTCTGTAGACCTTTGTAAAGATCTCAGCACCTTTCCCTGTATATCCAGGGACCAAACAGCCCAATTGCTGCCCAATTCCCTTTGCTGTTTTTTCATCTTTCCAGACTTTCTTGCATTTTCCCTCTTTTCCCTTCACTACCTGCTCTAGTTTTCTTTCCTCCTGCTCTTCTCCATGCCCCTCTCCACACTCTCTTTGGTCTGTAGCTCACCGCTCTGCTTCTCTGCTTCAGCAAGAAAGGCATTACCACCCTGCCCATACCCCTCCTCAAACAGAAACAGCTTCAATTGTAGTGGTCCTATTTAAGCATCACATCATTTCCCACCCTCTTCCCGCCTTCTCATGGGACTCTGCTTTGTCTAGCAAGGCCTTACGCTCTCCAGGGCAGGGACTGCCTCTCGCTATGGATTGAAAGGTGTCTAGTGATCTCAGCTGGCTGCTGATTGTCATGCAAAGAGAACAGACAAAGTCCCTCTCACTGCAGTCTTATCGATGAAGAAATTGCTACAGAAGCTGTGCTTTGAGGTCAAGACAGGAAGGAAAGGGTAGCAGAGACAGGGAGCCGTAGAAGCTCTGCTTTCTCTGTGGATCACAGCCAGAAGCATCCTTCCAGTGCAGGAATTGCATGGCACGGCACAGCAGCATGCAATACCAGAGAGGATAAGAATGATCAAACAATGTCAGGCAGTGTCCCTCTGTCCCAACAGCCTCCTACAGTGGCCAGTCACAGGAGCTTAGGGACAGACTATAAGGAGCAGGAAAATCACTACCGCCTTCTCCTAAATATACCCTCCTTTGTGAGAACCACTCCCTTCCAACAAGCACTGAGCTCTGTCAAACCACCTTCCCTGGAATGCCATCCATTGTACCGAAATGTCTGCGCTGGCCAGGAGGAAACCCGCTGTTTGCCTGTATAAATCCCTTTCTAATCCTCATCCTCAAGGCAAAAAGCACATTCAAAAAATTTGAGAAAGTTCTACTTTCACAAAAGGGGAGGGTTTTGTGCCCTCTGCAGAAATCCTCACTCCTGACACCGTTCTCTCCCGGCCCTAGATGAAGAAGGAGGTGGGGACAGTGTACTCTGCTCCACTGACTCTTTCAAGAAAACCCGTTTCATGTTGTCTCTCGTGCCCCCTTGCCGTGCCCGCCAGCTTTCTCTTCCTGCCCTGACAGTTCCTTGATTTAGCTCCTTCTCCCTGCTTCGTTTTGTTTTTGCTTTCGCAGTTCTTTTCAAGCCACCGCAAAATCACAGCCCAGCCCTAACGTGATTTCAAGGGAGCACCAGGCTGAGGAAAGCAGCTGGGAGAAATGAATCAGTGAAAGAACAATTTCTTTCTGTCTCCCCTGTCGAGTATTCGAAGGGCAAAGCAAGTGGGACTGCAGTTACAGAAGGGACACCAGGCCAGCTGCCTCTCCTTTCCAGGCATACATCCACACTTCAGGCCAAGGGTAGTGGTCATTTGGATGCCAGGACAACGGCCACTGGGCAAGCAGGAGCTGCAGAGCTCTGCTGCTCTGGGCTGCTTACTTCCCATGGCCCCTGAGAGCTGCAAAAGACTCTCCTCAGAAACTGGGGGCTGGTACTCCCAGTCCCTTTTTCCAGCTCCCAACTGTTTTGTAGAGACTCAGCCTACTGCAGATGCCTCCTTTAAAACTCAACTGCTCTACCTTCCCCAGCCGCCCTAGATGGCTTTAGCACATCTTCGGGGAGTAGCAAAAAAGATGAAGGCTCAGGTTTTCTATACAGAAGTATAAGGAATGTATTGGCAGAGCTTGTATATCTCAGAATCATACATACAAGAAACCAAACAATTTTGGCTCTTGAGCTTAGTCCAAAGTTCCTGGGAACTGAACAGCCCGTTCCCTGCTGCTCCTTACCAAATTCCAGCACTTCAACCTGCCTTTGGCTGTTTGTGATAGCAGCAACACTGAGGTATTGTCATCTTCCTTCTTATGATGCAGTGAGAGGACCAGTGTCTAAGCAGCCCCTGAGCTCACTGCAGCAGAACCGGACTGAAGCCTGCAGCCAGCTCCGCAAGAAGCTACGTGCAGAGCTCATGTCCAAACAGCCACGAGCAGCGGGGAGGGAGCTTGGCTTCACGCGATGGCTCACTCCTCCCTTGCCGTGCAAACTGGGTGCCCAATATCCCCATTCCCACTGCGCTCCTTCCATCCCCCACCTTCTCTGCAGACACCCTTCCTCCCCAAACCTCCTGGTGAGATTTGCTCTGCAAACCCCTCTGGCACACTGCTCCATGCCATGCCACCACTGGAGCTCTTTGTTGTGGCAGGGGGAACCAGGGTCCATCGTGTCTTCTCCCAAGGGGCAGATTCATGTGACAAACTAAGGCTGCAAGCTCTGGACAGGTCTGTCAGTCCACCACTGCCAAATCATGAAAGAAAATGGTTGTCTTTAATATTATGATTCTCTTTGCCTTCAGCTTTTCTTTTCAAGGAGCAAATGAAGAGAAGATCAGCCAGTTACCATCTTAGCTTCACCCTCCTACCTCCCTGTGGCTAACTCCCACAAATTTTTCCCACTTCTCTCCCCCACTGCAACACTTCTCTCACTCCACTACTAAGGTGGCTTTGGGTGTCTGTGGAGGAGAATGACAGATCGAGGGATACTGGTCTGGTGTGGGAGATGTAACAGGTACGCTGGCAAAGCTGGGGGGAAAAAAGAAGCAGATCAGGGGCAAGTGTCAGGAACAAGGCTTACAACATTTGCAAAATCCCTGCTCTGACCTTGCCTGTTCCCCAGCCACGCGGAGACATGGTGTTCCCCCACCTACACGCCTCGCTGTTTTGGTTCACACTTCCCACGTGCATCTGCCTGTAGGTGAGCCATTATCACCGCCCGCAATTTTCCTGTTGAGCAGAGCCGATCAGACGGTGAGAGCCATTCCAGCTAACTGCAGGTTGGAGAACAACCCCAGAAATCCTCACAGTAAAGCCCTCTGGACATGAAGAGGGACCAGCAAGGCTTTTACTCAGGTCCCCAGCTACCATCAGCTCCATGCCACCAGCACACACCAAGCCCAGGACCCCTGACCAGGCTTATTCCCCCACGCACAGTGCCCTATGCAGCCAGCATGATTTCTGTGGGGCTTTCCAGAGCTGTTGCGTTGGGAATTGGTGGGGCCGGTCTCAGCAGCACTGGTGTGAAACAGCCGCGGTGTCGGCAAACCCGCAGTGGGGAAGGATGGGCTGCTGCCCACCAGCGCGAGGCATGGCGGCAGACGACTGTGAAGATCTGCCTGCCCACTCACCCGCTGACCCTAACACATACCTCCTACCAGCACAAAAGACACCGAGCTGAAGACACAGAGGCACGTAGGAGATGTGAGGGGTTGCAGGGAGGAGAAGCAGGGCGCTGCCTCAGCCCATGCAGCCCTGGTGCCACGGGGAGGCTCAGGCTGGCGGTATCACAGCTCCATCGCTGCTCGCTTGCAATTTGTATCATGGGCAATTAAACCCTTCCTGTGCACGGAGATGGGATGTAATAGCCTGAATATTCAGCTTTTAACATCGAGGCATGAAGAGGTCCTTGAAGCATATTGCCTCCGGTCACCCACAATCACTGAATTCTGAGAAATGGTCTCCATTTCATAACAGATTTATAGCAGGCAGATTTCACATCAGCCTTTTAGGGGAGATGGTAGGACTGCTTCATCTGGGGATGCAGGAAATAAATAGAACCAATTTGTACTGAAAAAATGAAGTTTTGTTGAAAATAAATTAAAATTGTCAAAACCTAAAATGAATTACCTCAACCTCATCATTTCATTCAGAAACTTTTTTTTTGTCAGTAAGCTAACAAAATATTTTGCCTTACCTTTATCGATTTTATTCACCTCATCTTCACTTTTATTTTCAAATACTCATTTTCATGCCTTACTTATAGGACAGAATTTATCACCGTATGAAAAGCAAATCAAAACAATCTGATGATACTAAACATAAATATTTTGATTGTCCCTAAACCCATTTTCCCTCAGAAATGCTTAAGAATTTTGGCTGTTTGGCCCAGAGACTCCCTCCCCTACGATGCCGCCTGTTCCCCCTAGACCAGAAGCCCTGTCCTCTGACCAGCTCTTTGACTTGGCTCTCACACACCTGAAATATCCAGACCTCTCCTGCGGAGAGATCTAAAGCCTTCAGTTCAGATAAATCAACTCTGCCTTAAAAATAATTCAGCCCATCAAGTGACAACTATCGGTACAGCTCAGAGCCTATATCTTTCAAATTTGACACAATAGTGCTTTCCCTTTGACTTGGAAGAATCAATTTAATGAGGTTCAGAGCACAGATCAGTACCCGAATAAAACACATGCTTCCTGGCCTGTCCACGCACACACGTCTCCGTATGAAGAAGTAGGGCCGTTGGGGAATCGTGGAGCAACTCCATTAGCTTCTGCGCTTGCGATGGAGATGGCTGCGTCCGCGCTTTCCTTGGCAAGATGCAGCTGCACGCGACAGCTCTGAGCCTGAGCCCGCATCTCCCAGCCACATCCCGTGATGGACAAGGTCACATTCCCACCGCCCAGCGGCTGCAGCCCTGTCCATGCCTGTGCATCATGGCAACGCCTCTTTTAATGCCCTGCCAGAGGGAAAAGCTCCTACCAAACCGAGAGAGAGCTGCTAGCTGCCGGCATTGCCAGGGCAAGGAACATCCCTCTGGCCTGGTCCAGGCCCCAGTAAGAAGGGTCTTCCGGTCACTGGAAAAAATGTCATCATGATCTTTTAAGAAGCAGAAACTCAATTGGGGGCAGAGACCTCTGGAAAGGGAGACCAGGAGCAGCCATGGTGGTCATGAGCTGTGTTAGAAAAGTTTTCTGTGAGTAGAGGTGAGGAATCCCAAGTTACAATGCTCTGAGGTCGGGCACAATGAGCACACTGGCTACTCGGGAAGCACCTACAGCATCCTTCCCAGGCTGCCTGCAAGGGTTCAGGGCAAAAGACCTCTTTGCATTCAGCCCAGCTGAAGAAATGTGAGTTTTCTCCAATGACTGGCACGAGGTGAATACCGGATTGAGACATTCCTGCCAGGAGAAGGCCAGAAATCGGATTCATGAAGGAATTTACAAGAGCTGCTAACTTAATTATGAATGTTGATCTATCCCGTGTTGCCCGAGGGCCAGAGGCTGCCCCAGCCGTGGGTGGTGTGGAGGCACCTGTGTGCCAGAACTGACGCTGCCGTTTAAGAAACCTGACCAACTACAGCCACATTCCCCACTTAGTGCAGGACTGGGGAGCACAGATGTTAATTAACTTCAGGGCTTTGCTCTCCAGAAATGTCTCTCAAGAAAAGTACTTTCCCCCCTCAGGAGGCTGCTGTCCAGGTTTTCACATTTTATTTAGCTCCAAATTTTAGAGGCAAACCCCCTGCTTTTTGTTCACTTTCTCTGATAACAGACTCCTTGTGTTTTCTGCACAATAAACAGCCCATAAATAAAATACCAACATGGATGTCACACAGAAAATATCTAGAGGGGATTAGTGTATGTTCTGGATAATAAAAAAGGAGGTGGTTGAATTATTCATAGTGAGTAAATCAGCCCTTCTCCGGTTTGGGAGCAGACCCCGAAACTTGCGGAAGCTCTTGAGATACGTTCAGGATGGGGATAACTCATTTATTTTATTAGACCTTCTGTTGCAGTTTGTGATTTGTCCCACAAGTCACACGTGATTGGTGCTATTCCTCAGTGGCCTCATGATTATTTTTTTTTCTTAAGACAATGACAAACAATGGCTACAGGACGGCCACTACTCTTCTCCGTGTACCCGACCTCACGGCCTCGCAAACATGAGCGGCTACATGCGGAACAGTTACTCTTCGAGCACTTGGGCACACAGAAATGGACTCAGGTGACTGTTCCTGAACATCAAGGAATCAAGAGATATGAGCACTTTCCAAGCAAATGAGTATTTGTGAAGACGTTATAAATGCACCACCAGCTCCGGCGGCACTGAGACATCACCCAGGCGCGGAAACTAATGGCCAGGAATGGCCATTTCCCAACGTTTTACATTTCTACGTTATGCATCTTTATCAGGGTCCAAAACCCGACCTAGCTCATTACACAAGTGCATGTGCTAGGTGACTTCATTAGATTTATGCTGATGCCTGACTCTCGCTGCACACCGGGCAGGGGAAGAAGAGCGTGCAGTCCTTGGCAGAACATCGCGGCATGCCTCAGGCATTGCAATCCACCCTAGAAGTGGGTGCATCTGGGCTATTGCCTCCCAGACAGATGATTTGTGAAGCACTTTTAAGTCCTTTCAGTTGAGAAGTGCTGTGCAACCGCTGGAGTCTATTATTATCAGGGAAGAAGGGGGGAGGTAACAAATTTCCTTTACCTATAGGCTTATCTTGTGCTCCAGAGCAACACATTCAAGCATCTTAAAAAGTGTGCCATTTTCATTTCATTTCCTCCCTACTTATTCCAAAGCAGCCAAAGCTAAGTATAATCAAGACTTAAGTGCTCCTCAGAGCCAGACAATTATTACCGGTCTTGGTTTCCCCATCTACTAAGAAGAAATGAAGATATTAACCCAAGCCTTACAGCGGGACACCGGGGCTGTAACCCAAAGCTTCCCACTGCGGCTCCCACGCTAACTGCCTTCCAACCAAGCACAGCTGCAGCTCCTGGGAAAGCTTCCCTGCGGAGATGCCTCGAACCGCTCTCTGCAAGGGTGGCTTAGCCCTGTACAGCTTTCATAGAGCCTAGCTCCCCTCTTGGGGATCTTTGCCCCCGCTGCTGGGATAGCTCAGCCGGTCACAAGCAGCTGCCAGCTTGCTGCACACTCTGATAACGTGGCATCGATGGGGATTTTACGCAAAGAGCTGGGATTCGGCAGCTCGGCCACCCGCAGCTCTGAGAGGGGAGGAAGCAATCCTTGGAAGAGGGTTGTGCGGACAGCCCTCCCTCCCTGGCTCCTCAGGATTTACATGAAAGCAGTCAGTGGGGAGTTCTCTTCATTCATGCTGGGCTTATACTTCTAAATTATAAAGTGTGTCAAATGAGGATTTAATTTACATTTAACAAGACAACGTTTGTAAATTAATTATTCATCAGCTGATAACGAATAAACATTTCCCCCTTCCCTCCCCCCCCCTTTTTCACAGTGTTTTCACAAATGCACCATACATGCAAATCTATTAAATCTATTCTGCAGTACTCCAAACGTGGGAAAATATGTTCTTCATCCTCAATTTCGTTAGTGTGTTGCATGGTAACTAATGCAGCTAGGCACCGCATCGTGAATTTAATAGCGTGCAGCATCTCCTTCCTAAAGAAGGAAGGGGGGAATATTCAACACGTGTATTTGGACATATCACCCTCTTTGGGTTCCAGTCCCGCACTCACAGGCAGAGCTAAGAAAATAATTTGCTGTAATAATGGAGGCAGGAGCTTGACCCTGCCCCCTGGAAATCACAGGCACTTCAGAGGCAGCAGTCTGGCCCCTGGTGAACGACAGAGGCCAATTTTGCTCTTTCCATTTTATTATCATTAAGTAATGAGATTGAGGTGGCGCATGATCCCAGCAGAAGAGCTGTCATCAAGTTTTGCTACAGAATTTGGCACACAAGGGCATCTCCTCACACACACACACTAAAGAGAGGAGTCTCGAGCACCTGAACTAGCCTTGACCGCACCACCTCTGATCCCAGACACACGGAGCAGGTAACTGAGGCAGGTCCCTGGATGAGTGGCATGTCTCCGTTCACTCTGGCCAGAAGGCTACCGCAGTGTTTGGGCTATGCTCCTGGTGTTCAACTCCTTGAGCCTCACACTTGGTTTTGCACAAGAAAGGAATAAAAGGACGTTCAACTCTGACCTCTGGGAGGAATTGGAGAAGCTCTGGGCAGGACTTGCTCCATCCCCGAGCTCGGAACAGAAGCGCTTTTTCCACTCCCACCCATGCTGGCTCTCATGGACACTTCATGGACATCCTCAGGACTGAAAGACACTCAGCCCCAATAGTTGGCAACCGCTTTACTTCTACAGCATCATTTCCTGAGAGTTAAGCAACCCTAAAGGAAGGTGATCCAGAACTCTAGGTGCCCTTGACACCAGTTAAAGCTATAATCTATAGCAATAAAGCCATTACAAAACAAAACCAGCAGCAAATCCCTCCAGCAAACAACCAGTCAGCGAAAAAATTGAACCCAAAAAGTCTCCTCCATCGGTCCCTCCTGCCGCAGCCCTCCCTGGCACCCCTTCCTGCAAGCATGCTTGGAGAACCAAGGTGGGTCTTTGCACCAGGCTCAGCTTAGTGATATACCAAGGACACCTAAACACTGTCTGTGTTAATGGGAATCTAATTGGCCATCCAGATCTGTGACACAGCTTGGAAAGCTGTGGTGCTGTGGGTGATAACTCATTTGGCTTGAGGTGCCACTGGCCGGCACCCAGTGATAGCAGGCGGCTCTGGAAGGGCTCGTGGCCGAGTGTGTCCTTTCCCTGCTGGTGTAAACACAGCTTCCCACCACCCTGAGAAGTGCCAACTGCCTCAATCCCACCCAAAGACAACAGGTTTATGGGGATGGGGAAGAAACCCCAGTCCATGCAGGGACTGGACCTGATGGTCCCACTTTTCTGCACCCTTTTTCCCTCTCAGCTCATCCTCTTTCAGCCAAGCCCCGTGTCCCAATTCCTACCGTTTAACCATCTCCTAGCTTTATTTCTGGTTAACTGTCACATTTTGGCTGGCAAAGCACAGAGGGTCCTTTCCCCAGGGAGGAGAAAATGTAAAATTTGCTCAGCTACCTAAATGGGAAACAAGACTGCCATTCTGGTCTACAAAAGATACGAGGAAATCACTTTACATTTCTTCCCCCTCCAAACCTGCCTGCCTTCTGCTGACTCCTGAATGTTAATGTTATTTATGACAAGTGATTGATGAGGGGGATGCAGAATTCACACCCAGCGCAGGGCATTTTCAAATCACCTATTCATTTTTAAGGACCGGAATCAGTTTTGTATCCTGACGTGATTTATCATTTGGAGGTTGAGCAGCGGCTACGCAGGACTATCTTCCAAGCCCTGACAGAGCATCACCAGGCTGAAAGCAGCAGTGAGTAGTTAACCCTTTGAGGGGTGAGCAGAAGATCACAGGACACCACTATTCAAACTAAATCGCTTCAGTTGGAGCCTTTTATTCCACCAGCAGGTCAAACCAAATCCTACAGCCTTCAGCTTCAGACCATGCTGGTCCAAGCTAACAGCTACAGTAATGCTGCTATATTTCTTAAAAGCAGAACTAGGTTTTTATCTTCTACATAGCCTGGCTACGTGAAAGAGAAATATTTACGTAAGACGCTGTCATCACAATGCACTTAAAAGAGATCAATGGGATATTTCCCCTCCAGTGGACCTTCCAGCCTACACGAGCCGCTGTATCTGCAGCAGAGAGCAATCTCACCACAGGCTCAGGAGAGATCTAGCTCCGAGTCAAACTCTGGTTCCCCTCTCTCAGAAACGTGCATTTCCTCAGGTTGCGTATGGTAAAAGGGAAAGATCAGACACGTGGGATGGGCCTGACAGCCGGGAGAAGGTTGTGAGAAGCTATATAAAAAGGGACAAAGTGGGAATGACGTGTCCCCAGCAAAGACAATCTGTATCAAACATTTGATGCCAGCCTGCCAGTGGCTGGGACGACCCACAGAATGACTTCATTCATTGCATCAGCATGGAAAAGCAAACGAACACAAAACTAGTGGGTGAAGCAGCCAACTCCAGAGGTGACACTGTGGCAGCTTTGTCACAGCCCTTTTCTCCTGCTTCAGGAGACACTATTGCAGGATGCAGCCTCTCTCATGAGCAGGGGGAGGTAGGTATTCAGAGTACAGATGGCAGAAAGCTGCCATCCAAAGCTACGAGACCCGGATCTAGCTGTCCTCAGTACCTTTAATATCAGCCCAGCATCTCGGGGGAAAGGCTATAAAGCTCAAGGGCATCACAGATTCAAGCTTAGGAAGTTACCTATGGGGACAGGGAAGAAGAGATGTCCACAGACATCCTGGGGAGTCTACTCCCCACTGTCTGCTTGGGGAGTCATACGGCGGTATCTTCAGATCACTGTTGACTGTTGGGGCCCAGCAGGGACCCCTGTACTTGTAGCATCCAGGCACTTTAGAGAGGGTGCAGCCAGTTGTGCCTGATGCCACAGAAATCCCTCAACTGTCTCTATGCCAAATGGTTTCCTCCCCTGCCTGAGCAGCTCCTTGCCATGCCATTCCCACAAACGGCAGTACCTTCCTCAGGTGGGAAGGCTGCAGGTGGGTAAACTAGCCCCATGGCAGCAGCTTCCCCAGCAGAGCCCTGAAGATGTAGGCAATTCCAAGAACCAGTCTTGCCTTCACGCTCCTGGCTCACTTGAAGTGCCCTGGGATCCCATGCAGTCACGGAGCCCCACTCCATGAAGCGTAAAAACTTCTGCTGACTCTTAGAAAGAGCTAAACACATGGGTTGAGCTGCTCTAGGAATGGTCAGGGCTGTCTTCAGCAGCACTCTCCCATGTGATTCTCTGTTTTCTAGTAAGGGTTGAGTTCACACAACAGTTTTTCCCCCTTGGGGGGGGGGATGGCTGTTGTCACTGCCCTGCATCCTGTTTTCACAGTAATACTGGAGATGCTGAATAAGCCTCAAGTCCCTATATCTGCAGCCATATACAGTTGGTATTAGCCCAGTGGATCTAAAATACTGAAAGACTGGGATGGATGTACGTACATTCTCACATACCCATCACCATGGCTGTGTTTCTTAGGAAACCGGATTAGCAGCAGTGCCTGGTATCTCCGTTTAAGAGAATGGATGAACTCTGGATGCAAGACTGGATTTTATAAGCCACACTCTGCTGCTACCACCTGCATGGCTATGCTGTGCTCGTGTGACAGAGAGGAGGGCAGAGCTTCCTACAGGGGTGAAAAGGGGTAAAGTAAATGGATGAGAGGGAAAGAAAAGGAATGAGGACGTGCACTGTGGTTTTGTGTGGTTTTCTTGGCATATCCTTGGGCAGTGCAAAGCAGATGGGAATGCCACCTATAACATGACTCTTATGCTCTACCTTCAGGCACAGCAGTGACCAGGGAGGTGCGCACACCCAGCCCCTGCACGGTTCCCCCCGCGCTGCTGCTCTTATGCTGCTGTGGCACTGTGTCCACACACCCACATGGGATGGAGGAGCTTGCAGTATCTGCTGGCAGCCTGGGATGACATCCACGTGGCTCGGGCCGTGGTTCTCCCTCTGAAAACTGGGCCCACAGAAACAGTGAAAGGATTTTTTTCCCCTTAAGGCTGTCCCTGCTGGGCCTCCTAATGGTGCCCTCATCGTGCAAGCAAGCACCCAGCCAGGTGCCCATCTGGTGGCCCATGAACAGGCACTGCTCAGAGGCACATGCTCAGCAGCGGCCAGTCAGAAGAGCTGCTTCAAAATGCTTTTTGGAGTGGAAATGGTACTACAACTACAATGCCATTCCTCCACCCCCGGAGGGGTTTGTTCAGTGGAAATTTTCTGCTTGGGAAACTAAAAATAACATGCCCATCCTGAGAACTTTCTTTTTTTGGTTTAAGGGGGCTGGTTTTGTTTCTACACCATTTTGCATTGAAGGAGACAAGAAAAGCCAAATTATCCTGGCTGTACCTCTCCTTTGTCCTCTCCACCTCACTGCCCAGTAGGCCAAAGAAGTCTTTCAAAACCTGACAGCAGTCAGGTTTGTTCCTTGCTAGAAAAGAGGAAAAAAATGACTTCACAGGGAAAATAATAATGGAAGTTTCCTGTGAAAAATAAATAATCAACAGTTGCTCTCCAGTGTGTGGACTGGAGGCTCTTCAGACCAAAGAGCATCTCTGCTGAGTGTTTCTGCAGCTCCTGGTACAGCAGGGTCCTAAGCCACGAGCAGAAACTGTCACAGTCGTGGTGGCATCCATCTAAGGCGTTACATACTGAAGAAGAGCCGTCAGACCTGAGGTACCCTGCCTGCCCCTCCCCAGCATCACCAGCCAGGCCTGGGCACCCAAATTTCACACCATCAGGCCATTGCCATGGAAACTATCTCCAGTTACCTATTTCAGTCCTCCTGGAAAGCACGCTGCTCCCCGTCCCAGCTACCACCGCACTGGCTCAACCAGGGTGGTGCAACCTGCCCTGAGCATCCTGGTGCCCACACGCTTCCCAGGCAGGAGTGGGCAAAGCCACCAGGCAGAAATGTCTGTCTACACATTGCCAATGGAGACCAAAGAGCATCATCATCCTTCTCTCTAAGCTTGTGAGCACGGTAGGGTTGTTGAGCTCACTGAGGACCTCGCCCCTAACCAGGGATGGCTGTCAAGCCTTTCTAGCTGCAGCTATCAGTGGGGTCAGAGCACATCTTCCCAAGGAAAGGGAAATAAATCCACCTCTTCTTGTGACAACACCACCTTCACACCATGTCTAGCCAGCATGACGCAACCTGCCAGCAGCGCTGGGCCAGCTACCTCCCACGCTATCAGTTGTGGCAATACCACGACCCAGCAGCAATGACACCACTCACCATCTGGATGACAGACACCGGCCCAATGCTGTTCACGTAGATATCCACATCAATAAACGTGGGCTTGACTGTAAAAAAAAAAATAAAATAGGTACAGATGAGCTGGGGCTAGGATCATTTATGAAGGGCTGAGGACTGGGGGAGCATGTGGGATCAGTGTGGCTCCATCTCACCAAAAATCCCAACTACAGCAGCCACAAAAGCATGGAAAACACAAGACACAGGCAGGCCAGGTCAGCACCCGTGGCCACAGGGAACTTCAGAGGAAACTTACTGCCAATATCAGGCCTCAGCTTGTTGTCATAGTTCTTCAGCAGTGAGTTGAGGATCTGCGTGGCATCAGTCTCCTGTGCCTTGGGGGTGAGGACCCAGGTTTTATTGATGCTGAGGTAATCGTAATCATATTCCTCTGTGCTCTCACACCTGGAGCAGAGAGACAAAAGGAGAGAGACATCACTGTGGCAGCTCTCTGATGCTCTGTAGGAGTAGGGGCACAGCTGGGTTTCAGAGATACTAAAGGAGGAGGATGCAGCACTGCTGAAAGGCTGAACATAAGGAGCTCAGGGATCTCCTCTCGGCCACGCTGCTAAGAAGACCCCACTCACCTGGTGCCCTTTGCTCACTTCAGGGTCCCCAGACATGCCGGGGCCTTGCTGCCAGCGGCCAGGACTAGCAGGCAGGTGCTCCACATCCTCCCCAGCTCCCGTTGGAGACATGCTGCTCATCCCCAAGCAGGGAGCCAGTCCCAGCCCTCCTTCGCCTCATTCCTGCCCATCCCACTCCCGGTCCTCCTCTGCTGCCAGCAGCTCCTGCTCCTGGACCTGCCTGTTAACCCCAAATACTGCTCAGCTGCTCCACCTGATGCTTGCACCTGAAGTGGGCTTCCTCTGAGGAACAAGCCAGTGACCAAATAGCATTTTTGGGGAGCAAGGAATTTATTATGAGAGAATTTCAGAGAAAAGAGGTCCTAAAACTACCAAGCAGGCAGCATGCACGTCTGGCTTGCCAGGAACCCAGCCATCTGCCCTGCACAGATCCTCACAAATTAAAGCCTTATGGAAACTCCTCTGCCCTCAAGCCAAGACCTGCCACAACCCATTCTCTCTGCTCCCCAACCCTTCCTCCCCAGCCTTTGGTATGAGCTCCCATGTAAAGATACTCCATCTTCTTGATCTTCTAGTTCCAAGCTGGGCAAGGAAAACTTGCATCCTCCTTTGGATGTGATCTACTTAGCAACAGCTTCTCCTGCTGCCTTTCAAATCTGCCCTCGCTAAACCTTTTGCACCCCTCCCTTTTTCTAAAGGAGTTTTCCTAAATCCTCTAATTAAATTAGGTCCACATGGTCACCTGGGAAATTCTAACCACCTGCCTCTGCGCTGGGCAGCTCATTCACAAGATCGTCCCCAGAATGACACAGCCATATGCGGGAGAGGATGCCGAGCGATCCCACAGCCGGCACACCCCCCTCGACGTCTGCCATGTCAGCGTGTCACCTGCTCCAGCGCCAGAAAGGGTCTCGCAGCGGGAGCTGCCACTGTGTTGACACTTCCCAGCTGGAGCCTCGCAGCTCCGAGGCACCGCCGATACGCATCTCCCCTCAGCGCCTGGGGAGGCAGAGCCTGGCAAAGGTACTTGAAGGGGGTAAAAAAAGCATTAAATTGGCATGTTGCAGTCAATTTATCAGATGCTCCTCTTTTAAAACCCCAGATAAAACTTGCTTTCACCATCACTTTGAAGCTCTTTGCATCTCCCCAGCTTTCAGGCACGGGGATGCGTCCCCCGACAAGGGCTGCGCTGCGTGCAGCTGGCTGCCTGCCGCCGCACATTAGGTGTTGGTACATCAGCTTGTTGTCTCCCATCTGATTGCGCTGCACTTCCTAACGATGCTTACGGAGTCTTAAGCAACGCTGTCAGGATGCGCTTCCCTATCTGAGCAGCGGCAGCGAGGGCTCGCCCGGCCTTCGTGCTGTGCCGTGCCTTCGACACGCGGCTGAGCCGGCAGCTCCAGTGGCTGCGGGAGGCACCGGGGACCCCCGCTGTGCCCACCTGAAAACTGGCCAGAGCCGAAATCTGGAGCCGGCCCTGCTCCTGCAGGGCACAGAGGGACATGTCTCTGCCCACAGCCCAGGGCAGGGCAGGGGAAAGCAATTCCAACTGCTGCCAGTGTTTTGGGTGATGCAGGCTGCCTCTAGCAGAGTGCGAGCAGCTACACCGAAACCTTACCTCGGGGTTTCCTTGGCCCTACTTGAAGTCAGCCCAAGACAGGTCATCTGCCGGCACTGAACTCTGAATGTCCCACTGCCCTGCCAAAATCCAGTTCCCGCAAGCCGTAAGGCCCAAAACATCCCTCCGGGGCTGAACAAAACCAGGCTGGTTACTCTGACCTCAGCCTTCTGGCTTCCCTCCGTTTAGTGTCGCTGATTAACACCCTAAGGCTTGGGGGTAGCATTTCCAGGGAGTCACATCCCTATTACAGATGCAGTGGCACTACCAAAAATATGCTTTTTGCTAATGCAGCTAATCCTGGACTACTAAACCATACTAAGCCATCTTAGCATAAGCAAGCCAGCTTTTGCTGGAGAAAATATGCTTTTGCTGGGTGTCTGTGAACACACAGACACACACCAGCTCTTGCTGGTCAGCAGTGTGTCCCTGTGCAAGCCCCTGCCTTCTCCCCAGTCTCTCCTCCCAGTGGCCCCACTTCAAATCAATAAGGGAAGTGTCAAGAGCCACAGCAGAAGAGAGGAATTAAGGTGACATGTGCATGTCCCCCCACAGCTGCTAATGGAAATGTCACACTGCAAACCTGCAACGATCCCCAACGCGCTGTGAACACTTGCCGGCCCAGCGGCTCCATCTCGTGCAAAGTGACTGGTTTGGTGACAGGGGACAGCCAGTTCTCATATGTCTCCGTGCAGCCGGGAGGAAAGGCAGAGCCGCGTTTCCTCACCTCCGCGTGTCGAAATGTCAAAACATCCACCTCACAGCGCTCCTGTGCTTGGCCGGGGGGCTGGGACGCAGCTGCAGGCGTGGGCAGGGGGGTGACAGTGGGACAGAGCTGGGGACATTGTAAATCCCTGGTCTCACAGACACGGTCGGGGCTGTGGCAGCTCCTGCTGGTGCCCAGAGCAGGAGGGCTGCTCAGCAGGGAGATGTCCTTTTGGATGCACTCACATATATGGATGGGGTTGGACAACCCTCCTCGGGCAACCCTTGGCATTACAGCAGGACGGTGCTGTGCCTTGCCTCCCTAATTCTATTTTACTCAAGCAGATACCTGTTTTGCCGAGGTTTCCAAGCACACTGACGGGCAAAGTAAAAGCCACCTGAAGAGCTGGTGGCTGTCTCTCTGCCTCCCTCAGTGCCCAAGCTGTCTGACAGGGTTTCCCTTGGCAGGAGGGGAGGAGAAATACGTGCCATGAGCCCTCAGACACTTCTGCTCCTTGCCTGGTAGGATAGCTGATGCTGCTTGACCAGAACGCATACCCACTACTATTTGCAACCTGGTCTGCTAACGACGTCTGAGACCAGTAAAATTTTATATGGAGACCTGCACCCACTGGGGAGGTGAAACGCATCCTCTCAACCATCCCTAGCCCTGAAGCAGGAACATCCCAGAGCAGATGCAGATACCAGGGCTGGGATTGTCCAGCCCCTCTGCAAACACAGCTCACAGCCTCCCCTGCTCCCGAGGAACAGGCAGGAACAAAATGCAAGGACACATTTCCCTGGGTTGAAAAGCACTGTGGTCAATCCTAATTACCACACGCTAATGTGTCCTTCTAGCCACCCAGCCCAATGCCTTCAAGGGTTTTAGGCACAGGGACATTCAGGCAAATTAAATTAGAAGCAGGCAGAGGATTTAAGGACGGGGGGCTCTCTAAACTGTACCCTTACCCATTTCACATGTCTTTGTACCTCTCCTTTCACAGCATGCTCCATGAAGCCCCAATGGTCAAGTCTGCACAGTTTCAACCATCTGCCAAGCCCAGCTTTCCGGCAGTGCCATGCTGCGCAGGGATCCTGCCTTCAGGGCTCAGAGTTGGATGCCTCGGTCCCAACCCAGGCAGTGCCCCCGGGAAATACTGGTGAATGAGGCTCTGCGGTGGGGGGACCGTCTGGGGAGTGCTGAGTCACCTGGCACAAAGCATCCAGCCCGCTCCAGCGCCAGGGGACAGGTCTTGCAAGCTTGTGCAGGGAGAAGAGCTCGCACCCACGCGGCACCTGAACAGGGCTCCTCACCTCTGCACCCACCATCAAGTATCGGGCAGGAGAGATTCACCCCCCGTAGGGTGCAGCCAGGAAAAATGCAGTGGATACAGAGTAAGACCCTGATGTAACTTGCTCCTTTTCTCCTTCTTCTCCCACAGGCTTCCTCTCCTGCGCCATCAGTCACACCCCCCCCCCCCCCACAACATTGACAGACACTGCTCCTGGCAAAGTGGGGCTCGGGGAAGAGGTAGACATGAGGGACTGGGCAGAAGGGAGGCCGGACCAGCTACGGGGCAAATCATCCCACTCAAGGGCATGTGAATACATGACTGAGCTGCTCCTCCATGTGATCTCGCAGCTTACGACTCACCCTCTCAAAATGCAGCGCTCGTGGCAGCGCGCTGCAGGGACGGTAGGACGCAGGAACCAGGACCACCACGGAGCCCCCTCTCAGCCCTCAAATGCCCCCCCAGCAGCAGCGTGCTGGTGAGTGGGTGGGTGTCCAGGCACGAGCCGTGGGGCAGCTCTTAGTGCCGCGACCCTGGGAAGGCCAAACCCCGGAGGACCACGGCAGGGACAGCCTTTCTGCCTGCACCCGAGGTGGGGAAGCCTTGGCAGAGCAGACCATTAGTAGCAGGATTCATGCTCCCTGTCCCTGACTGCATTTGTAATGGGATTTGATCGGCTTTAAGGCAGCTTATTCTGCCAATTAGCTTCAGCCAGTAAAATCCCTCTTCCCCCGAGCCCTGGGGGCAACAATCTGCTGACAACATGTTCTTTCCCCGATCTAGCCATTAAACTCACCAGCAGGGCTAGGAATTGTGAAAAATAAAAAATAAAAAAAATAAAAAAAAAAAAAGGGAAAAAGAAACTTGAAAACCCCTTGTACGTGGGGCCTTTCATCGCTGTTTACAGAAAAGCGCTAGGAACCGCTGGCCCTGCGAGAGAACCGTAATCTGCCAGCCCCACGCAGCCGCTCGCATCCTTGC
>NW_009649308.1:567149-567481 GCF_000708025.1 Charadrius vociferus
CCCACCCAACCCGACTCGGCGTGGAAGTGCCCCGGTGGTGGATGGTGCCCCCAGGAGGTGCCGAGCTCCCTCTGGTCCTGCTCTGAACACCCCAAGAAGGGGCTCAGTCCCCGGCAGGATTCAGCCAGCGAGGTGATGGCGGGGTGGAAAACGGGATGTCCTCTTGATTCCCGGCAGGCGAAGGGGGGACCCGGGGTGTAAAGGACACGCAGGCACTAGGTGCTGCCGCGACCAGACCTGATCCTGCCTCGGGGCCGGCTGAGAGGAACCGCTGGGGGCACAGAGGTGCCCAAACCCCCGCCGAAACCCGCGTGGGGAGGGGGCCGCGGGGA
>NW_009649308.1:568027-582203 GCF_000708025.1 Charadrius vociferus
TTTGTTTTTCTTAAATAAATTTTTTTTTTTTTTTTTTTTTTTTTAAAGCACAACAGTTCAGTGGGATTTTTTTCTAAAAAAAGAAAAAAAAGAAAAGAGTGGGTAATTATTGTTAATATATGCAAGGTGTCAGGCCGCGCTGGGCTGAGCTGCAAGGGAGATGCAGCCTGGAGAGGGTCCTTTCCCACCTGTTGGGGCTGCGGTCCCGCAAAAAAAATAATCCGGGCGAGTGCGTGGGTAGGAGCTGCGGGACAGCCCGGGGCCGCGGGTGGGCTGTGGGTTTTCAGCCTGTCGCTCTCTGCTCTCACGCTTTGCCAGGCTGCGCTTGGGCAATTCTTCTCACTGCTGGCATCCGACTTGTGAACAGCACTAACACATTACTTCTCGGTGTGTTTTGGGTGAGAGTTGCTCAGAACCAACTTTGTTACAGCTACATGAGGTACCCATAATTGTCCTTTGCCATCTGCCTACAGCTGTGAGTTGCAGGAGCCCATCCCCACAGGGGCCTGGTCCTGCATCTCCCAGAGGGTCTCCTAAGACTAATGACAAATGGGGATTCAGTGTCACCAGTCTCTCCAGACTGGAGTGGGATCATCCCTGGTACTGGAGCAGGACCGCAGGCAACTGACTCTCTCACTCCTGGCCCTGTCACAGCCTTCCCCACACGAGCATAGGCAGGTCACTTCTCTGCTCTCCATCGGCAGCGTGCTGGTAACCGCTGTCTCATTTGCTCAACTCGGCAGGACAGGGAGATACCTGTTCCGGAGGCACGTTCTGTGCCTAATAGCCAGGACCAGTCTCGGTGGGGAGTAGGAGTGCTACGGCAGTACCAGCAGTAAATAACAGCAGCACACCTGGGTGATTTTTCAAGGCTCTTCCTACGCAGGCTCTCCCTTGCTGATTCTTGCAATGATCACCTTAAGCCCTCAAGAATGAGATCTGAGCAGTTTCAAAGCTGCAGGAGCCAGCTGCAGGCACCCCAGCTCCGAGATGGCATCTCCCTGTAACGAAGCAGCTGCAGATTATGTTTCCTTTACTGCGTGCAAAGAAGCCAGCTTTACAGGAAGCACATGTCAAAAGAGTAAATAATGAATATCAAAGCAGCAGTGAAGGTGAAAAGAGCCCTTTAAGCTTCAAAGCAGGCCACTGGATTGCCCCAGAAGTTCTTCAGGGATCCAGATGAAGCTGAAGTTGGGGAAGGAGCAAGAGCAGCTGCAGGGAGGATGTAGCTGTCGATGATTCTGGTCATTAACAGATCACAGAAAATCCAGGGGTTCATATATGTGCTCTCAGCTCCCCCTCAAGACGCAGGATGTGAAGTGGTATGTGAGGAAATTCATGGCACTCATTTCTTGTGACCACCCCTTCTGCTACCTGAGAGAGAACTGAGAGATCTGTGGAGGACTGACACTTGGAGAGCTGGAGATGGTCTGAGCAGTGTTAGGGAAACACAACATCCATTTATGCTGCTGTTTTGGGGACACCTTCCAGGCAGTTGTATGCACCAGGAGCATCTGAGCAGCTGTCCTCTCCAGTCTTCATCTACAGTGGTTTCTTGTTGTAACTGGTACTGAGTCTTTTACTTGGATCAAGGATAAGTGCGAAGCATGTTGATGGTGTAGGAGAGCAAGGGGAGAGCGCTGCTTTTCAAGCAAACACCTTGTTTATAGACAGCACAGGCTCAGCCTAGGAGAAACTCATTTTAAATTCATGGTGAACAATTTTGAGCAGGAAAAACCAACCTCAGTCCAAATGCTGAGAAGGACAAAATGTCCTGCACCAGTGTTTTGGGAGGAAAGAGCCCCTATTTTCCACTTTGAAGAGACATTTGTTTTGAGGTCTACCATCGTGGGATTCTCCAAACTTAAACAGGAGATGAAATGTTTTATTCAAGATGCTTTTTGTCCCTTCTGGTGTTTCAATTTAACCGGCAAACTGATAAAACCTATTATTTACAGAGTCCTCGTGAGCACAGAGCCCGGGGGGGCATGCTGTCACAGTAAATGAGGGTTTGATCGTGCAGTCCTCACTGCAGGATTTAGCCCTGGGAGACAAGGAGATAATTCCAGCCCTGGCCCAGGATCCCAAATCTTGCAAGGTTGGCAGTGCTTTCAGAGGGAGCCGCCCAGTAGCCGGAGAGTCCTGTCTGAGCAGAGGCACATCTGCAGCCCTTTCTGAATCTCACTGGGCTCTCTCAAAAGCTCCTTTGCAATGTCAGTCACGAAATCCGTGCCGCCTGCTCCAGCGTTTGGTGGGTGGTGTTTAGGACTGCAGGCTGGAGCAGCGGGTGAAGGCAGGAGGCGACGCTCTGCCCTCCTCTTCCTTGTGCAAGGGGCTGGTCGCTCCTTGCCTCAGGAGATGCTGAAGACAAGGGCTGTCTCCTCCAAGGAAGCTGCTCTTCTTCTGGGCTGCTTCAGGAGTGCTGTACTGAGAGAAATCGATACAAGTGGAGAAAAATATTAACCCAAAGTGTTTAGGAGCTGGTTTGTGAGAAAACTCAGGCTCTTGGCATTTGCAAAATCCTACTCAGATGGGTGTCTTTCAAGGGTGGAGGCGCGAGGTGACCCACAGTGGGACAAGAGGACCCTGAGCAGAGACAGGTCCCACAGGGCACTGCAGGAACAGGTCAGGCTTGAGAGCATTGCTGGCAGAGCTGGGGACGCCAGGACACGAGCTGCCAGGGTATTTGCAGGCAGCCACTGCCAGGGCCATGCAGCAGACAGCTCTGAAGGGCTGCATGGAGGTGAATTTGCCTTCCCCTCCTCCCGTCACTGCTCCACGTCATCTGTCTGAGGACAGAGCACAGTTAGAGCCACTGTCCTTGATGCTCACTCTCCTCCTGGTAACGAAGCAGGGCTCGTGCCGTTACCTAGCCAGTGCATCCTCCAGGAGCAGCTCAGGTTCCTATGCCGAGGTTTCCCATGGATCTCCTCCCGGTGCCCAGAGCTGTGGGCTCTGGCAGAAGGCCTGGTGGTCAGGCTGTGAGTCTCCTACAGCAGCATCCATGAGGCTGAGTACGCCGACACACCTGGGACGAGAGCAGTGAAGGACATCCGAGGAGAAGCTGGTTACAGCATCCCTTTGGGAAACTTGGAGGATGAAAAACCCTGTATAAGCCTCAACCCTTTTCTCCGAGTTGGGGCACGTCCTGCATGGTAGAAACATTTGTTTACTCTACCAGGGCATTTGTTCAACATCGCCGAGGTTTTGTCTTTTTCAGGCTCACCAGGCAGACCGGGCACGGCGTCAGATGCTGCATCTGGGCTCACACGACATCAATAACCGCTCCAGCTGGGCTCCGGCTTCCCACCATTATGGACAGCGATGATATATGAAGCAGACAGGACACAGTTCGGTTTTCAGGTGCTGGAGTGAACTTAGAGTGCTGACAGATTAAAAAAAATGTGTTTGGAGCCTGAACAAATGTGACGTGAATGTTTTCCAAGGAGAATGAAGGGTGTGGGAGGACAGCCCAGGCCGTAGCAAGAGCTGGTGCGAGCTGTCCCAGAGGGTGACAAGAGCGTTGTTGGGAGTGAGAACTTTTGTCTTCTGCTGCTATGTCAGGCCAGGCCTGAAGAAGTCTCCACATCCCTTCCACTGTGGACAATCCCTCTTCAAAATTAGTTGCTTAGTGGCAAGACATCACCAAACTGATAGGTGATCTGATCCTGGGTGTCAGAATGGTTCTTGCTGTCATCCTGGGGGTGGGAAAGGTGCTGTTTCCTGGGCTTTTATGGTTCTGCTCTTCTGGTGCTCTCCCCAGCTCAGGGCTTAACACGTTACATTCCTCTTAGGGATCAATAAGTGAAAAGAGAAAACATGCGTGGGAAAGGGTGGGGAGGGGAAGAGAATTGGCAGCACTTGACTAAAAAGGGAAAAATCTCAGCAAACTGAGCACCAGATGTTTCAATACTTTTTCAAATGGAATTCGCAGCTGTGCCGTCCATACATCTGATGTTGTACGTCCAGTACAGGACCATGAGCTTGAAATTTGGCGTGTCGCCCCCAGAATAACTCCCAGGCAGTACATCCATATTTTAAATACTGTGCAACTGCTGACACAAACTTTGGGGACATGCAGCTGCAGGAATAGGAGTAGCTGCTTCTCTTCACTGTAGAAATGCGGCTGCCTCTGGATAGAGGCACACTAGCTCCTTGTCAACCCTTGCCATAATAGTTCACGGTAGGAGAAAAGGAGCCGGGAAGGTCATGGAGGCAACTAAAACTGTCGTTGGGATGCAAACTGTATTTAACACAGTGATTCCTCCCAGGGTTGCTCAATAACTGGGAAAAACCTGGGTTTGCGGCTCTCCAGAGGACACGCCGGGATTCAGAGCAGAGCCTACACATGCAGAAGCTGGTGCTCACGACCAAAACCCCATGGATGGACCAGGTCCTGGCCAGCAGTAACCCTGCCTGACTCTTTCTGTACGGCAGATCTGAAGGCACAGCTGAGCGCACATCATCACCCATTGGCCTCCCTGGCAGGATTTAAGAGAGAGGGAGGCACAGTTGCCTTTTATTGTTGATACCCTTAGGCTTTTCTGTCCAGAGATGCGGGGATTTCAATGACTTCTCTCTACACTGGCTCAGGACTGTTTATACACCAGTAAATAATGTTAACCGCTCATCTGTGTCCAAGTTTAGCTTTCGCAATTACAACCGCTTCCAGCAGCCAGTCTGGGTCCTGCCCTTCGCTTTCCCTCCTGCCCCGGCAGTGCGGTTTGCCCGGCAGTTCGACATTGTGTCAGCCTGAGGATAACGCGGGGTGGTTGGCAAGGGGAGAAACCAGAGAAAGAAGCTTTCCTCCCAGAGCTGAGAAAGAACGCAGCCCCTCCTGTGGCAGGCACCGGGTGATCTGGGGTCACACGAGCCGTGTTGCTTTGCTGCCTGTTATGGGACTGACCCTGAAGCCCCGGGACAGATGCCTGCAGCGAGCCCATATTCGTACACCTCTTTCCTTCTTCGGAGCTACTAGGGCTTCTTTATCTTCCTCCCCTATGAAGATCCAGTGTCTCCCCCAGCAAGAGAGAAATGCCCTTCTCGCTCAAGTGCCCGAACCCAAGGGACACGTTTTGGAGGGGCTGTTTTTTTGTGCTTGGGACTGTGGCGCTGCGGTCCACGGTGCCGCCCCAACAGAGCTGCATTAACCAGAGCTCACCGGGGAGGTGGCCAGCTGAGAACGGGCTTGGCACACCTCGGTGCACTTTGCCCA
Source organism: Charadrius vociferus (assembly GCF_000708025.1). Lineage (NCBI taxonomy): Eukaryota > Metazoa > Chordata > Aves > Charadriiformes > Charadriidae > Charadrius > Charadrius vociferus. The sequence continues at coordinate 573,243 of NW_009649308.1, forward strand.
TCCGGCGTGTGGGGCCCCCACCACGTGCCTGCTCAGGGCAGGGGCAGCACCTGCTCCTCGCCTGGAGCAGCTCAGCAGCCCCTCTTCCACCCCTGGCCCAGAGCATCATTCATTCAGGGGGAAGAGAGCATCCTTCATGCTGCTATTACCCACTCCCAGTTGGGGAGAAGCAACAGGACTGTCTCTCCTTCCATCTCTTGGCCCAGGTGGGACACAGCAACACAGTTGGCCCCCACAGCAGCCCTGAGATCCCCCATGGCCATGCTAGCAGGGTCTCCCCAAGTCCATGGCAGAGCAGGGCTGCTCTCCCAGTCCAAAATCCATCCAGCGGCCAGCTGCTCTCCCCTGCTGGCACTGCCATGGGCACCCTTTCCACTTCCACACCCTTGTGAACATCCATGGTGCTCCTCAGCCCATGCCTGCAAGAGTGCATGGAGAAACGCCAGCACTGCTCTTTTCCTCAGCTCCAGGATCTCCCATGAAACACTGACCTAGATCAACCCTGTGCCGCACGTGAGCTTGGGCTGTGCTGCTGTGGCTGCCGGGCACAGCGAGCCCCACTCGGGTACCCCCCCTCTTTGGGATTTTACTTTCCAACCGAATAGTCCTCACACCTCATGGGGTTGAAATACAAACCCCGTCCAACCAATGCAGCCGGTGCCACAGTGCCCAGCACCCACTGTCCCCCTCACCCTCAGTTTTCTCCCCCTTCATCCCAGCCCCTCCGGTTGCCGAAAGCAATCAGCGGCAGCTGAAGTGCAAAGAAGCCGACACCGTGAGCTGTGGCTTTCGTGCTCGGTGCCCTCCAGCTTCTGCGCTCCCAAAGTCATCAGAGCAGAAATGCCTGCACATGCAGCGCCGCTCCGAAAGAGAGATGCTGGCACTAGTATCTGGTAATTGCCAGCACGTCAGGAACGAGAGATCTTCTCCTAATACTCAATAAGCTCCAATCTTAATCTTGTTCGTCGCTGTTAAGTCTCAGAGAAATCGGGCCAATGTGTTGAAAGGAGGTAAAATAAAAAGATTCAAGAAGAGGCTGAAGTCTCTTCAGAAAACTGAAGAGAAATAATCTTCAAAGGTTCCCACGAGCCTGCACACCCCAGCCTGGAAAAGCAGAACAGATAAACACTGAGAACAGCAGTGGGAGCCTTGCTGGAGTTGTTTTTTAGTCTGGTCTTCTGTGGGAGGAGACAGGATAGTTGAGGTTGGGGTATCAGTAAGCAGGTTACAGGATCTCAGCACCGAGGGCTTGCCCCCTTTCCCAGGGACCCCATTCCTGGGGTCACTGCTGCCTGGCAGGCTCAGGTCCGTGAGGCAAAGCCCAGTTCCCGTTTCCCCACTGGGCTGGGGACCAGCTGGAGCAGTGGCGCGGGAGGGACTGGATGCTTTTCCCTGGGTGAGCTCCCCCCCAGGTGGGTCTGTGGTCCCTTCCCACCAGCCCACCCGCAAGTGGGATCCAGCCAGGTGGAAAGAGCTGCAAAGAAATAACCTGTTCTGGAGGGATGGAAGGAGTCTCCTTGGGCAGACGGCCTCTGCCTACATCCAGGCAGAGATTTGCTGCCCATCATCCCGGGCTCTCAGGGCAAGGAGCCAGGGCAGCGTAGCACCTTGCTCCCATCACCCTGGAGGAGCTGCCTCACCCCTCCCGCATCCCATTGCCTCGCAGCATCTCTGCGGACAGCCCCGCGCCAGCACCATTGCCAGTTGCCATTAAATAAGGCCCTACTTTGAAAGGTGCTGCCCTTTCACCTTGCAAAAAGTGCGTACGTGTGGAAGAGAGCAGGGATCATCCCTGGAATACTCCAAGTGCGCCCTAAGGCATCATGCCGAGCATGCACACCTACATCCCACACACCATGGAGGGATGCGCCCACCCCGGTGTGATCGGGAAAGGGGTCGAGGTGCGGAGGTGTAGATAAGCTGAACCAGATTGTGTCTTTGCAGTCAGGGTGGGATCTAATGGAGGTCCTGCAAGGTGGGGGCAGCCTGACTGCAGGCTCTCAGCTAGACCCTGCAGCGGGAAGGCAAAGCACCTCCTCCCCAGGCAGCTCTGCCGGCTTCAGGCTTTGCAGCAAATTTTGCCTTTGTCACTGCCCATGTGTTTGGTGGACAAGGGAGTCCTGTCTTCTAGGAGGCTGTGAGAAAATGCCTTTCAACAGCAGTCAAATTCACCCAAAGAAAAAAAAAAAAAAAAAAAGAGCAAGCCATAATTACACCCACACAGCTCTCCACACTGCGCTGAGCTTCACCCCCCTGTCAGAAATGCACCCGCACCAATAGAGTGGATATGTTGATTAAAAGTCCCCCAAAATGAATAGATCAAGAGAAATCTGCCATACCCCTGCAGCAAGGGTGAAGTGCTTTTTAATTAAGGACAAAGAGATGCAAATGTCCTGAATCATCACAAGCAAATAGCAAAATAGCACCTGTCAGAATATTAAAAAACAAGCACTCAGCATTCCCATGTGATCAGCTTGAAGGAGGCCTTGAGTTAAAAAAAAAATAAAAATTCCACTGAGAGTTGAAAAATGTAATAGACCGAGAGGGAGCGAAGAAAAGGGCTCCGTAAAATCAAGCGGGTATTACTTGCTGGTGATTTTGGTGTGGGAACACGTCAAGTGGCTGACAGAAGGGTCCAGAGCATCCCTGGCCCCAGCACGGTCTGTGCCGGACCTGCTCAGAGGCTGGCACAAACGTCAGCGCTCGGGGCCAGCACGAGCCACTGGTGACCTGCCCAGCCTGCCTGTGGCTCCTTCCCATCAGCAGCAAAACCCCGCTCCTCCCAGGTGTGAGATCCCTGCCGCGACCCTACAAAGCCTGTAATCACAAACGCTCAAATAACCCCAGTCAGCTGGGAAAGAACGACTTAATGCACACTGAAGTGCGTTGCTAGAGGATCAGCCCCGGGGTCTGCTCCACGCTCGTCCCCTCTCCCCTGTCAGAGCTGCCCGTACAATAGGAGAGGGGATTTAATCTTTCTGGGTAACGAAGGTGACAGGGTTGCATATCAGAGCTGTGCAGCGAGACCCCGTAAGCCCTTCTCCTCCTCGCTGTGCACTTGTTTGTGGGACAGCCTGGGAACGTGCGGGTAGGGTCCTGTACGTGTCCAGAGCCTTTGTTATTAGGCTTGATTGCTGGGGAGACTGGCTGGAAAGGATGCTTGGATGCCGATGCTGCTGGGGAGAGCGGGCAGGAGGTCTCAGGCTGATTGGGGCAGGAAAGTATTTTCCCAGAATAAAAAAGTTAACTGGGGAGGTTGAGGGAATTTTTCTGCACTTTGGATGTTTTCATTTCTATTGTTGCTCTCTTTCACCAAAACCCATTTGTGTTCTGATTAAAAACCCAGACGCGGGGGGACATGGTGCTGCGAGGAGCACCCCACGCATGCAACCTCTCCTTTGACCTCCAGCTGCTGGGCTGCACCCCAAAACAGCGGCCATGACCACCCCATGGCTTAATGACATGGCTGAAAACACTGCTGTCCCCACCGCTGTACCGGAGCCAGCAGGGACGAGGGCCGGCAAAGGCAATGAAAGGAGCAAGTGTTGGGAAGCACGGCAAGAGCCAGCACAGCCCAGCAGCAGCGACAAAGGGCCGGGGCTGTGAAAGGAAGGCAGAGCGAAAGGGAAATGCCTGGAATAATAAGTGACGGACGGATGCCTTTGAAGGGGACTCGGATATTGTGGGTCTCCCGCCTGACCTACTTAAAACTGGCGTAATCTGATGAAGGAGCATCCTCCGGCTCTAAATATAAACTTCGCTCCTCTTTATTTAAATTCCTCCCCTCTGCCACCCAGGGGTAGGACTGTGGTCGACAGCTGGGTGCAAGGCACCCTACGTGTCCCGCAGGTCCCAGAGTCCCGCAGAAGGGGAGGGCTGGAGACCCCAGGGAGGCGGCCGGGCTCAGTTCCCATGAGAACGGTCCCCACAGCAGCAGGGACATTATCACAGAGCCCAGAGGGACAGTGCTGGCATCGCCCAGTTTTCTAGCAGCCTTATTTACCAACAGGAGCAAAACTTCACGCCACGGGGCATTGCCTATAGGGGAGCTACGGGCTGCGCTGCTGTCAGGCAGCCGTTCCCAGCGCAAGCTGCAGAAAACTGCACATCAGGAGCCAAAAGTCAGGGGTCTCCCGTTAGCTCCTTGTATACGGGTGATTTCCAGTCAAAGATTTTTTTTCGTTTTACACGAACCACAAATCTGGTGCACAACAGAGTCCTGAGGCTTCTAAACAATTGGCAAATTTAGGCAGAATTTGGCAATTAGTTTAAGTGAGAAGAAAAACAAACAAAACCACAATCCAAGAAAAAACAGCTGCAATCAAAGCAGTTTTTCAATCTGTTTTGAAATGAAATGTTTTGCTTAAGAATGCCAAAATGTTTTATCGATCTATTATCTAAATTAAATGCTTCAAGTTTTTCCAATTCAGCGCAGAATTGCTTGTTTAAAACTCGGCCTTCTTTAAATAAAAAGGGGAGAAAAAGAACCACTGTTTTGGTTTGAACAACATACTGAGACGACAAGATGAATTTTTTTCATTTTTCCTGTTTCACTGGAAAGCCATATTAAAAGGAAAAAAAAAAAAAAAAAAGATGTTTTGCACTAATCTGAACCAAATTTAATCCATTCCTCACTCTGCTCCAGAGCAATTTCCATATCTGCAATGTGTATGCTCTGGAGAGCCGCTCTCGCTGCAGCCCCAGCCCCGCACGCACTCTCAGCGCACACAGCCGGCGCGAAGGGGATGTTCGAGCAGCACTCGGCCAGTTTTGCTCAAGCAGCTCAGCAGCGACCAGGTATCCGGCACAGGGCCAGCTGTGTGAGAGAAATAGTAACCGCCGGTGGGAAAGCTCAGAAAACAGCAGAAATTCAGAGCCCGAAGCAGTGAGACGGCCGAGGGCAGAGCAGGGGGAGGGGACAGCCTGGCCCTGCTCTTGTGGGAACCCCAGCAGCAGCACGTCCCCGGCTGAGATGGGGACACTGCGCAGTCCCCAAGCACGGGCAGTGTCCACCGCCCCGGATGACTGGGCTATAGCCAGGGACACCACATCTCTGCTCTCATCCATCCTGCAAGACCTACAAAGCCAGGACGTGCCAGGGGCTTCTGGAGCTCCAGGTCTTCCCATTGCCACCTGAGGAGCAAGGTGGGTTTGGTGAGCATTCCCAGCAGATCAGAGTAAGTCTCATAGTATTGTTTTATCAAGGGCTTTCATCAAGCCCTTCCAGCTCCCTAAGGACAAAGAATTTCCAGCTCATAGACTCTGGGACCGTATGAGCTATTTAGGAACCTCCATACGCTTTGTTCAACTTCCTTGCTTTGGTGGCAAAAATGTACGTGGAATTAGAAAGGAAAAACAATTAAATTAAAAAACAAGTCATTACAGCAAGCTAGCAGGCTGCACCTCTCTCAGTACCACCATCAGAATTAGATGAGTTTGTTCCCTTTGTGGAGACAGGCCCCGTTAATTTTCTTGGCAGGATCTCCCATGTTAAAGCAACAAGGCAAATGTTTGCTTTGACTATTCAGTAGTGTTTGTGAACCCTGGGAAGCTTGGGGGGAGAAGAAAAAAAAAAAGTAAGTCTCTTAATCTGAAATGCTATACACGTTAATTTTTGCAAAGCTCAAATTTAGGGTCAAATTCAAACTGACAGAGTCTCCTTGAAGAAGGAGGAGGGGCAGAAGATAATATTTGGTGAAGAGAAGAGAAAGATGAGAGAGGCAAAGTGGATTTTTTTTTAAGCTTGCAGGGAGATACTAAGCTCAATAATCAGACAAGAAAGGCAACGAGCAGCTATCAAAGCAGCAGCCGTTTTAAGAGCTGTACTCATCTGAAAGCGACTTTTCGTTCTTGTGAAAACTGCCGCCTTAACAGCTGTCCCAATTAGAGCCAGCCGGAAATTTCCCAATAAACCAACATTTTTGTCAGAAAATAATTCGCTGAGTCTGAAATGCTCCAAGTTGGCTGAACTTTTGTTGAATCGAAAAGCGGGGCTCCAACTGGGTCCGGCTCTCAGCTGCCAGGTTTGTGCTACGAGCGGCAGCGCTGACGGAAAAGTCAATTTTGCTGAGCAGCTGCAGGCGCCAGGAAGCGCCTGGTTCCCGTAATTTATGTTTGGGATTTGGTTTGAGTTAGGGGGGGAAAAAAATAGATAAAAAGGGAACAGAGTTCCTTATAAACTTGAACTTGAGCCAGCCGAATTTGCTTATGCCATGATCCCATATGCCTGACCCTTTTTAGGATCTGGCGGCTGGTTCTGAGAGGAAAAAAAAATAAAAAAACCCCACAACCCCAAAGTGCTGTGGAGAGGCCAATGCTGGAAGTGACTCCTGCCAGGAGAAATGGCTTATGGGTGTCCCCACTTCTGCATGACCCCGAGGCCAGCATGTCTCCCAGGGTCTCTCCTTCCCTGGGGTGGCCCTAGCAGAAACATCCTGGCACCACCTTCCTTCTCTTTTCTTTTTTATTTTTTTTTTATTTTAAGTATAGCAAAAGCAATGACTGCAGTTATTAGGGTTTTTTTCAGCTACATCTTTGAAAACTGATGTGTTACCACTGGACGTATCACCAGATTTGTTCCAGCTGCCTCACTGCATCAGAAACTTAATAAAAGAAGGAAAAAGTCAACAAGACTTAGTCTAGGAGACCCTGTGCAAAACTTTGCATGACCATGGAGGGATTTTAGCCAGCTGTATTTAAATTATATTTTTAAAAAAACAAAAAAAAACCCCTAACATCACCAGGCAGGACAACCCAGACTCCCCCCAACCACCCTCCAAGGGTCTCCCAGTCTCTGCGGCAGCTGTCGGGGCCAGTGGAGTCCCTGGGCCGAACTGGAGCTGTGTTTGCAGGGAGGGGGGAGGAAAGCTGTTAATGCTCCGTGTGACTCCTGACCAGCAGGGAAAAGCCTTTCTGTGAGTGGTGATGATTAATTACTAACTATAATTAACCTATGACAACAGTGGCACTCAGAAACTAGAGCAGAGGCACATGTCCCATCATGTGCAGCTCTGAATGAAAACAGAGCCCCTGCCCCAAAGGGATTTCTTTTTAAAAATGCCTGGAAATGATGACTGACACAACTGGAGCTTTTTCCCCACGCGGGCGCTCCCCAGGGGCGGTTCGCAGGGCGCAGAGCCGGCTTGTAGGTAGCGGTCTCCCTTCCCCCCGCTGCCGGCTGTTGCTCATGGAGGGGCTCTGCCACTTCTCTGGGTGGCTCCGAGGGCATCCCTGCAGGTCTCTGGGGCACAGAGCCTCCCTGCATCCCAGGGAGAGCTGCTTCGTGGGGGTCACACTGCCTCCCCATCACCAGTCCCATCTGGTGTCCATCGCTCGCTGGCCCCATCACCATGCAGGTGTGGTACCAACACTGCCCTTCGTGCTGCCACTTACACCAACAGAAATGGAAGGAGATGGGGCTGGGGCTTGCAATCACCCCCCTTTGGTCCATCAAAGCGATGCTAAGGGCGCTCTGAAGCAAGGGGAAAAAAAAAAAGCATCTGCCACATTCTCCATTTCATCTCGCAAGCTGTGAGATCCCACCCCTCGCACTGCCTATCCCTGCTGACAGCCGCGCTTCCTACAGAGCAAATGGGCTCGAAACTCCGCGATCAAAGTCATTTGCATTGATTTCCATGGCCTGGTTTCTCTGCCTGGATTCTCCCCATCCCTGTAGCCACCCTGCCCCTTCAGAGCGGGAGCACCAGCGTCTCGCCTATTTGGGGTTTTGCTGCATCCCTGTTTCCTTCCCAGAGGAAGAAAACAAAACATTGGTGCTGAACGCCAGTGTTTACCTGCGGGTTTAGCAGCACACGCACTGAGCTGCTTCTGCTTGACCCAGTCCCGAGGTAGAGGTGGATATTTCCCTGCACACCATTTCCCAGGCAGCTTTCCCAGCTCTGCTCCATCTCAGGTCACGTCAGCAGCTCCCCTGTCCCCGGGCACTCTGTTTCTTACCAGATCAGCTCTCTCAGCAGCCCCCCTTCGTGTCCCCTAACCACCCTGTCCCCTTGAAACCTCTCAAAGAGCTCAGCCCCCAGTGGGCTCTGCTCTAAGGCCAGTTGTCCTGGTGGGTGACAGCTGCTGTCCCCAGCCCCATCACTCCTGAAAGGGCTGCTTCTGCTTTCTGTCCTGCTCAGAAAAGGACCGCAACAGCATCTCTCACTCTGGGAGAAAAGAGGGTCTCCATGGCAGCTAGGAACAGCACTAGCACAACAGTAAGACTGTGCAAGAAACTTGATATTTTTTTTTCTTAGAGAAAATGCTTCTATTTTTGACAAAAGGCCTTTTTGAGGTATGAAACCTCTTATGAAACTCCTTCCACATCAGTGCTTTACATAAACTATTTTGCTGTAGTTGTGTTATTCATTGCACACGTTTTACACCGGTGTGAACTAGTTTATCTCCAGAGAATGGAGACCAGAGCCTGGCCGTGGGGCAGGGCATCCCGCAAGCCACATCCTCTGCAGGGCATCTCTTCCAAGCCAAGCCTGTCACAAACAACACTTCAGCCTGGCTTGACTCCTCCAAACAGGGCAGAGCTGTGCTACAGGGTGAGAAAATGGTCTCACCAGCGTGAACATCACCTTGAGCCGTGCAGGAGGAGAGTGTAAATGGGCCAGGAAACATCACACAGGTGCGCCCTCAGTCACAGCCTCTGCCGGTGGGAGCTGCAAAGGTGAACGGCATTATGCTGCCGTGCTCCTGAAGAGCCCTTAGCCCTAGAGCATGTGGGGAAGACGGCCGGCTACATCCTCGTAAGGATTAACAGGGTGAAGAGTCCATTCATTGCATTACTATCACAGCCTAATTTTTTTTTTTTTTCTTTCCTCTGAGCCCGAGATGTCAGGGCTGATAGCAGATAGTTTGTTTCACAGTGAATGTACAGCGATAGGTCAGGGGAACAAGTGAAAATGCCACCTTTGAGGGGAATGAGATCATTAAAATGTCACAGTAGTATCT
>NW_009649308.1:582707-670816 GCF_000708025.1 Charadrius vociferus
GAGATCCCTGCTGCAGTTTCTTGCTCCCTCTGCTAAGAAAAAATAAATAACACCTGCCAAGCGAGACCAGGCCTTTCTTTTCTAAAGAGATTACTATTTTTTTATATCACCATTGTTTCACACCACTCTGCCAGCAAGAGTCGTGATCTCATTTTCCATCGCCGCAAAGTCTGATTTTGGGGAAGTAAAAGCTTTCCTCCAAGCCTGGACTAAAGGATAAAGGGACTTCTCTGGGGTCAGTAGCACAGAAGGGAAACCTATACACCACCCAACCTCCCATCACATCTGATGAACGTGAAATTATCGGCAGTACTATGCTGGGGTTATTCCCTTCTCTAGCTTTTCACCCTCAGTGCATTTTTTCCAGCAGCCATTTGTCTCTGTGGGTCTTTGTTTCTGCTCCCCCATCCACACTGCTGCTCTTTGCCATTTAAGTGCCCTAGAGATGCCCAGACCCTCCACCCACCATTTGAAGAAGCATCGTCCATTGAAAAATATTATGGTCTAGGCTGTTTGCAGCTCTGAAGCTGTCTTGGTTGAAGCCTGCAGGGGTTTCTCGGTGCTTGGCTCCCCAGCTGTGTAATGGACAAAATTACCCTTATCTTTAGCATGTGCCCTTAGCACTGAGGAACACTGCGCTGCTATTATCAACCACTGTCCCTGTTAGACATTTTCTTTCCAAATACATATGGAAGGAGACCTGCACGGTAATAGCACATTTTAGAGGAGGCCACAGTAGGTAAAGCCAAGTCCTCACTGTGCCTTTTGTCCCATCTCCCAGTGGGTGCCCAGAGGAGACGCTAAGGAAAGGGGCATGTGTACAGACGGTGACCCTTTACAGAAGGACCCCTCATGTTTCAGCAAGCCACCTCTCATCCTGTTGTCTCCTTGCTTTCCCAGGCTCTGGGTCCCCCCTCTCTCCCTTGGCAGGGCTGGGAATTACATCCCGCACCAGCTCAGGATGGAGAAGCGGTGCCAAAAAAAAGACTTTGACTGCTGTCAGGCTACCTTATCTAGGTAACCAGTCACAGGACGGCTGATGGCAGCAGCTGCCACCACTCCTGGCTTTTCTCTGCATTTCTTACCTTCTACTTCCCCTCCAGAGGACCAGCTCCACAGCCAGCCCAAGCCTTCCCAAAACTCAGACCACTCAAGCCCTCGAAGTGGTGACCCCTCCGCTCTCCCCTGCACCGTGCCTCTGTGCCTAATTGTTCTAATAGTTCTTCCAAAGACTCCATTCAGCTTCTGCCATAATTCAAGTCTTTGTGCCGTGCCACGGTGCAGAGGGAATAAAGCAGAGTGAGGACAATGAAAAAATCAGACATGAGGGACAGATGACTTCTTCCCTTTGAACACACGCACAAGGGGAAAAAAAAAAATAAAATATCAAAGCTACCTGAGTTTTTGTTTGTCAACACCAATCTGGTCCAGGCAAGATAATAAACCCAAATGCACAGGGCTGGGGTGCAAAGAATGGGAAGGGAACACACTATTGTGGCTGGTTGAATGGTTCAACTGCCGGCAAAGCAAAGCCTTTTGTCCACCGATTATTTTTTTTTTTCCTTGCAGATTACTTTATGGGTTACATTTTGTGTTTCCTCTCTCTTTTCCCAAGCATCTTATTACTCCGTTTGGAGGATATTTCTAGAAGTTTAGGGATGGCCAAGAAAGTGTAATTCAAATCAAGGGCTTCGCTGGTCTGAACCCCCACGTCTAAAGGGGACATTAACTCTGCACTGGAGCCTGACTGCATCAGTTGGATTCACCCTGGCAAATTTTTAGCTCTTTGCCTGGTACTTTTGATGAGCCATTTTCAGCCTGTCAGGCACAAATTAACCATGGGGTTCATCCGTCTGCAAGGTGATCTCTGTGCCGCAGAGTCAGCCAGCAAAGCCCCAGCTCGTCCTTTCCTGTCTTTGATTGGATGATGGGATGATTTTTTAATCAGAAGGATCACAGATGGCAAATAAATGAAAACTTTCAGAAAAACAAATTAATATTTATTTATGCTAAAATTCACCGCCCCTTTTGTTTGCGACGTATGCATGCATCAGGGGATTGCGATTGTTTTGAACTTCTCTGACCAGCTCTAGCCCTGAGCACAGGAAATAAGCTAGAAAGATTTGGAGTCATGCCACACAAGCAGGGAGACACCTAAGGACCAGAATATATTCACGACTGAGGCTTTGATTCTCCAATCCTCCTGGTGTTTACGAGGAGGGGGGGGGAAGAAAGAGATTGTTTAACTTTGAAACTCCAAAATGGCCTTGGCATCCACAAAGGTTTTGTAGAGTGCTTGCAACACAGTAGGAGCCAAGGATTAAGCTTTAAATCCCTGTTTTGTCCCTGAAAAGCTGTCCTGATCATTAATAGAGTGAACCCCGTGCTCTCAAGAAATATTTATCTACATCATTAAAACTCCCTGCTATTGTTGGGCATGACTGGCAGTCAGCAGCTGGGAGCAAAACCATGGAAGCCCTTCGGCCTGAGCTTGGAGTGCCCCTGGTAAGCAGAGCAAGGGCGGAGAGAGGGTCGGAATAGCTCCAGGGTGCCGATGGGGACAGTGGTGCCTCCTCAGAACTGCGACAGCATCATTAGCAGCCTGAGCCAGAATAGCAAGGAAGCCGGGGTCGTGGCAGAGGGCCACCGCCGGCACTGCAGAGGGAGGCTCGGAGACAGCATCTCACACATCGCCACTGTCCCCACATAGCTCTCATCTGTACCCTGTTTACATAAGCCTCATTTACCTCAAATGCTGCAAACGGAGGAAAGAACTGCAGCGTGACAATATTCATTCAATCGGCTCCTGCAAAATGCAGCACTTCGCAAAACAGGTTCTGCCCTTCCATAGCTCCTTCCAGGAGGTGGGGAGCCCTCAAGTGCAACAGGTTTTGACTCTGCAGCCTGTAAGACCTAGGGGAGAGGTGACCAGTCCCCAGAGGGGAAGTCTACAGTCAACTCCTGCTACTAAATTTTGGCTGGGAAACCACTTTGCACACCCAGTGTGAATACCACTACCTGGGGCAAGACTGTTATAGAGCTGCAGCCCTTTCAGGCAGTGGGAAAGCAAAGGGATGGAGCCTGTATGCCGCATGAGAAGTCCTAGCAAGTTCTGGGGTTTCCCAGGCTGATGTGAAGACTTTTTTTTTTAAATGCTGTCCTAGAAACCACCTCTGGTGCGCTGCTGCAGGAGCACTGCACATCCCACTGGCCACAGGGAGATCCTGGCACATGGGCACAGGTACCTGGGGGCTCTGCATGGAGGAAACATCACCAGAGGCACTCCAAAAAAAACCCTGAGTCAGGCACTGACCGGCATACAGACAACTGAATAGCATTGGACTGGTATCATGTTAAAACTGCCTCTTTGGGCACTGGCCACATGTACACCACGCTGCAGCTCCCCAGCACTCAGCTTTTGTTCAGGAGCTGCTGTACTTGGGGGCATAGGCAGAAGGAAGCCCACTGCACCTTTGTCCGCCAAGGTCAGCACAGCTTGTCCCAGCCAGATCACCGGTTCTGCAGACCCCTTGGCTCCCTCAGCCCCCAGAACTGTGACTGAGGTACTAAAGACGGGATATAGTACATAAAGTTCAAATATATAATTGCGAGGCAGGCAGAGGATGGACAGGGATCAAGGGTTCATTTTCTCTTCTAATGGAAGCACACAAGGGGACATCAAATGGAAGGGGAAAGTCGTAACACCTAAATGGTTCTTTATACCACAATTAAACCAGGAAACTCCTTTCTGCAGGATGTTGAGGACACTGTTGATATGAGTTCAAGGAACAGCTGGACCAGTTCCCTGAACAACAATAACCCATCAACAGTTATTAGATTAGAATATTTTCAGTTGGAAGGGACCTCTAACGGTCATCTAGTCCAACTGCCCAACCACTTCAGGGATGACTGAAAGTTAAAGCATGTTACTCAGGGGATTTTCCAAATGCCCCTTAAACACTGACAGCCACAGGGCATCCACCACCTCTCCAGGAAGCCTGTTGCAGTGTTTTATCACCCTCTCTGTAAAGAAATGCTTCCTAATGTTCAGTCTAAATCTCCCCTAGTGCAGCTTTGAACCATTCCCACGCATCCTATGACTGGATCCCAGGGAGAGGAGCTCAGCACCTCCCTCTCCACTTCCCCTCCTCGGGGAGCTGCAGAGAGCAATGAGGTCACCCCACAGCTTCCTTAACATAAGGATAACATAATTAAACATAACGTGGCTTTTACAGGCAAGTCCATGAGCCACAGATTGCTGGAGGCTGGGAGAGTGCCCTGGTGAAGCTCTGCAAGATGCATGAGAGTGAAAAGAGCCTGAGATTATAGGAAGCATCTGCTGTTTGACTGCTATCAGAAACTGAATAGAGTTTAGACAAGGATTTGGGCTCTCCCACTATAGCAGTTCTTCTGTACCTGCAGATTGTGAGCCCAGCGAACTCTTGCACTAGTGTGGGGTTAATTTTAAGAGTAGCTGCCTTTTCCTCTGCACATAGCTGGGCAATATTTTTTTCCAACAAATGACTTGTTTGCTTTAAATAAATGCAATTTCTAGGCATCCAAAGTGATGCAAAAATTCAGGTCAAATTCCCTGAATAGCTTCCGCCACCAAAAAAAGCAACAAACGTTCTGAAGTGTTGCGCAAATCACATAGAGACGGGTTGGAGTCCTTTGGAAACACTCCTTTTTCCACTGTTTCCAAAATGCTTCTATTTCAGGCACTTCCCATATACACCAGAGTGAAATTCCTGCGAGCCCAGGAAGCACAGACCCAATTTGCTGCTCTCCCCTGGGGTTACATCCCCCCAGAGCTCCCTCCTCACCACCACGCTCCATCCTGCCGCAGGAACCCACTCTCACCCTGCTGGGGCTGGTGCAGTTCACAGGAGCTGCTTTGAACCTCCATCATGCTGGAGCAGGAGCCTGAAGTAGTATGAGACAATTCCAGCTCTGCCACGGTCCCTGCACCAACTACGGTCCACTCCAGCCTGTGCTCCAGACCTCAGTAGATCCCTTTGCTTGAGCCATGTCCTAAATAGTCTCCACATGGTGCCTCTGCTTCCTGCAGTAGCTGTGGGGCTCAACAAGTTGGCACCTGGGCAGTTGATTTCTGCAGGCCCACCTGGGTTTCACCTCATTATCCCCCTCCCTGCTCAAACCACCAGTTGCAGCTGATCTGAAACAGGTTCCTTTCCTACAGGCCTTGAAGAAAATGACATTTTCTATACAAGAGTTAAAGTGTCAAGGGATCCTTCCAGCTTTGGAAGAAAGCTCCCTCAAACAGCCACCCTATTCCAGGCAAAGGAAGAGACACAGCATTTCAGGGGGCTAAAGTTACACCAAAGAGGGTTTGGATAAACACTGCGATCCAGATCTCAGTAACAGCAGTGCACCAGGTTCTCCTTTGACACTGCGGTCTGGCCAAACAACTTCACTCACAGATCCTTGGATGTCCCCTTGGAGAACATTTAGGGGGCTACAGGACCAAAGACCCCTGACCAAAGCGTTGCTGTATCCAGATGTTGACTTTTGCCTTTCGTGGCATGCCTTTGGGTTCGGGCCAACTTTCACTTTGAAAGGAAGTCAGCACTGTACAGCTTTTGCTGATTTTACACAGCATCTCCAAACTGGGAGTCTCTCTTCAGAAGCCCGGGGCTTTCCAGGTGGAAATGTCTCCCTACAATCCCAGTTCAGACTAACTCATATCCAGAGGGGCTAACATCATCCTGGTTTGGTTTTCAGCGAAGCCACAAGCATTCATCATCAGGTCTCCAAGTAAGCATGAAGCTATCTAGCTCTTGGCTTCCAGAGTATTTTGGCTAATGTAGTACACATTGACCCAAATTTTGGGAACAGAGAAGCTCCTTGATTCAGACTAGGTAAAACACAGCACGTTTGTGGCGGATGCATTTGAAACTAATTAAAGACTGCTCCCATCAGACCTGCTTCTGTCCCTCTTCATACCCCCCAGCACACAAGTGTCCTTACTGGGCCAGCCCCGAGAGCCACTGGACTGTCTCCCCTCACAGTGAAAGGATCTCTTCTCTCCAGGGCTGCGCTTTGGAGAAGAAAACAGCATTAGCACATCCCGATTGCGTTTAACTCCCGTTATTTTGAAGAGTGCTTCATGAAACCTTAGTTTTTCTAAAAGTATTTTCTTCAACTAAATTCCACTCCATTTTCTTCAGGCAATAAATGAATTTTGTTTACAAAGTACTTCAACAAGACTTGAAATTTCATTTATGGAAAATGGGCCTCAGACTTCCAAGGCGTTTGAAACCATGCTGAAATATGGCAATTTCAAGCACTTACCTGTCTCCTTCCTGCAAGTCTCCGAATCAAAGGTTACCATGACAACGAAGCCCACTCTCAGTCCAGCAGAATGAGTTGTTTTTACATGACGTCATTATTAGCCAGGACCCAAGAAAATTACGCAAATGAGATCCCCAGACAGCAGGACTGCAAAAAGCCCAAACAAGTAGCATAACAATTACACTCTAAACTTAGCAAAGGAAGGAAAATGTCACCAGCAATAGTTTTTTAAAAAACACACTTTTAAGTCTAACCTCCTCCCAGTACCCCTGCAGGGCTACAGAAGTAGACCATCTCTGCCCTGTTACAAGTTGGACTTGATTTCCACCCTGGGAGGTGGCACGGTTGCCTGCACATCCCAGCAGACAGCCACTAGTGCTCCCAGTGGGGATGCTGACTCCCAGCATGCTCCCAGGAAGCTGGTTTGCATTAGGCTGTCTACACAGAAACCCAAAGAGGGAGAAGAGTCACTGCCTTGGGTGAAATGCAGCTCCTCACCACCTTGAGCTCCCCATGGCCATCACGCGATGCACCCAGGGCTCCTTCCTCCCAGCACCCAGAGCACCCTTACTCCAAGGTAAGGAACTCTGCACAGCTCTGCTCCTTACCCAGGACATCGCAACACCACCATGTGGTGACAGACTCCCACCTCACAGCTTCCCCCACCCAGGGCCACCTGCAGATCAACCTTCACATCTCCTCTGAGCCAGGACCCTCTCAAGCCAGTTGCTTAGAGATGCTTCCCTTTATAACCGTGATCAGGTAAACCCAATCCTCTCCTCCCAATGAAGATGTGAGTGAGATTGAGGGTTCACACATGAAAACGAGTGTGTTCTGGCAGCAGCTGTTCTCCAGAGGAGGGAGAGGGAGTCACTCAGCAATGAGTTGCTATAGATGGTCATTCAAGCATAATAAATCCCCCTTATCAACCCTGTCTCACTACCCCTCATAATTTAAGCTGGGTGTAATAAGGCAGCATGAAGGAAAAGACCAGCTTTACAGTCAAACTGGGGATTACAGTCTGGCACAGATATTTAAAGATTCACAATAGCAAAGAGAAATTGTAAGAGGAGCGTAAACAGCTTCCCTCAAATGCCAGGAGATGGGCTGATGAGTTGTGGTCATTTCCAGCACAGGTCTGGGCTGATGTATAGCTATGCTGGGGTCAGACTGGCGACTTACTGCTCCCAGGCTTCTCAAGCAAGTGTAAAACCTGCATGTGCCGAAAAAAATGTGCATTGGCTTTAGAGAAGGTTTCTGTCTGTATTATATGCATAAGCTTTTTTGTTTTGTTTTGTTTTGTTTTTTAATCCAGATCACTGCATGCTTTTCTTTCTTTCTCTGAATAAACTCAGCAATTCTATTTTGTCTCCTATTCTTGCCCATTCTTCACAAAAGCCCAAGAAGTACCTTTCCCCTTATAAGCAACTTGCCACTCTGCACAGGAGCCTTTGCTTTCTTGCCTCAGTACTGAAGCTAGCCCAGACCAGTCCTTCCCAGCCCTAAGCCTGAAGTTTATGGCACCACGTCTGAAGGAGAGTTTGTAGGCCTGAAAGCTTGGCTTCTTCTCCCCAGCTGTGCTATCTGGGTAATAAAAAAAAATATTGCTTTTTCCTACCAGCCTTGCCTCACTTATGTCCTTAGACTGTCACGGCCACAATACTGCCTCTGCTGAAACCACTCTGTCAATTCCTAGATTGCTGTTTATCAGGGATCCCAAAGTGCTTTTATAAAGTGCCTCATGCTCAGCTAGCTCCTACATCTCTCCCCTTCTGGAGAGAATCACCCAGTGCTGGTTTTTTGGAGACATTTTCTCTCTGCTAGCCAAAAGGGTGGCCGTGGGGATGGGGGTGGCGCAGCCCTGTTCAGCCCAGGGTCCCTGCCGTGCCCGGGCTGGCTGGCTCCCCTGTCCCCCACAAGTGCCCTACGGATGTGTCGTCCACACCCCCCACCGCAAAACACCCATCGTAGCCGGGGTGGGGTGTAGGGGCAGATCTGAATCCCACCTGCAGTACTCCTGCCCCGGAGCAGGGACCACAGCAGCACACAGGGTAGACAACCACTGCAGGGTTGTCCAAGAGTGAGAGCCAAGGAGCCCTGTGGTTCCCACACTGGAGATGTCTCCCCTGGCCTGGGGGCAGAACAGGGCTGGAGCAGGGTCCTTCTCCTCCTTCCCCTGACCAGGGGTCTCCGGGAGGCATTCCCTGCTGCTGTGGGGTGAAGGAGCTTTGCTGTGGTTGACACCCACACCCACCGCTCCAGGCACATCACCCAGTCCCCTCCACTGCCCATTGCTTGCTGCCTGCTTAGGGGTGGAGAAGAAGAGGACTTCATCCCCGTGAAGGACACTGAGGATCTGCAGAAGGAGTGGAGCACGTCTGTGCTGGGAAGCAGCCCCCCCTTGCTGCTCTGGCTGCTGTTAACACATCACCCGTCCGCCAGGTGTGGAAAGGGGAGGGCGGTGGGGGCAGGAGGAAACTCACAGCCACTTTTTCCCACCTCCGATCGCAGTGAGTGTGTGCCTGTGGTGGCGAAGCCCGGGATCCCCCGCGAGGTCCCTGCCGCCCGCAGCCTGCCAACGCGTGAAAGCGTAAGGGAGAATGAATCCCAGCGAGCCACAAATCTGCCAAGCGAGGGTGTTCTCCGTGGAGTGGGGCGACCGTTTGCAGAAGAAAGCACTGTTTGCTGACAAGGCAGCCAGCACAGCGATGGTCCTGGGAAGAGCCCCACGAACAGGAGTCGTTCATTGGACCTACTTGTCTTACAGGGTGAAGGAACCAGAGAAAAGAGTTCCTTCCACAGAGGGAACCCTACCTTGATGCTGGGGTTTTTGCTCATACCACCCAAATGCATGAAGGCTCACTTAGGGCTGGCTTTGGGGCACTCACTCCACCTCAGGAGGAGGTGGTGGTTCGCAGAAGAGGTTTTTGGAACAGCCAAACAGACCTTTGAAGGCAGAAAATGACCACTGCACCCCAGGGGACCCTTTCCTTCATGGGGCTGTGGGGCTCAGCCATCCCCATCAGCCACGTTACAGCCTGGCATACGGGATACATTTGTCTGCTCCCCAACATCTGGCACCTCAGGAGCCACACATCAATGGTTCACCCCATGCCGAGTGCCGCTGTAGTATAAGCACCTAATAATAAAACGCAGCTATTGCATTCCTAAGACACCTGTCAGCCTGAGCACTAAGTGCTGGGGTAATAAATACTTGCTCAGCTATGCTGCTTCTCCGCCAAATCTCCTGGCTCTGCCTGTTTTCATTAGTATTTCTTTTCTGTGGACACTGCAATTACACTCTGTTCCTCTTCAGGGCCCTTGTTCCAGGTTCAAATAGAGAAGTGATAATGCAGGGAAGCTTTTCACATCGCTGTTTATTTTTGTCTTCTGAGTCAGGAAGATCTTTTCAGGCTGGGCCCAACCCTGCGCGCTTTTGATTGAGGAAGGACTCGGGCGGGGGGGGTGGAAGGGAAAGGGGTGAAAACTTCAGGTTCCGGCTTTTATGGTTTAAAACGGTGGTGGGCTCCTTCCTTGCCTGCTCTTGCCGAGGTCGCAAGCTATGCTCCTTCCTCGGGAAGACATAAGTATGCAGCCTGTACTGCTAAGACCCGTGGTAACCATCCATCTGCCACAGCAGCTGTGAGCCCCGGCGCTCCCAAGCCTCTTCTGTCATCCGAATCTCTGAGCAAGAGGGAGGATTCAGCTGAATGCAGCAAATTCGAATGCGTAACTTTTTCGTTCAAGGTTGCAATATGTTTGGAGATATTGTCCCGCCAGCAAGTCCCTGGTGCAGCATCCAGATGGTGCTCAGGGAATCCAGGGAAGGGGGGAGGGCGTTTCGTTCCTTCTTCAGGCGTGGAAAACAACTGACGACGTCACTGGAGTTATTTGCTTCTCCTGCTATTTCCCAGTGGTAATTGAGAAGGGAAAAAGTCCTCATTGAATATGTGGGATCTGGGTAATCATCAGTATTTTTAACTCAAAAGTAGCCAAAAATGCAGAAAAAAAAATCACAGGGGAACACAGGATGTTTCAAACAGCGCAATAGAAAGAACTTCAGCATTTCTTGCAGATCATTTTTCTTCTGCTTTTGCATTTGAAGAGTTTTACTTCATTTCAGATCTTCCTACCCAGTGAGAAAAATCCTTCTTTCTATTAGTCGCTAAATATAACTTCTCGTGCTTCCAAGGAGATGCAATGAAGGGTCCAAATGAAGCCTCCGCACCTTGAACTTCCTTGCCAGCAGACCACACAGTCACCTGGAGACATGTCATAATGTCCAAGTGACGTGGCACGGCCAGCTATGTGCTATTAAATCTCCAAAACCAGAGTAGCCACAATCAAAATTCCCTGCAGCAAAGGTCCCTGGACCATGGTAAATCCCATCATGCCTGGAAGCGGTTTGGGTGGACTAAAGTGACAGTGGAGGTTGTTGTAACAGTTGAATGGCACAGCAGGATGGGTTGAACTGCCCATAACCTTTCCTTGGCACGCATTCTATTTACCACACGGCCAAAGGAGGCTAAGGGCCTTCATGTCCGTCTCCCCACCAAGGTCTCTTTAAGCTGGAGAAGTGTATGTAGTGGGTTGGATAAACCAGCATCTTGCCTACCACCTCTTCTGGTTGCCCTTAGAGCAGCAGAAGGCTCAGTTCATCTTGTACATAGAGAAATGCCAAAGAGCTCTTCTGGAAAAGCAAAGTCTAACCATGGGCGACACACTGTGTGGAAAGAGCACACCTCAGGCTCTGCTTCTTGCCCACCCATCACACCACCACCATCCCATCTTTGAGTTGGCTCCCAAACTCCGCAGCCAATCTACCTTGAACATACCTTCTGCCCTCCACTCCCCTGCCATTGGAAGGGAAAGTATTTTAAACATGACACAATGCGAACCATGGAATATTTTCAAGCTCTTCTATTTTCCCCCAGAATACTTATTTTTTCACGGGTAGCTTGTCTGCTCATCACTGGGACATACTCCCCAGGTGTGCAGGTAGCCTGACGCCTGGAAGACTGGCTCCCCATGCCTTTGTATGTCAACATCGTTTGGTTTTGAGAAACAGACCATGGAAAAAACAATGATACAGATTTTTTTAAAATATGAATTTTTATTTGTTTTGATTGGAGTTCGAGAGAGTGAGTAGAGTGGAAAAGCGGAGTGATTTAATTCAGTGAAGAGGTCTAGTCCCGCCTTGTGTGTTAGATCAGGAGGTTAGTAGGTGGTTAGAAGAGTCCTCCTCCTCCACTCAGCTTACTGATCTTATTCATGTAGTTGTTGTTTCTGGTGTTTTCTAATCTCTCTTCAGAACTTCACTGTAATTTTTTGAGACATTTTTCTGTTGCTTTAACTTATTGAAAAAGCTAAAAGCTGAAAAAGATTGCAGGACTCAAAATCCTGCCAATTAGAATGGGCAATTTTATTATTTTTTCGGCAAAGGTTGAAAAATACGATTCAAAAATACAAACAGGCATTGAACATTGCACCAAAAAGCATTTGAAACACAAATCTCAGAAAGAGAAAGAAAGAGAGAGAGAAATAGAGAGAAGAAAGGTCACAGTTTCCATGAGAAATCCCTTAAGAAAGTGGCTACCAGCTAGTCAATAGAGAAAATAAAGTCAACAAAAAATTAAAAAAAAAATGCATTTTTTTTCTAGTTGTTAATTATTTACAGCTGTAATAACAGGATTGTCATGCATTAAACTGCTGCCGGCTAGATTCTTTCTCATAGTGGAGTAAAGAGAGTCTCACAAGATGGAAAACAAAGCAGAAGACATACTGGGGCACAGATTGAACCTGAGGCAGTGAAAATGAGCGTATTCTCTAGCGACTTGTTGTGGTGTGCCCTTTCCCATGATGGTCTGCCCTAGCGTGTTGCTAATGCAACTTTACCTAACCTGGGCACCAGGGCTGCAGCTAAGGAAGCAGCAGGTGCCCTGACCTTCAGATAGGACATTTGCCTGCGGCTATCCCCAAGTCAGTGGACAGTGAAATTCTAGTTGATGAAGGGATACTTGTGACCACCTGACTAGATTTGATGGGCTGAGAAACTCCCTCGAGGCAACCAAGAGGAGCCCTTCAACTCTAAATACAGCCTGGCAAAGGCAATGTGGCAATGACTCAGGTTTCCCAACTCTGCCCCTACTTTTTTGTGGTTGCAAAAATCAAATCGTTCAATGTATGATTGCCATTACATTTGATGGGTACCCTGCAAAAAGACAGGAGGAATCGGCAGGCTTTTCAGGGGAAACAGAGTGCTGCTAGCAGTGTAACATGAGCCAATGGACTTATCAAGTTGACACGATCTTCAAGCAGCAGTGAAGAGAAGAGCCAAGCGCTCCCAAGACTGTGGGAGCATCCTGGCTCATGTGGCAAACCTGGGACCAGGCTTCCCTCTCTAGGCAGATGGGATCGTTAAAGCTGTGTATGGAAGAGATCTGCACTGGTGGGGACTGGGACAGTAAGGAATAGGAAAGAGCAGCTAGCATATCATATTTTGTCCTAGACCTTCATGAGCAAAAACCAGCATAACCCCAGCTGGGGTGGAGGAAGATAGGTCAAATGTTAGGACTAATTTGAGCCCAAGGCTCTCTGCTGTTTAAAGCAGCACAGATTCCCTGGAGGAGGGGGGGGTGGGAATGGACCCAGAACGAGAACTGGCTTTGTTTACTTATGGATGGTGACATCCTTCATTCCCAAGGCTGGGACACCACAAGGCACAGGTGGCGATCGCCGCTGACTGCAAGAACCTTTTTCCAGCAGCAGGGGAGGGAATATAGGAGCTATGAGTGCAGTTGCAAGATCACTGCCTAAACATTTCTCCTAAGACAGGGGGAGACAAAGGGGTGACACTAAAGGAGCTGACGCTGTGTGCCATTGCTAGGAGCTGCACACCACTCACCTACTGTGGCCCCACCGCTCGTGGGCTGCCCAGCACCGGTCTTTGGTCCTGCTTGTGCTGAGATGAGATCAGGTGAGGGTCCGGGACACAGCGGCAGCAAAGGCCTATGCTTTTGCTGACCCTTCCCACAATTAGCACATAGTCACGTTATCAGCACACCCCACCCAGGTGAGCAGCAAGCAGTGGCCAAGTGCCAGCGCTTCCCTTTGCTTTGCAGAAGAGCCCAAGCGGAGAGCCCTTACCTGCGGTGTTCCTCTGGCTGGGGACAGCTGGAATGGGTCCCACCAGGTTTTGTGCTCCCTCCTGAAGCAGACTCAGGGTGGAGACCTCACACCCCTTTGCGATGCTCAGCTACACGGTCCCTGGCTGTGCTATGGGGTGAGGACTAATTGCTTATGGGATTCAGCTGTAGAAAAGCCATGCTACCTTCCTGGGAACATCCTAGTGTCCGGGGCAGGACAAGGGCTGTGTTGGAAAAGCTGTGACATCTAGGACTGAGAGGTGCTGGGCAGCACTGCCAGCAGTGCCCTTGGTCCAGGCAGCAAACCTGCACCGAAACCCCGGCGCGGAGAGAGGCTCTTCTCCCTCGCTCCCTTTGTTCCCTCTGCCTCCCAAAGACATCTGAGGACCAGCAAAGAGGGATGCACCTCCTTCCGGATGATTTAGCAAAGAGTATGAGAGGGAAGTAAAATAATTGAAAGGGGCCATTTTCTCTTTCAAAGAGAAAGAGTTTTGACTTTTAGATATAAAGAGTTTGTGAGCATAAATATATACACACATACACGCACATATATATGTAAAAACCTTTGGCTGACTGACCAATAACAAGGTCAAACAGTAAATATTTATACCTGGAAGCCATCAATCTCATCTGTGCTGTGGCCTCTCGCCAAAAGTGCCTTCAGGAGTAGTTTAGCTTGATTTGGAGAGAGGATTGGTGAATTGTTTGGGGTTTTTTTTCCTCCCTATTTTGACATTAATAGAGCATTTATGTTTTCATGAATGTGCCTCTCCCTGGCTGAGCCCTCCAACAGCCACCAAGGAGTCAGGGAAATGTTGTTTCTCTCCAGTCTGCAAAATCCACAGATATTTGATCAGGTGGGTTAAAGTGTGGCCCCAGAGAGGCATACAATTTGGGGAAGAGGGCCTGGAGCGAGGGCTGGCCTGATGCTACATGCTGTGATTGTCCAGTCCCACGGCCCCACGCCGGCTCCCCACCACCCGCAGGACCAAGTGTGTGGAAGGGGGGCACTAGCACGTCCCTGCCAAACCATCCCCAAAGTGGGCCCACGGGGAGCTGCCTGGTCCTCTCCTGCTCGTGGCTTGCCCTGGCAAGCTGGGGGAGTGTGGCACCTGTCCTCAATAGCCACTTGCCTTTGACCGTGGTCCTTCCTTTAACAGCA
Organism: Charadrius vociferus; assembly: GCF_000708025.1. Lineage (NCBI taxonomy): Eukaryota > Metazoa > Chordata > Aves > Charadriiformes > Charadriidae > Charadrius > Charadrius vociferus. The sequence goes on from NW_009649308.1 coordinate 597,327, forward strand.
GCGTGCGTTCAACTGCTCTGTTCCTCCAGCGACTGCAAAGAGCACTGTTTCTACAGCACCCTTTGGGAGAGGCAACAACTCCAGGTTTCTGAAGGTCTCAGAGAGGTTCTTAGCAGAACAGAGAGTCTTCCCATGCGAGGTGATCCGGAGCAAGAGAAACCCCTTCCTGGATATTCCTATAATCTGCCCCAAGGGATGGCTGAAAGGAATCCAATATATGGACAGAAGAAATCAAGGCAGCAGATGAGAAATGAATGCGCCAAAGGACAGGCTTGCAGAAACAGGCTGATCGTCACCTTGTTTGCATGCATGGCTTGCGTCTGGGAACAGCAAGCATGGGCTCTGCTTGCACAGGGGATGTCCTACAGCAAACGAACTAGGACCCTGCCAGTGCCACCAAGGTGGTGGGGATCAGGACAGGGGTGAGCTGTGTTGGCCACAGCACTTCTCTGTAAAACTTGGGGGGGGTGAAGCCAGCTTTGCTTACGTTGAGCTCCATGCACGGAGGAGAACTGAGAAGCTCTGTCTCAGGTGTCAGATTCCTGCTCAGTGATGTCCAAGAAGCTTTTGAGATGTTGTATGGGGGTAATTCTATCGGCCATTTAGAAGAACGGGTGGCACCGAGGGACCGCTTCTCTCCATCCCTCTCATGTCACCCCGCAGAAATGTCACAGCACTAACACAGCATTTGCAGCCACCACGCGCTGCCTCCCCTGCCTGCTTGCAGGACCTCAGCTGAACTGTCCCCTGCCTCCCCGGGGTGCGGAGCTCCCAAAAGCCGCACTGCTTTTGCCCATGTGCTGTTTCCGAGGAGGGAAGAGGCAAGCTGCCAGCGCCAAAATGTCCCTCTGACATTTTCAGGAGGAATGCAACTGCAGGCTTGGACTGCGCTGTGCGTGTCCCAGGTGATGCAAGGTACAAAACAGGAGCGCAGACTGAACAGATCATATTTATCACCCTCAAAGACTTCTAATTCCTGCCCAGGAGACTCTCATCAAGTCAAGGAGGCTTTGAGGCTTGCCGAAAGAGAAGAAATATGGGAGCACTGAGGTTCACAGCGAAACAAAGTGCCCACTCTGTGCACAACTGTGGATTAAGCTATCGATGGCCATGTACAGATCTGTTCCGATACAGGACCAATTATAAAAATGTAGCCCTTAGATACCATCACAGCAAGCAGTAAACCCCAGTAACCGATGCGAGGTTAGCTCTGGCCCAGTGTGCCCTTAGAAGAAGCCCCCATCAGCAGCCTCACGTTAGCTGGGAAGGAAACGTCCTAATTTGAGCCGCTGACAGATCTAAAAAAAAAGAACATTATCTTCTCTGTGATGTCTGCTGGCAGGAGATGTTAAACCACTTATTTATAACTATCTTCCCAAAATGCTTCCCTGCTTGGAAGCCAAACTACAAATCCTGTTTGGTTTGTTGTCTTTAACCAAAGGATGCCGGTATTTCTGCTTCCAGCTGGCAAAAAGACTCGGAGCCAGTGCCAGGCTTTGGTGGGAATAGACTTGGCTTTCAAGGCGTGTTAACACAGATCCGGGAAGGCAGCCTTTTATCAGGCAGAAAGTGAAATTTTTGGAGTCAGGAAGAGCAAAGATGAGCCAGCAGACGGGTGTCACCGACAAGCCAGATCGGTGGGCTGTGTCCTGGGGAGGGACAAGAGTCTCGGCGTCGCAGGGACGGAAGGACTGGGGGAAGAGACGGGCAGGAGATTCACCCCGACAGTTCGGCGAGACAGATCAGATCACCTGCAGTACGGGAGGAGGCTCAGATGCTGCCCCGATGCTGTGCCCGGCACCACCGAGAGGTCCATCCCCGGCGCCCTGAGCATCACCCCGCCGCACTGAGCCCCTGTGGCCCCGGCTGGGCAGCAAAGGCAGCGCCCGTGGCTGCTCGGGCTGCTGAGAAGCCGACGGTAAGACCTGACAATTTACAGAGAGCTCTACAAAGCAGACACAGGAACATGTGGCCCCCGGGTTAGAGGAGATTTTGGGGAATGCCCAGGCTAGCAGAGGAGACCACCTCTGTGCCAGGGCCAGCTCAAGTCAGCTAAGTCACCGGATCCCATATTTAAAGTCGCCTTTGATGTAATTCCGTTAGTAAACACAATATACTCCTTGTTACCATTTTATTGTGTTTGTTTTGCTTTTTATAGGGTTTCTATTCCATTCACTTAGGCCTGAGTATTATAGTGACATGAATGTTTGATGAGATACACTTCATCTAGCTTATTTAAGAAAATGACATCCAAGTAGTTTCCAAAACAAACAGCCTCACGGCCGGTGAGCGTAACACTTCCCGCCGGAAAGCCCGGGGAGCAGAAAGGTGGCAGCAATGGCACTCGCTGCTGGAGGGGACGGTGCTGGCATGGAGGGAGCACGATGGGGGGATCTCGGTGGTGAGGGGTCCGGAGCTGTGGTGGGGCAGTGGTGGGATGGCCGGGCGGTCGGAGCGAGGGGGGCTGCAGCAGCAGCAGGCGGCCAGTACCAGGAGGAACCAGGTGCCCCAGGCGCAAAAGCAGCCAGGACGTCCCCCCTGCCCGGCAGAAGGGCTGGGGACGGTGCATCCTTCCTCGGCTCCTCCTACCCAATGCTGGGTGCAAAGCGGGAAGGAGGTCCCGGGCTTTGCCCTCCTCACCACCCAGCGGGGAGCCCCCGGGAATGAAAGGCACTGTAGAAATGTCATGGGCGGCTTGGGGTGCGGATGCCAGGGGAGAGGATGGGGAGAGAGTTGGTTTCCTTAGCATGGGCTTGGGGGGAGGTTGCCCGATGCTGCCTGCTGGTGTGGATGTGCTTGTGGACTGAACGCACTGAGGACCGAGCTAAATGTCTCCGAGCTCCTCTCCTCGCCGCAGCTGTAGGCAGGGGAGCGACCGCACTGCTGTTGAGCCAGCAAGATTGGTAAAGGGACAGGCAGGACACGCACCAACACCACCCACGCTGCAGGACAAAGTGCCCTGGCCTTCACCGCTCTGTCCTGCTGTCCCCATGGATATTCCAGGTGGGGCAAGTCCTGTGCCTTGTGCTCAGCCCCGTTCCTGCACTGGCAGTGGGAAACTGAGCTCAGCACAGCGGCTCAAAGCAATGCTGAAGACATCACCTTGGGGGTGCTGGGGCTGCATGCACCCGAAACATGCTGGAGGCAGCTCAGGGGGGGCAGCTAGAGGAGGTCCAGGGAAGGGGGTGCATCCTACCCTGGGAGCAGGGCTGCTGGCAGGATCGGGGCTGCCCACAGGCTGGGGACCAGAACTCACCAGGCACAGAATGTCCTTCCTTGTAGCAGGACAGGGTGTCCATGGGTCTGGGCACCAGGGAGGGTGGACAGATGGCTTGGATGCCACCACCTCGTGCTGCTACTAGGAAGGGGACAACCACTGGTTTGGGTCCTTTGACTGTGGTGGCTGGGAAGGGAGAAAGCACCTCTCTCCAAGGCACTGGAGGGCTTTCCTCGGAAGAGTGTGCAGTTGTTAGAGCTGGGTCTTATCTCAATGGCTTTGTGGGATGGCACCTGGCTCACGTGGCTGTCTGGGACAGCAGTATCACCCTGCTGTTTCTAAGAGCCCTTTCTGCTGTTCTCCGATGGTGCTGAGGATGCCCAGCTGCCTCTGTTCACCATGGGCAGGTAGGTACTTGGGAACCGACTGCCCCGACACCCCCACAAGTGGCCCCTGGTGTGTCCCACAGGAAACAACCTGCACCTGGGCTGGCCTGAACCAGCATCCCTGCTGCTCTGGTGCACCAGAGTAGGGATGTGCCACAAGCTGGACTTCCCCAGCACTGTGCTCCTCCCCATCAGTGTGGCTCACCTGAGAGGTATGGGCTTCTCTGCCAAAATCCGCCCACAAGCAGTGAGATAGTACTGAGGGATGCTGAGTAGCCAAAGCAAGATGAATGGGGAGCTGGAAAAGGGGGCTGGAACACAGAAGAATAAGTGGATGGGGATAAGAGAAAGTGACAAACCACCCATCTGACCACAAACTCTATGGCTTCCAGTCCTGACGCTGAATGCATGTGGCCTCACAGCTACTAATGTTCTCCAAGGCATTACCAAGCTCCTGCCTTGACTTCCTGACTGACTCTGAGAAAAATTATTCCTCTGGTATGAACCAGCCCACCCTCTAAGATTACTTGCCCCAAGAGTGCAGGACGGCAGACAGACAAGACCTTTCTCACCTCTTGTCTGGGGAGAGACATGGAGGAAACCAGCAGCTGGGTTTGGTGAAGATAGAGAAGAAGAAGAAGCCCTGTAGACACCTACAAGATGCTGCCACCCTGTTCCACCCCTGCAATGGCTCCACTGACCACAGCAGTGGTGGGTTCACCCCCAGTAGGCACTGGGCTTCGAGCTGGCCCGTGCCACACTGCTCCTTCAATGGACCAGCTCACCTGCTTCCACAGCCCGGGGAGTACCACCTAGCACAAAGCGCCAGGCACTGAGAACAGTCTGACTGACTGACTGACTCTGGAGACTTCCACATCCTTGAGCCCAGGCCACCAGGAGCATCCACCATGCTAGGGCAGTCCATCGTGGAAGAGGAGAAGGGGAGCGGACCGGTGCAGCAGCCCCCAGCAGAGCAGAGCGTGGAATGGCAGTGGCATGCAGACTGTGGGAACAGCAGGAGGTGGAGGAGGAGAGATGGAAGCACAGGCTGACTAGGACAAATGGTGGACATCAGACTCACAATGTTAGAGGCACAACTTGTTATGATCCTTCTTTTTTTTTTTTTCCTTTCATCATCAAAGTAAAATGAAACTAAAGTATACGGGATTAAATTAAAATCACAGTTTTGTTTACATTGTAAAATAACAATCTAATAGTAATAAGAATATCAAATGAACAATAATAATTAAACAAAACAGGAAAGAAGAAAGCCCTGGAGAATTCCTGCCTGGATGGTGCTCACTGATGGAAGGTTTGTGTGACCGGTTTTATTGTTTGGGGATCATTCCCTTGATAGCTGACTCCCGGTTTACGTACGTGGCCCAGTAGACTAAGTTGAAAATGGCAAAGAGGACTGGAAAGACGATGCGGGACATCTTGTCTACCTTGCTGACGCTGTTGTATGTCTTCTTACTCTCTGGGAGCTTCTCCTCTATGCGGGGCATCTTGGGGGGTACGTTGGTGGCAGTAGCAGTGGCAGCAGCACTCTTGGAGATGGTGGGCAGGCCTGGGTCCTTGGCAATGTTGAGGGCATACGTGGTGCCAACAATGTTGTAGGTGTTGTTGGTTTTCTTTGCTAGCGCCACTGGCTCTTTTTTCTAGGGAAGGTGGAAGAAAAAAAAAACATAATAGAGGTGAAGTGACTGTGGAATTGCATGGAGAACATCTTGTCCTCTGAGTTTACCTGTTTGCCCGGATGAGAAGATGGAAAAGGGTACGAGGAGCAAGAGACCAAGAAGAAGGCATTGTGGAAGGGAAGGAAGATGTGGTGAGAAGATAGCCAGAACCCATGACATCTGCCACTTGAGGGCTGCTGGAGCGTAAGACCATGCTGGACTAGGGTGGATCTGCTACTTCGTGTAAGCCTGGCATGCAGCACGTAGCACAAAGAGGTCCTGGCAGCTAGGTCCTGCTGCAAGTACAATAACTGAAGCCACATAGCTGGGTTTGTAGCCTCCTTGCAGCCCCTTAGATCAGAGTAGTGGTATAAAAAGGTGTGTGCAGCTGCACTCAAGCAGTAGTTGCCCGAGACAGGTGACTCCTTGACTGGCTGAGCGCTGCCAGGTCTATGTTGCGTATTGCCAGGTCGGTACAAGTGAATGGAGGCTTAAACTATACAGACTCCTTGTTTTCTCTCTCAGCTGGGCAGTGTTATCTGTTGCATGTAAGGTTCAGCCATGGAGAGATGATGCAGGAATGTAATCTGTAGAAAAGAAGGACGCCCTGTGTAGTCATCCTGGGGAGGAACTTGATTTTCCTGCTTTGCTGGACTGCTTCATGGGTCAGGTGAGAGGACGTAAGATACAGAACAGATGGAAGGCATTTGCACTCGCCCTGGATTTCAGGGTCGCTGAACATGGCACCATAGGGCAGAGGGAAGCCTTTCCTCCTGCCTTCATATCTATGTGTTGCTGCAAATCAAGGGAGATAAGTGCACCTCTCCCACGAGGCTCCAGGGACAGCCATGCTGTCCAGGCTGAAGGGAGGAGAGCTTGCACAGCAAATGGCAAAAGAGGCACTTATGTGTCAGACATGATGTACTGAAGGATGGTGGAAGATGCTGAAGACACACAGTTCAGATGTTAATGAAGATGAGTGGACAGGAAGACGGAGCTAGGAAGTCACGATAGGTGTTGCCCCCACTTTGGGGTTCTTCCTGTTGCTGTCAGGGACCTGAGACGAGCTGCACCATATACCATATCATATAAAGCAATCCAGGTCTACCAGGAGAAGCCCACTGAATGAAGCCTGTCCATGTGCAGACATCAGGCACCCTACATGTGCCAGCACTCATGTACTCCATGGGGCATCTGCTGTAATTACACCAAGAGCCAGCATTAGACACAGCAATGACTCATGGTGGGAATCTAATATCTAAACTCAGAACAAGGTATGACTCTGGATTTCATTTTCTATTCAAAAGCAACTGAAACACACGGTAAAGCTCATCCAGGCATTTCCCAGGGGTTCTTGGTGCGGCCTTGCATGTACGTGTGAACGAACCATGTACAAAGTGGCCATCAGGAGAAGGGGAGAGCATGCAGCCAGCAGGACCTGCTCATCTCCCCACCCTAGCCTGGGAATCGGTAGCAGGCAGCATCACTGGGTAGCACTGGAAGCTGGAAAGGCCAGATTTGCCCAGTCTGCTCTGCAGAGATACTCTGAGGGCTTTAGCTTTCATGCTGTACTTCCATTTTAAATGTGTCCACAATTTCCACGGATATTTGTGGTTACCTTAGGAAATTAATTTTCCACAGTGATTTTCGGAGGGACACTAGAAGCGGACTTCTGTGCAATCTTTAAACCCCTCTCCAATAACATCACAGCCAGGCCTGCAGCCTCGTAATAATGCCAGCGATTACAGAAATTAACTTGCTGTTAGAAAGAGATCTAAATGTCTTCAGATCAGACCATATTCACAGTCTTTTATGGGCGAGGGTGTTATGATCTTTAACGATTAACTAAGAGACTGATTTCTGCAATCATTAGAGTCATGTTAACTCGTACCCCCTGCACAGGAGGTGACCTTTGCCTGCTAAAGAGCTGACAAGACGCAAATAAAGGACTAAGGATGTTTCACCTTCTACAACATTTAAATATGCTTAAGTATGATTACTTATTAACACAGCTACAGGAGGTAATAAAAAAATTAATAATCAGTAATGAAATGAAAAACAGATTGTTGTTCGCAGAATGCCATTTGAAGTGCCCTGCGATTATTTTAGTAGTAATCAGCCACATTATTTGTTACAGGAATAAGACGACTACAAGTGACATGACACTTTCAACCTGGCTGGCTGTTCTGCCCCAGAGCTTGGAAAGTGGATCCATCTTGCCTGGCCAAAAGCATCTGAAAACAGCAGGCTGAAACGGAGGTTTACCAGGTAAACGTGAACGCTGTGGGTGGCGATAGCAAGCTGCTGCTTCTATTAGCGTGATCCAGAGCCCCCAAGCACCAACTTGGGCTTCTCCAGACCTCAGATCAGGCTGTTCAGGTAGTGCAGAGGCTTGAGAGCCTACAGCCAGGGCCTTTTCCCAGCTGCCTATGGAATCTGCTGCCCCGGTCAGAGCTGGGAGCTCTGGGCAGCCTTTGGGAAACATCCAGAGCACACACTGCCTCCACCAAGGCACATGTGTGTGCTCTGCTCCTGAGATGTCAGAAGAAATGGTTCAGCCTGAAGTTTACTGGGCTGCGCTTTATAAATAAGTGTTTCAGGCAAGATTTTGACAATCAAGCAAAGCAAAATGTGCTTATTGCTGTCAGCTGCAAAGTAGCCCCCAGCCTTCCCCCTGCACCTTTATCTGTGAGGAGGTCCACGTCCCACTGAAATAGAAGGGAAGAGTGGAAAAACAGGAGGAAACCCCACGTTCGCTTTGAAAACTTGTCCTATTTTATTATCTATGTTGCAAAGCAATTCCTGCATTTATGGCCTTGTTTGGGCACAGGGAGACTGAACCACTGTGCAAAGCTGTCTCTGCGCTGCTCTCCTGAGGGAAAAGCTGTGAAAGCTGGTCTAGAGATAAATATGCTCCCAGGATGTTGCAGTCTGACAAGTTCTTCCACAACAGACATACTGGAAAATAATAGCGGTTTTGTTAAATATTCTTGTCTTCAAGCCTCTCTGTTGAGGAGCTAATGGCTGAACCTCTAAATTATGGGAACTACTGGTTCTGCCTATGTTCGGCTGGAGATTTAGTTCTCTGCACCTGCTTTTTGGTTAGAAATTTGGGTTGGAAGCAGTATCCCTCTGACAGGCCACTCTGAAGGTCACCATCACTAACATCTGCAGTACTTGAGAAATACAAGGTGTCTGCCACCTGCCATTCTAGAGGAAAGTCACTTCAGTGACCTCCAAGCAGCTCTAGTCTCTGACATACTCGTATCCTAGAATTCAAAGCCCAGCAACTGCAGTTGCTGTTCCAGCGAACGTCACTGCTTCCTCATGCCAGCCAAAGTTCCCCTCTGCAGTGTGCCAGAGATTTGATCTTACCAGAGAATATCAGCAAAGTGTTTTACATGGACATGCATGTACCCCGGGCAGAGCCAAAGGCTCCAAACAACGCGATCTTGCCTTAAAAAGTCAGCTACATCAATGCCAGGTTACTGTCAGCTGGTGCTGTAACCTTTGACATCACTCATCCCTCCCATCTCTTCATTCAGGTTATGTGGGACTGAACCCAGTGATCTTATGCTCCCTGGATCACCAGACAAAGACTCAGAGGTTGGATGGAATCAACAGTCAGCCCAACACACCATGAAGAGGGTGAAATGTTGTCGAAGAATGAGACATGGACTCTAGTGAAGATGCTGAGAACATTAATCACTTGCAGTGCTGTGGAGAGCTCCAGGGGATTGCAAGTGCAGGAGGACAAAAGGACATATTGTCTGCAGCGCACGGTCAGCAAAGGAAAGTCCCAGCAAAAACATATTTACCATAGTGAGGCAGAAAAAGAAGAGATGGGTCTGAACCACGCTGTGAGCGTGTAAGACTTCAAACTGGTTGAAAATTGTGGCCTGTCAAGGTTGGTTCTAGTTCCTCTCTGTTGACGAGGAGATTGAAATAAAGATGCCACAAGCGGAAAGAGACAAAGGAGAAAGAAGAACGATTCCCAAGGGACCTGGATCAAGGCGCAAACTTCAGAATTGCTGGAGAGTAGGCTGGACAAAAAGCTGGGCTTTACTCAGTCAGTGGAAAAGGCACCTAATGCAAATGGTGAGCATGTCCGTCAGTTCCAAAATACAAGAAAGAAAACCATGATGATCACATCAACAGAGGTTTGGAGGATGCTTTTTGGTGACTTTTTCTTAGTGAAAAGACATGTGAAAAGTACATAAAAAGCCCAGACCTACCCTTCTCTCCGTGCACTGCAGGATTATTGTCTTAAGGATGAGAAGGATAAAGATTCAGGACTATTCCTCCACACAAAGTGCGTTCTTGTTCTCATGTGTCTGACTGCAGCTATTTGTATTGTTTTTGTTGCTTCTCGCCACTCAGGATTTCAGGGTGATGTCACACAAGCACAGATACAGAGCTAAATCAGATTTTATGCACAGACATTGTGTTGCAGGCGGAAGTGGGTTTACATAAGCATCTTCCAAAGCATCTTCCATCCTGAGGAAGAGACAACACTTTTTTTGCAGGGAATTCCCTGGAAATGTCATCCTTGCAGATTTCCTGAGTTTCCCAGTAGCAAAGTCACCGTTAATCGTTGTCTGTCCGGATCCTCACTGTAACAGCCTCTCAGGAATTGACCTTGTTGGCTCCAGAGATGGCCATCCCTACGGTCGGGATGGATGGGATGCAATGGATCGCACTCTGGTCAGACACAGCCCTTCTGTCCTGAAGTGGATCCTTTTAACAAGATATTTTGAGGATGCTGAAGATAAGAAGCTTTGCTGGCTACTGAAACCACTCATCTTTCCATGTCTTTGGCGTCTCACTCTTCCCCAACTACTGCCATCTCCCACCTTCCTCCTGATGATGTTTTTTTAAAACTCATCTTTACTAACAAGTTTTCCACATTGGATCCAGACACTTCTCTCCAATTCGATCTGCACCTCTAGGTTGTTTGCAGCCACTTTGCCATGCAAAAAGAGAAGAAATCCTTCATCCACAATTACTGAGTACTGGTGGCAAGCAGGAAAGTCCAAGAAGCATTAGTCAAATCTTATCAGTGTGCACAGTAAAGGGAGGTTTTGGTGACATCTGTGGTGATATCTGCCTGCCTTTCATTAGAGGAGAACTGCAGAGAACGTGCAGAGTAGCTCCCAGCTAGAACCAGAACCCAACTGTGGCTATCGCCAGAACATCGTCATGATCATTTATGATGCAGAGATCAGCAATTCACCAAGATCAACCCATCATGTTAGATTCCACCCGAAAAAGTGCTCTATTCCCATCTAAACCGATGGGTTGGCTGAAGGGGAGAAACAAAGAATGGAACCAGCCCTGAGAGAGTGAACACGCTGGTGGTGCCTGTCAGCAACCAGCAGCTTTTGCAAGGTAGTGATTTCTTTCAAATGGGATGGGAAGCATTGCTGCTGCCTACATTTGAGGTGAGGGAAAGCTGATGCTTATTGATTTTTTTTTTTGAAACAATCAAACCTGGAGTGAGGATCCTTTCCATCACATCGATAAAGAACATTCTTTTTGGCTGGGGGGAGGCTCTCCAGAGACCAGGGCTCAGCCTGGGCTTGTCACTGGTAGTTTTACTCCCGGTACAAACACTTTAAAATGCCAATAATTATTCTTTTGCTTCCTCTTTCTTTTGTGAACAATCAAACCTGGAGTGAGGATCCTTTCCATCACATCGATAAAGAACATTCTTTTTGGCTGGGGGGAGGCTCTCCAGAGACCAGGGCTCAGCCTGGGCTTGTCACTGGTAGTTTTACTCCCGGTACAAACACTTTAAAATGCCAATAATTATTCTTTTGCTTCCTCTTTCTTTTGTGGTTTCAACCACCTGGCTTGTCAATTGTTTCAAGAAGAGCTAATTAAAGGCTGAAACTGAGCCAATGAGGCACCTTCATCGCGTAGCAAATTCACTGCTTGGAAATATTCAATGGAACAAAGCTGAAAAGAAAATATGGTGACACATCGTATTCCCAAGCTCCCTGAGAGCCCACCACGCTTGAGGAAGCTCTCTGAGCTGCAGGGGCCGGGAGTGCGTTCGCCTTCTAATATAAAGATCAGGGTTGGCTTGAAAAAGCATCCCCAAATTTGGAGCCCTTCCTGATTCTTCAGCCTGATACCAATTGCAGCACACTCACAAAGAGCACTCCCTCTGAAGCATTCCTGGTCCTGCTTCGTTTTCTTGTCTGATTACCACATGTGCAAACACCCTGCGTTGCTCTTACCCTATTGTTTCAGCACCGTTAGTCTTGCAGTGCTGGGTCACTGAATAAATTAAGGAGCACGCTGCTTCTACGACAAAGTGAAGCTTTTGAGCCTTTGCTGCTTTTTCGGCTGTGCCCATTTCACATAATTGCCCAAGGCTCTGTGAATCCCGACTTTGTGCTGATTTGCCCATTCCTGAGAGGGACACGGTTGCTTTGAGGACCTGTTCTGATCCTTCGCTCATGCCAATGATCTGGGAAAGGCTTCTCTCATCTCTAGAGGCCAGATTAGCATTATTGTTCATGGTGGAAGTGGAAAACCATCAACTGGCCTCCTCTGCAGCCGAATTTCTACCATGAGTCTGTTGCTCAGACCACAGCTGCAAAAGCAAACGGATAGACAGTCCAAGAAACACAAGGAAGAGGCATTCAACACCCGGTGATGGCTGTGGTTCTCCATAAGGCCTCTGTTCTCCTGCTTTGACCTCCATACCAGAGAGATGACTGGCTATTGTCTTTCCAGCAGTTACTGCAATTCTGCCAGGTATTTGCATACAGACCCACAACAATTTTAAACAACACATTAAAATGCAAAATATGAAAGCTCCAGAACCACGAACAAGGACAAAGCTGATTTTCAAATTGATTCAATAAATATAAACAAGGAGCCTCATGCTACAGTAAGCGATTTCTCTGCGCAGTCGAGATTAAATCAGTTAGGAGGGAGGGGACACGAGCAGGGGTAGCGGTGGCTGTCAGGAGGGAAGCTGCCGGAGAGGCTGATCCCGAGCGAGAAGGGAAAATGTGGGTAATGCCAGGCACTAATTTACTGCCAGTTGCCATTTCTGATTGCTTGCTTCCCACCCACCCTCTTGGCCTGAACTTGCAAAGCAGTAGCTGCCGGCAGCTGTGGGCAACGGCACGAGCGTCGGCCCTCCCCATCGCTGCACCATGCGTGCCCACGCCAGGGGAGACCTGCAATCAGGGGTACGAGCCGCAGGGGACACAGGAGAGCGGGACCATCTCCATTGGCCAGGCTGGCATCCCATTGCATATTTGGGTTTGTGCAGCATGCTAGCAACACGGAATGGGGCACTTAGGGGATAGAGGGAGAAGAAAAGAGAGAGGAGACCACCGGCAGAGCGAGACCAAAACATGCAGGCATTCAGGTTTCCACTGGCAAATTGTTGTGCAGAAGGACAGAGGGAAAAGTGAGCAGTCATGCCTGGGTGTTTATCTCCAGCTAAGCATAGCGACCAGCCCTCCAAGCCCTTCCTCCCTTGACCCTGAAGAACTGCTCCAGTTGAGACCTGAGCTGGGGACTCCAGTAAGTAGCATCCAGCCTCCCGGAGTGCTGCGGGGCTGCATGTTACCCACTCCTGGCCCCGGCGCAGCTCTCTCATGCAGCATTTCTTCACCACCCCCTCCTCCCTGGCCTTGGCCACAGGGCTGACCTTCATCTCTTGGGCCTCCAGCACCTTCTTGCCATCCCAAGCCCAGCTGCGCTTGGTGAAGTAGTTGACGGTGGCAAATTCGATCAGCGCAGAAAACACAAAGGCATAACAGACGGCTATGAACCAGTCCATGGCCGTCGCGTACGCCACTTTAGGTAACGAGTTTCTTGCGCTGATGCTTAGTGTGGTCATGGTGAGGACGGTGGTGACACCTGTGGAAAGACAGCAGGAGACAAGGATGGTGTGAGACCCTACAATTGTACCCGTGCAGTTTCTCCTCAAACCTCATAGCTGGCATTTCCATCATGTAAACTGAGGAGCTAGCCTCTAAGCCACATGGCCCACGTTCCCGCTGTAATTAAGGGAGTCTTACCCAGCACAAGTTCGTGGTGCAATTCATAGAATAATGAAACAGTCCAGGCTGGAAGGGAAGTAAGCTTGTCCAACCCTTGCTTGAATCAGGGCCAACTTCAGGTTGCTCAGGGACTTCTCTGGTTCAGTTTTGAGTACCTCTGATTCATACAATCAATGGCAAACATCTGCATTAGGATGAGATTAACCTTCCCCAAACTCCATCGACTAGATCTCTGCTTACTATAAAAGAGTTCTAGCTCATAGGTAGGCACCTGGATTCAATCCCTCATCTGCTAGTAGGGTAAGTTGTGTGATGATAGAACCCAGCTCCCTCATGTAGAATGTGCCATGGAGAAACCTCTGGTTGCTTTTGCCATAAAATAAAAATAATAAAATAACAGTAAAAAGGACAGCTAGATAGTTGGGAACTTCATGGAAGACCAGAAACTGGCCACTCATCCAAAGTGGTTCTCTCAACATTTTGGAAATAGTGTCTTGTGACCTGCGTGGATGGATACCGGGGATCCTGGGACCTGCTGGCACAGCCAGGCACCTGACAGTGGCCCAAGCTGCCAGAAGGAGTGCCACTATGATTTTCTATTAAAAAAATGATCTGTTGCAAAATGCCTTTTAAAGGTTTTTTCATAAAAGCAAGCAACCGTTGCTATCCATTTTCCCCAATAATGTGCTTTTCAATTAAAAATGCATTAAAAACATTATAAAAATATTGACTAATTTTCACTTCCTTTAAGCCATACTCCTGGTAATTGAAGAGTTTCAATAATATTGTTGACAATAATTTCTGAGGGGCAAAAAAAAAGGAATAAACAATTGGAGTTCTCATTATTTTCTTAATAGGAAAGCAAAGCAATTTGGGAGCAAAGACATTTTTCACAAAGGTAGGTTTTAATTTTTCAGCCAGCTCTTTCCTGTTCGATCTGAGCTGCTGCTGGAGGAAACCTGTCTAATTGCAACTCTGAGGATAACATAGGAGGGAATCAAGTATCCTCAGAGAACAGCTCGCCCCCAGTGTCGGGAGTGCAGAGACACTCCAGAACCGATGCAGACGTAAGAGCCCACCTGAGGCACGGACACACGTGGGGTCCAGGTGTGCACTCTGTGGGGTTTAGTTGCAAATGATTTATAGATGGACGAGTGAGGAAAGCTCATCGATGGCCCTATATGTCTGATCTGGTCCTGTTTTCCACATGATTTCTGTCTAAGCCCCCCCTTTTCCATTCTGCTGGATGAAAACACCAGCGCTAAGGGAGCGTATTCCCTCTTCTTCGCTGTTATCACTGTTCGATGAAGCTTTTGCAGTCCAGATCATGCAAATCAGTTTGGTCATACTAAGCGCCCAGCTCCTCACAGCTGCTCTCGACCCTGGGGATCACTATAGTGTTTGCATCGCCAGGGAAGGGAAGGCAACCCAGTGCTAATGGGGAGAAGCTGGGGTCAACTGTAAATTTTAAAGCTTGTTCATTACCTACATTTCACAAGCCCCAGTGAACACAAAATCCATAATGATTCCCTTCTTCTAGTTCATTTAGGAGGGTGCAGAACCACCAGTGACCCTCCCTGCATCCTGTTCCAGTCTACAGCATGGGAATAAGGTCCATGCCTGTGGAGAGGGTCTGGAAAGGAGGACATCAGAATTGTTGGGTTTGTGGCAGTATTTCTATCACGACTCTTGCTACAGAGAAAATGCTTCATGACCTTTGCACCCACACCACTTTCTGTCTTATTCAAAACCAGGAGCAGGTGGTGCCATATATCCGCTCTCTGCTCGGTGACTTCTGCCCAATACACTCTCTGTTAAGCAGTATCTGCTGGGCACTGGCATTTCCAGGAAAAACAATCCTGCAGCATCACACCTGGTCTGTGAACGTGTGCATGTAGATCCTGAACTAAAGGTGTTGGCAGGAAAGCACAAAGCAGTTCTGTTATTAAATGTTTGTAAAAGCTATTAATATATGTGCCACACCAGCCTGACACTTTGCCTTGCAGAGAGGATCTGAAACCAGCTGAAGAAAATAATAACAATATATTTACCATGCAGTTATACTGCCTCAGCCCAGGAACTTGTTATGTGGAGCTCTGACCAGGGGCGCATTAGCAATTTCAAAGGTAGAGCTTTAAATGCCTCCCCGTGTACCTATACTCTCCTCAACTCGAAAGCCAATACAGATAAGCAGACACAGCCAAACGCATATAATTAGATGATCAATACCTTGATTACTCTTAATATTTATGGCTTGGCTTGTAGCAGAAACGTGGATAGGAGTATTTTTGCAATGATTCAGTGGAAGCAGGGGCACTGGGAAGACACTGAGAACTATTCAGGGAAACGGTCAGCAGCTTCGCTGCAGCCAGTCAAGGCCTGGAGATAACCATCTCTGATGCTCAGTCTTTTTCCCACCATTTGTGGTGCCTTTCTCCCCCAATCTGAGAGGACTCCCTCATGCTCGCAGACTCACCAAAAACCGTTCGTGCAGGAACGGACTCCCTGTTAAGCCAGAAGGAGACCTGGGACAGGATGACCGTCATAATGCAGGGTAGGTAGGTCTGGATCACAAAGTACCCGATCTTCCTCTTGAGGTGGAAGTGTGTGGTCATGACAACATACTCCCCTGCAGAGACAACCAGTTAGAGATGTTGAGCCACCGGTGCTTTCCAGGATGGGGCCGGCTGACCACCAATCCACCTCTAAACCACTAAAGATCTGTCCTGAACAAACTTTCAAGTTCTTAGATGAAATCACAGCGTGTGTGTCATGTTGTTACTGGCCGGCGCGCCCTGGCATCTTACAGTACGGCACGGCACCCTCCCAGCCGTGTGAAGGAGGGACACGTGCTGCAGCACACCGTCGGCACTGACTCTGCACATCCTGCATGTGCACACACGGCTGCTCTGCCACACCAGGCGTGTGCCCAGCGTAGCCTGGGTGACTTCCACGTGGCATTTGTCCTTTCAAAACACTTCTCTGGAGACTTCTTTAATTCACTACAAGACGGTTGTGGGACAAAGGTAAATCAATGCCAATAAACAACCAGGCAATAGGCTTTCCCTGTTTCGCCCCAGGCACAAGACGGCTCTGGGGGTCTCTCCCGACCCAGCTCCCACCCCTTTTCTGCTCCAGCCCAGGGAGCCACGTTGTGGGGAAGATCACTTAAGCCTAGAAAGACCCCAACAGTGCTTCAGTAGGATTTCAGGACAAAGGATTTTGTTTTCTCTGACAATCCTGAAAATATTCCACCTTCCCTCACCGTAACCATCTCAAAAATCAGGGCAAGTTCTGTCATTAAAGGTCTGGGCTGTAAACCAAAGAAGCAGCTGTCCCTATTTTCCCTCAATGCCCTATTCCTCCACTCAAAGCTTTGGATGTTTTGTTGGATTATTGTGCCTTTTTGTTGTTAGCGTGGCTCTGCTAAATCATTACACAGAGGAGCCTTTAGCAGCTTTCTTGCCACTTCAGGTTATTCATCTGTACATTTTACTACAACTTAAGTAGAGAGATGGGCCAGATATTATGACATTTAGTTCCCTGGACTCCCCACATTTCCCCAAGGGAGGTGATATGAGTTGTTACAGACAGACACTATTAAAATCAAATGCACCAGAGAGGAAATATCTTCAAATGAGAGAACTACTGGTGCATACAGAAGAAAAAAAAAATAAAAGAGAAGGAAAAAAAAGAAAGATGAGACACACATGAGAAAACAGAAGCTATCAGTACCTGGACTCAGAGGGGAAGGGAGGAGCAGCAGATGGGAGAGAAAGATGATTAATATTGGTCATTAATCAGAGGAAACATTTGTTTGGGATAATCTTCTATTAGCTATGATAATATTTGTGTAAGCAGATGCAGTGAAAATCACACTGAACATTATGTTGCGTTCACCTCCCCTGCCCGCAATGCTCTCCTGAGGGACTGGAAAGGGATCCAAGACAAATGAACCCACAGTACCAAGAACCAGCTGGGCAAGGTGGGGCAGATTTTCTACACAACAGATCATTTTTAGACGCTTGAAATCCGTTGTCTAGAGGCTATGGGCGATAAGGCTCTTTCGGTGGAAATGAGTGAAAGCTAGACCCTTTACTGCCTCTTGGTGACTGCTCCGGATGTCCCCAGCCATATCCTCCAGCAGCTCGTGCCTCGGGAATTACTGTGGCACTCACTGCTCACAGGTGCTGCCTCTATAGCTATGACAAATCATGACACTCAAAGCCCATGGGTCCATCTCATCTGACAGTGGGCTCAGCCCATCCATCACATCGTGGTCCCACAAGTACCTGTGCTGGATCGAACCATCTCTGTCCCAACAACATGGCCCAGCAGGTCATACTGGTTCAGGCGAGATCCACCCTTTGCTACTTCCACCGATTTATCCTTCCCCAGTGTCCAGGTGTATATGACCTCCGTCTTTGTGTAGGCATCTGCAGCGGAGAAAGAAGAATGAGGTTTGTACTTCTGCTTGACCTAAAATATACCAAAATTAGCCTGTAGGCAAATTAATCCCTGCTGTGCATTCCTCAGAGCCACAGTGCTGAGCACAGCCAAGCACGGCCAGAGACCAAGGCAGTTCAGCCCCTGTTAAATCGAATGAGCAAAAGGGAGCTGGGGTTTTCGGAAGGCAGCTGGAAGAGGGGGCAGAGCACTGTCGTTGAGAGACATGCTGTCCCCTTGACGTGCTGACTCTGCAAGAGCTGGCACCAAGCAGAGACAAGATAGGAAGGCATCCAGCCCAGCAAGCTGCTGGGGCAGCAGGATGGCCACAGCCATGCCATGCCAGGGACCAGGAGAGTCGTGCTGGGAGCAGCTGGCGAGAAAGGCTAAACGCGCTGAATTTTAAGCGAAGGAGAAAAAGTTAAAAATCTTTCCCCTCACTCAGAAGCAACCCTCTGCAAGCCTCTCAGCTTTGGAGGTCGTGCGCCCTCCCACCGAGATGCTTTTTCCCCTGCGTGACCCTGTGGTTTGCCAGACTCCAGGCCAGTCCACCAGGCAGCGAGGGAGGGCAGCGCTGGGAAAAGCCTGTCCGCACATCGCAAGAGAAACAGCAGGCGAGTGCTGCGGGACGGCTGCGTGGAGTAGCGCTGGGCTCAGGGCTAGGCCATCCTTCCAGGGGCTTGCAAGTTCCTCTCTCTATCCCACCTGCCCAACTCCCCATAGGCAAACACCTCTCTCTGACACACACAGTCACCTGCACCTTCATAAGTCCTTGTGATCAAACCTCTGCTTGTCCTCATAGCCACTGCCTTTCCCAACACCACACGCATGCTCTTGGGTTTGTCAGTTCCATGGTATCTAGAAATTGAGTCTCTCCAGACTCTGCTAGAAGCTACTTCTCCCCGTAATGCTCAAGCTTCCCGTCTATACCCGCTCTGCACCAGTTTCTTAGGCAAGAACAAAGTTCACTAAAACAAGTTTTTAATTCATTTTTACCACCAGCCTCTCTTATTAAGACATTAAAGAATTCTCTGGCTGGGGTCAGGTCAAGCAATAGGTCAGGTCTACTACAGAAATGTCTCAGCTCCTACTTTGGGGAAGATTGTGTCCTGAAACAACCAGATTTCTCTAATCTTTTTAAAACAACCACTGTTATCCCTGCACTGTGGGTTTTGGCAAACCTGTTAAATACTAAGCAGGTGCTGTACAAAGTGGGGGATCAGTTTTGATGATCAGCCAATGTTTCTCAGCACGCAAGCGTGCTGCCTAAGCACTTCTGATGCAGGCTGGCACCCCTCATCCGATGTGCAACACTCTGCTTTTCCAACCCCTCCTTCCAGCTCTCAACATGCTTCTGAAGACCTCCATCCTCCTTCAGGCTTAGCTTTGTAAAACTCTGCCAATGCTCTTCCACCTCGATGGGCAGCACCTTCTGCTCTAGCAGTCACGGTTCACCCACCACTACTCTCAGTCTACAAAGGAAACTCACCCACAGTTTGATTGCCATCATCCCTGAAAACAGAGTTGTCTACATATCTGGTCATCTGGGACAGAGGCATATCCGGTGTCACGTAGGCATGGCATGGATGCTTGGAACATATTTAATGCCATAAACTTTTTCGGTTTTGCTCAATGCCTCGCTTGCAATGCGGTCTAGTCCAGTCCAAACAAGGACAGCATTTTGACATTTAGTGGAGCTGGTGACTTCAGCAACATCTTCTGCTAGCCTAGTCTCACGACAGCTGCTGTACAAATGTCCTGTGGCTGGCTTAGAAACAGTTGTTCTCTGCTGCATACATCCATCTTCTAGGGAACATGGTGATAGGTAAAGTCATCACCTTCACTGCACTTGGCCCAAGGAATGGCGCCGGTGGGGAGCTGAAGCTATATGAAATACCTCCTGCCAGCTCTCTGCCTTCCCTCTTTGGGTGGCTGCCACTGTGGCACAGGGACAGGAGGCCACTGATGAGCCATTTGGGTTGTGGGGATCACTGGAAGGTGGTCACTGAGGCAAATTCAGCTGTGCTTGGAACAGCTGAATTTGTCTGGCCCTGGCATTGTCCTTCTACTTACAAATCTGACCCACTCTAAGCTTCTTGCAAATGAGCAGCTTCCAGCTGTCAATGGCTTTTCGGTGCAAAGACTAGTTTAATCCTACTCCAACACAGGAGAGGTGAGCTCAGACGCTATGCGGATGGGTGCTTTAGAAAGAGCCGTACTAATGCTAATCAGGGGCAGCTCTCTGAGCTGCTTGTGTCAAAACTCTCATCATTCAGAGGCCAAATCAGTAAAAATACCCAGAAGAGCCCCAAAGGGTGTTCCAGCAAAAATATGCACATTAATCTCTTTTCCTCACCAAGAAACATTATAAGCAATTAGATGTGGAGTAATCTGCCTTCCTGCAAGTCTTGTAATAATC
This sequence comes from Charadrius vociferus, assembly GCF_000708025.1. Classification (NCBI taxonomy): domain Eukaryota; kingdom Metazoa; phylum Chordata; class Aves; order Charadriiformes; family Charadriidae; genus Charadrius; species Charadrius vociferus. Next base: position 617,501 of record NW_009649308.1, read on the forward strand.
CCAGAGTTTAGGCCTGAGGTATGAGATTTTATATCCCTCCTCGCAAGGTCAATTAACATTAATAATTCATCCTCCTCTAAGGCTTGCTATTTTACTTACTGGCCTTAGTGATGTCTCGTAGCAATGAGTTCTACATTTAATTAGGTGCTGCCTAAGAAATAACTTTATTTTAGTAGTTTTGAATAATCCAGTTTCATGGATGCATTTTGTCACGAGGCAGAGGAGCAGATGCTCATGATAAACATGATTTCTTCTGATGTCAATCAAACTTTCCAACTTTCTCCTTAGTTGACTCCCAAACGGCTTCAGGAAGGATGTATCAGTTTAGAAAGATAGAGATTTCTCTGTTTTCCTAGAGTCCAAAAGGGAGATTACTGGTTGGGGCTCATCCTTTAGTTGGAGGTGGGTAACTCTTCCATCTAATGCAAAGACTAAGAGTGATGCTCAGTGCATTGGACCTGGAGAAGACTCCAGGCAGAGCGGGACTAGGAAATTTATTTCCACATTATGGTGAATCAGTGGCTTGGAATTTGGTTCCCACTCACTTTAGGAACAAAACTAAAAGAAATTTAACTTGCATACAGGAGAGAAGAAGGAACTTGTTCCTAGGCAGGGAAAGGGAAGCCCAGGCAGAGGAGCAGCTTTCAACTCACCAGCAGCCCACAAATCTTCCCTGAACCAGGACCCTTGGGTATTGGGACTGAGACTCCCAGAATTTCCAAGCCTTTTACTCGAGAGCAGCCTGCCTGACAGACTAGAGAGGAGCAAGGGGTTTGTAAGCTCCATTGGAGCATGGAGACAGAGCAACCAGAAATCTCAGGTTCTCCCCAGACTGGCAGGGGTGATGTGGGAAAGCGGGACAAGACACCTAGCAGCAGACACCACTGCTATCTTCCCAAATCTGTCCCCCTCAGGATCGCCTGGTGATGAAGAAGAAGCATATCTGAGTTTTCCACCAACACTGGTCCTGCTGAGGCAGCGCTGGAGGCAGCACTGCCCACCAAAGGCAGGGAGGGCAGCGGGAAGCTGCTCTTCTCACTCCCCTAATAAACTTACAGCAAAAACGCAGGTGTCGAACCCATCCTGTGAGCCTGAATTGACCACAGATTTGCTTGCTGACCATTTCTGACAATGGTAGGAATTGCATGTGTGAGATACCAGAAATAAATTTTGGGTGATGTTATCATTAGCAATAAATAATAAGGCTGTTACTAGAATACTGGAAAACAACAGCCACACAAAGGACTGTTCTTTAGCTCTGTACCCACCTCCTTGCAGAGGCTGATCAGGGTACTTACAGCTCCCAAATTTCAGCGGGCAAGCATGTACATCCATTGGGAAGTCCTCCAGGTGCATGGGGCACTCTGCATGGATCGTTAGCCTACAAGACAAAACACAGGGCATGATCAGAAACACACGGCTGCGGAGGCCCCCACCGGGCCCTTCTGCCACAGCATCTTTGCCCTGCATCCATCAAACACGACAAAGGCCACAGTATGGTCACCAGCCTCTGGGTCTCTGGGCAGAAGGCCATCAGCTGTGGAGAGAACAGCAGGCAGGCAGATCTGGCCACCTTTCCCATTGTATAAACTCAACCCTATTGACTGAGTTCACCTTTATCCACTCAGCACAATCAGAAAATCTGCCAAAGCCCAGGACTGTTTGCTTATGCACTGTGCACAAAGAGCTCATTAATGCCTGGGGCCAGGGGACACCTCATGGACCACACTGGAAAGCAGAGGGAAGGAGCTTCCAAGGAATATGGTCTGTTCTTCCCAGGGGTCTGGAAGGAGCCGAGGGCTGGCAGATTGTTCAGTCAGGAAGCCACAGCACCACTGGGTTTGCTGAACAAAGTCAGTCAGAGCCATGAAGTTGCAGGTGTTGCTGTACAGGACAGCCCTGTGCATGTGGGGCACCTCAACCCACCTCCCTCGGCTCTTCCCTCACTGGTGGCACCGCAGAGGATGCTGTGGGCAGAGGCAGAGCTGCGTGTCCCGGGGCTGGGTGTGTATGTGCACAGGACAACTTGTGGGCTTTACGCATCCACCAAATCCCAGTAGGATACCTTGTCAGAAAGGGGTTTTGTGAGAGAGGCAGAACCACAAAAGCAGTGTGCTGCAGAACGTGGGGCCAGGCATAAAAGGATCAGTTATTAAAAGCTCTAGAAAAGGTAGCTCTAAGCTCGCGTTCCTTCCTGAAGTACTGCAAAACCCGCAGCCTAGGAGGGGGAGCCAGGACAGACGGCTTCCCAGGAGACGTCTAACACAATCTTCTCTGAAGGAACCAGTTGTAGAAAAAAAGGACCTACTTCTGATGGCTCGGCAAAATAACAAATAAACCATGACAGGAGGGACAGGTGGATGCAAAGGGCAAGTGCACAGACCTAAGGCTGAAGGTAGCTTGTGGAAAACTCAGGTCAAGAAGCACACTGGAAAGCTTCTATTGAGACATTTTCCTTCAGCTGGAAAAACATTCAGGTACGTTATTCTTCATAGAAAATATTGAGGTTTAGTCAAATGTAAAACAAACCCTGAAAAAAATACAGGGTTCCGATTTTGTTTGCTGAAAGCAAAGAAGGAAGAAAAGAAAAGAAAAATAAAGGTAATTTCTTTCAGGTGGACAAACCTTAAATGATTCTACAAAAAAACCCCAAAACCACCACACAAACGAGGACTGCTTTTTGATGTTAGCATAAAAAAAAATGGTGGACAAAACCAATCAGTTCACAAATCGTTCTAAAAACCCCTGTTGGGGAAACAAAGCCGAACCACCATGGCTTGGAGGTGGCAGGGGATCTCCGAGGCTGCAGCGATGGTGGCTGCAGGCGGCAGATGGTGCTGTGACAGGCGGACACCAGCACAAGCAAATTCCTGCACAGCTGCTCCGTGTCGGCTGCGCTGGAAACTCTCCGCCGGCTGTGAATTTTGCTCTGCCAGGTGAGGAAATGAACCTCGCGATTTCAGACCCATGTCCAGCCTCATCTGCTTCTGTTAGAGGGTCTAGGAAAGTTGACATCCCCGCGAGAGACAGGCAGAGGCGTGAAATCAAGAAGCGGAGAAGCACAGCCGGAAAATGCCGTAACTTGGATGGGGCAGGGCTGGGTGGCCAAAACCCTCCTGCGTGACCTGGAGCCCCGGCAGCACCCACAGCAGGGATTTAAATCCCGGTTAACCCGGCCTTTGGGAATGTCTGGGAGGCGAGGCACGCGACCACTTTGCAGTGGTCATGGGGGTCACAGTGCCGCACAGCAGATCCCACCATGGGGAAGTCTTCGCCTTATTCTTGTACAAGCCAGCAAAGGAAAGCGCGACTTCCCTAAAGACCCTCTGAACCCATCCCCGCAGTGTTTCAGTGGTGCCTCCCTGCTCCTTAATGCAACAGCAGCACATATTCATTTCTGCTGTTTTCCAGTGCCGGGTACCACTGTCCAGTCTCCACTGGGCACATCCGCCCCACTGTGCCCCAGGAGCTACTCCACAGGGGGAAAAAACCTCTACAAAAGCAATTTCCACAATCAGGACAAGTTTGATCCTTATAAACAGCTCTTCGCTATTCAGCATCAGCAGGACATTGTCCTCGTATGCCCCACAGGGAGTACTTGCACTGAAGCCCTGAGGGGCTGGCTCTTGGGTCATCATTCACTGTTGGGTCCCAAGGTCTTGCAGCCCAACCGTGGCTGATGCAATGCTCCATGCTCTGGCCAGGTTAATCACAGCGAGTTTATTGGGTCTATGCAGACTGACTCCAACTCCAGTAAAGGAGGCCATTGGATACTTATAGAGAAGTACAAAACCTGGGTGGATTCAGAGCAAACCGCACCCCACTGTCATCTCCCAGCAGCCAGTGGCTTATGGCTTCCACGATTCAGAGGCTACATCCAGGTGATTGAGAGACCAAGGACCTTTTCTACTCTGAGTCTGTCAATCTTTTCTGAATCCATGCACATGGATAGTGACCACAATGTCCCATAGTAATCATTCCACTGACAAAGAGGTGATGATGACTGTCCTGCCTGCATTATGTCTGGCCCCAGCTTGGCTTCCTCAGCCAATCCAAGAACTACTGTGTGGCCAATGTAACTTCCGTGGAAACAAATCACTCTTTCTGACTTGCTGATCTCTTCCTCACCTCTGGACTGAATGTACCTGTTTTACACAAGACAGAAGGTGACCTAATCTTCAGGACTTCAACGCAGACTCACTGAAGTCAACGGAAAGACTGACAGTGATTTTGAGACAAGCGTACAAGCACATTGTTAGAATGATTTTCTTCTGGACACTCAAAGGCCACCACGAACAAATTGCTCATTTGCTCTGATGCCTTTCTTTTGTAATCTGGATGAAGATTAGGATTTCAAGAAGCAGGTATGAAAACCTGGCAGCAAGATGTGGACTTGACAGTCTTCCTCCTCCTGTTCTGTTTCTTTTGTGATGCTTTGTTCTGTCAGCTCAAAATTCACCTGGGCAGCTTCATGGCTGGCAAGCTTGTCGAGCATGTCCTCACCCTCACAGATCTTACCACTCAATTCTTTCTGTGTCCTTTCCAACTGCAATGGACTTTTTGCTTCTAGTATTTGTCACTAACTTGTAGAGAGGAAAGGTTGATGCATTTCCCCTGTCTCTCTCAGCAGGCCACACAAGACTTTTCTTTTTACCTTCCTATTCCTTTGCTGGTTTCACTAATTACTTTATTATTTCAAAAGGCTCTTTAGCTGGGTGTTCCCAAAGTCGGCTTTTCCAAAGGACCTCTCCTCTGATCAGCGCTTTCTTTCTGTTGTATCCTGAACTCCCCCAAAACAACAGAAAGGCCTTTTTCATCCACTGTACCATTTGCAAGTCTTGGCTGTGACCAACAGCCACTATGAATAAGGCTGGATGACTCAAAGGACTGCAGATTGTGGGTCTGGTGGTTGAATGCCATTTAGAGCAGCCAGAAAGAGCCTCAGAAGGGTCCAGGATGGCAGCAGAGACCAGCGAGGCACAAGCTGGCCTTGGCCATACCCTCCCCTGCCCTCTCCAGGCCATGGCCAACAAGACCAAGTATTGTCAAGGGAAGGAGACAACTTTATATGAATGCTGGATGACTCTATAGGTGTGTGGGAATGCAGCAATCATATTTTAAATCTAAAGTGTGTTTCATTAGCTGAGACAGTAAACACCACCACAATAAATCCATCAACAAACCACTGAAAAGGCAACCTAATCTGCCACTTTCCACCTACAACTGAAGGAGCTTTTAAGTCCTGTGAAATTAAATAAAAAAGAAAATGCCATCTTATTCCAGGGAGATGAGTCTGGTTCAGCAACTTTACCCAGCTAGAAGTCAGCTCGTTGACAGATAAGACATGAAAGGAGTCAGCTTCCCTGCCAAAGGGGGAAGCAACAGAGCCATTCCCCCTCCCAGGTGTTCTCCTTTGCCTGAAACCTCTTCGCTTTGCCCCCGTGCACACCAGGCTGTGTTGGCTCCCCAAGACGCTCTCCCCACGACCAGAGTGCACGCACTGCTGCTCGCTCCTGCTCACCCCCTGCATCCCTCGGCCATCTTTCACCCCCTCCTGCAGCCTCTCTTGCACACACTCATCTTTCAGAGTGCTAATTAGCAGAGGTATTTAGACAAGCTGTGGAATCAATCACTGCTCAGGAGAGTGCCCACATTCCCCATCCGTGCTCCCCCCCACCCCCGCTGGCCTTCCCCGTCACCTCCTGTTGCTGGCGAAGGACTCCTCAGCACCATATGCTTTGCCTAATGAAACGTCAAAATGTCAAACTAAGAGGAATGTATCTCACTTCCCAGACAATTACCGCTGCCTCTGCAGCATTTGGGTAAACGAGCCTGGTGCAGAAATTCTCATCTTGGACCCTTACCCTGTGCGAGGGAGCTGATGGCCAGCCAGCCACGGAGCTTTGCTTCATTGCTCTGGTGCCCTGTTCAGGTCCAGACATTTGAGCCCTGAAATGTCATTATAGAGCCTAAACAGCATGTGAAAAATAGACAAGCTGCCAGCAATCGCATAATCCAGCTGCTGTACCCTTTGGCTCAATCTGTCCCAGGCACTAGCAATAACTTATGCAGAACTGTCTTGAAATCAAACCCCAAACTCCTCATGTTTTCTCTTCACTTTGCTGGCACAGTGGCACCAGAAGTGGAACATCCAGGAAAGAAACCATGTTTTTCTCTTTAAAGTCATGGGAAGTCCTTTGAACTGCTCAACACAATGGCAAGAAGCGTGAATCAGGCTAAACATACCTCTCCCAGGGCTGACGGTACAACAAACCACTTCAGCTTCGTTCTCATGGTTACCGGGAGCTTAGCGAAGCCTTTGATGTGTCATTAGAGCCCCTGTCGTTACCTGCGTCGTCGTGCTGCAGGATGAGCGAGAGTCTCAGTCCAATTTCTGGGACGCAAATGTAATAATCCCTTGGTGTATGTGTGGTACAAAAACACGACAGCACCCTGCACAGAAGAACCGACTTTGTTTATGCCAGGGATATTGCTTGAGTTTTGTCCTGATTTCTCCTCTAGCAGATTCATTAATAACCACAGTCAGGCCGTATCGTGTTTACGGTTTAGGCTGTGTGAGAATCTAGGTTAGGTTTAATTGCCGGGGTTTGTGCTTGAAAGCCAAATTGCTTCTAGGATCCTCGTGCTGGATCTGAAAGCACTGAATTCACTTCACCTCCTCCCCCAGCCCCTGGAGATTTCAGCCCATGATGGCAGAAATGCAGCGAGATAAGGTAATCTCTGAAGATTTCTCTCTCCTGGGACAGCTTCCTCACAAAAGTCTGCCTGCACAAAACCACGTCTGGAAAATAGACCATTTCTGCCTTTGGATCCACTCCGGGATCTGTCAGGCAGCGAAAAGCAGGCTGTGCAAATCTCACCTCGCCTATCCATCTGCTTGTGTGTTAAGCAGCCTAGCTTTGGTCTGCTCGGGTCCGTTTTCGCTGTTGTCTAGGGTCAGCCCTGGTGTGGGATGCAGCCAAATAGTTGCCGGTCCGTCCTACCCAGGGGAGCTGGTTCTGGGGTGTCCCAGCTGCTGCTCTTACAGAAAGGAGAATGATGGTTGCGCCTCCACCACGTGGAAGGGTTCTGCAAGCTCCAGCCTACAGCTCTCACAAGTTTCTCAGGTGTTAAAAAAAAAAAGGCAATAAAGACAACCCAAAGCCTTTGATGGGAGAGACACTTCGAAGCTCTGTGATTTCAAAATGCAGCCTGAGAAGCTCAAACCCCTGAACATGCCACAGTAGGTACAGGACTTGTTATCTGGGTTTCAACAGCCCTGGTGGGACTGCCCATGCCCTGGGTGCCTTTGTACTCGGCTTTCCCTCCTGTTCTGCCTCTGCTCGCCCAGGGGTTCACTGATCCTCCTCCCCAAGTGCTTGTGCACTGCCACGAAGAACTCTACATTGTCTTGGGCGACACAGGTTGAGGGAAAGTCTTTGGGTGTGCAGCTGAATGCGTCAGCCTGGCAGTTAAAGAAAACAACCTTTAAATACATAACTTGAGCACATATTGTCTGGGAACCATTCCGACAATAACCACAAAGCCTCAACAATGCCGCTCTGACAGTCCCTGTGAAGAGCAGGAGAGCTCTTTAAAGCCTGGATTCACAAAGTCGAATCCCAGCGGCACAGCATTAAGCTTTCACTATTTTCATATGCTTCAAGGCCAGGAAGAACCAGAACATTATCTCTGTGCCCCGCACAATCCAAGCCAGAGAGCGCAGCCAGCGATTGCTGCAGCAGCTGAGTTTTCGTCTGTACCTTATGTAAATCCACGCACAATTCCCAGTTTGTTGTACTCCGGTCTGACACCAGAGCTCTGAGGCCCTAGCTGCACTTTTGTGAACTACTTGGATCTTGTAGGAGCTCCACAAACAAGACTGCAGAGGCAGGGTACATAATAGAGCTGTGCTCCCCCGTGCTCTCTAAGGCAGCCGGAGCAGCGGGGAAGAGGCAGAGGGATCAGTAATTCTGTCCCTTCCTCAGCAGCCAGAAGGAGAGGAATAGAGAAACGCAATTTTGTGCTGCGGTCACCAAGGCATCTTGTCGCCCAGATGCCAAGGCCTGAGTCAGTGATCAGATGTTTGCACCGTGACACCGCACTGATCCGTGAGGAGGCTGTGCCATGACTAAAGGAAATCTCTGGATGCTCAGCTATAGCTGGTGTGCGACTCCTTGAAGCTCGGGTCAGTGATAAAGAGGCTCTCTCCAGGAGCTATAAATATTGTCACACAGGTGTAATTTCGCTGGATGCAGGTGTCAGAGTTGCTGTTCCACCAGAGCAACTTCATCTATAAATGTAAGCCTTGACTAAGAGAAGTTGGCTTTCACAGCAGGATAAATAGCAAGAGACATGCATCTAATTGCACATCAGCAGAGCTGATCCCTCAAGGATATTGGCTGGTACAAGGTAAAGGCGTAGGATATGTCTCAGGAGTCAAACTGCATGGCAGTGTACCAGTCTAGACTGAGCCTGCAAGGGATCACCTGGACAGTCCTGCCAGTTCAGGAGAAATCTGGTGGGCGTCCAAACTCACTCCCTAGTCAGTGGGACAGAACGTGCCTCTTTGGGATTTGCACTTTGCTGGATGTCAGCTGTGTGGGGCTGAGATTAGCTTAGTGGTCCTGCTCCTTCCTTTGAGAAGGACAAATATGCATGCCCCTGGGCATGGGGGAAAAACAGCAAATGTGCCATTTGGACATAAAACATGAGTTTCCTCCCAGCCCTTTCCTGGGAAGAGGTTTTAAAGCACTTAACAAGGGAGGGTGATACCATCATCATCATTTTACAGGGGAATTGAGGTGTGAGTGCCTGTGAGTGGCAGAACCAGGTAGGACTTGGTCTCTAAGCCTCAGCCTGATGGACAGTCCTGGACCATGCAGTGAGTGCCCTTGCGTCTTCCTTTCTGAGCCCCCACTCTAAAGAACCTGCGTGGCTCTGAGCAGGCATTTTCTTCAGCAGTAGGGAGAAGGGCGATCATCAGATGCACCAGGACAGACATCCCATCCTGGATGTGTTGCAATGTGAACACAGAGCAGCCCTGCTTCGCCCCTGACACACTGTCCTGTGCAGTGGGCAATGCTTTCCAGATGACCATCTGGACAGCTCTAACCACATCTTCAGCATCAGGCTGGTCCAATACTGCCTGGAGCTCCACCAGGATAGCTTCACACATATCTGCACAGCAGCAATCTGTACTAGGTAAGGAAAAGGTCTCCACGCACGACTGCTCCTGCTACTGCGCGATATAACGTGTGACAAAAGGCCCAATATCCAACCCTCAACTGTTGGGTATCTCTGAGTGGGCTCTCACCTCTTACAAAGCCTTAGAAGTACATTTAAGGGGAACAAGAGCAGACACAAAGGGACGTACAGACTCTCCATCTCCTCCTTCTTTAAGAGACCGCTAAACTGAAGGATATGTTGAATTTATTTTAAAAAATCCCATTACTTCATTTTCTTCAAGAAGCTCATTCCCAAGAGCCTCATGACGCTGCCGTCCCGGCACCTGCTCAGCCCTGAATGGAAAAGTAAATCCAATGCTTTCTCAGTCACACAAAACTGGCTGAACCTAATGGCTGTTTGCTGAGTAAAGAAGAAGTGAAATTACATAAAAGCCCTGAAATTGAGTCCTTTTTTTTTGCTGTCTTATGCCAGTAGCTCATATAATACTTTACAGTCAGACAACGATACAAACAGGGGGAGTGTTAGTCATCCACACGCAGGTCAGAGAGCTGGGAGCAGAACCGAGCCCTTAAGTCAAGTTGGGTTTCTCCCTTCATTTACCCCATCTGCCTCAGTAACGTGAGATCACTGATGTGTGGAGATCTAAACCCCCAGGGCACTGGCAGGATTAGCTCATATTTGAGAACTGCTGCACAAAAGCAGAGCATTGTTTATCGATGTAGGCTGTAAAACTTGCTGACACTATGTAGATTCACAGCCAGCTTAACTACGAAGAGATGAAATTCTGTCTGGTCCTCAAAAAACAGAGGTGAAAGTGCCGCATCTCAGCACGCAGAATCCACAACGAAGCCTGTTATTAGTTAGGATCGGCTGGAAGATGGAGGCAGAGAAAATAATTTTTGAAAACAGAGATTTACACCTTTCCAAACCCAACTCAATATCATTCTTGCGCATCTAGGAGTAGCTTGTTATTTCATTTATAAGCCCATTTACCTCGGAAGGCAAATTAGCACATCAGCCCCAGGTGGCAAACATTATTTATGTGGCTGAATAGCTTACACAAGCATACAGGAATATCTGAATAGTTCCGGAACAAACGTACAATTAACCCAAAGGTGTTTTTCTTCATGCTCTCCACCTGTTGCAGCTTAGCGATAAATGTGTGTACCAGGGCTGTTCCTGAGAAACTCAGAGAAGATGACTGCCCGAGCATGGTTCCCCAGCAGTGACTCATGTTTTAGAAGGAAGGCCCCAGTTGCCGGAGCTCACAGTGGAGTTGCACAGGCTGTATCACTGCCTGGGGTCCCATCATGCTGCAGGGCCACCTCATGTTCAGGGCTCCCACCAAGAGCTCAGCTGGGGACAGCATAGGCCGGGTTAAATGGAGAACTTCCAATGGCCTCTCCAAACCTGGCACCTCCAAAGCACAGTTTTTAATAAGCCGGTGATTTTTTTTTTCCTAATGACATGTATTGATTATATAGATTTGGATTTTTGATTCCATGAGGTAGGAAGAAAATCCCATTGTTCTCACAAGCCAGCTTGGGCTCATTAGATGTTTCAAACGGCTCTGGTGCAACATACCAAACAAATTTAGATCTGTTCTCAAGCTGCTAGAGAATAACAAATTCTCCCATCCTAATGTTCCCCTACCAATGCTGGAAACCTGACTTCATACCCCATCAGAGGTCAGGAACAAAAATAAGTCGGGTGGCACACCAACTTCACAAACTATAGATCCCAACACTTCTACCTCATCATGTAAATGAAAAACATCACCATGAACGATGAGAAAAAAATCTACCCGTACAAATGCGCTCAACCAGTCGAAGTCTGCCCAAACCCTGCTGTACTGTACCCTGAGGTCCCGTCCTTGCCTGCATGTGTACAGGGACCTGGAAGACCCTGGCCCAGGAGACACAAACTTACCTCATGGTGTATAGGAGGGTGCCATTGTCCACCAGGCGCAGCAGCTTGTTGGGTGTTGTCATGTTATGGGCGACAGATTTCTTCCCATTGTGGAAGAAGGTATCAGGAGTCCAGATCTTACTGGCCAGCAGGTTGTTCAGGGGAAGTATTTTCATGGGACCATCAAACTTCAGTCTTTCATCTCTCCAGGATTGCCGGAAAAAGACATCAATAGTGTATTCCTTTGTGGAGAAAGGAGAGAAAAGTAAGTCTTGCTTTACTCAGATGCTCATTGCAAAAAAGTCGCTTCAAGAAACAGTACATTTCTTCAGTCATTAAGCATATACTGTCTTTTGGCACACCTTGGTTGACATGAAGCATGATGCAACATGAAGCAGGGGTTAACGGCAGTGGAGAAATCTGTGGAGGATAGAGGGCATTTACCATATTTTATATAATGACTTAGATATGATGCCGAAATTTGTGTCTTAGTGTTTCTGACCACTGCAGACAAGCTGCAATACAGCCTACAGTGGCCCGTGGCCAGTCCTGGGGTAGCCCTGCTGCACCAACGCCTTTATCCAGATGGTTCAGGGCAGGGAACCATTGTGTGCAGCTACACGGGAATTAAATAAAAGGAAAAATAAAGTTCCTGGAGATGGAATTTGGCCAGGATACCAGTAATTGTACTCCTGCTCATAAAAAATAAAATAAAATGAGGAAACAATTAAGAAACGTTATTTTGCTCCCTAGGGCACCTCTAGAAAAGCATTGAATCAAGGACCTCACAAATTTGCATTACAAAACCCTGTGAATTTCTTCTCTTTTTCTTCTTTTTCCTATTCCCCACCCCCCCTCCCCCCCCTTTTTTTTTTCTTTTTCTTTTTTCTTGTTGCAGCCAGCATGGAAACCCGTTTCCTAGGCCAAGTTCCAGTTGAGGCAATTAGAAGTCATCTCTGAAACCCTCCAGCCAGGGGCAGCTCCTCACTCCATGGATGCAGCCTCCAAAACCACGTGACCAAGCAGCAAAGGCGCTACAGCTCCATGGCCATGCCAAGGCAAAATTAAAGCAGCCTGCCCGGTGCCTGGCATAAGGGACTGCTGTTCCCTGTGACTTAAGCTACCGCATGTCCTCTGAGGGTCCCTGTCACTTGAATGAAAGTCTTCAGCCTGTCAGCATGAGCTGCACCCCTGCTCACCTCTACGACACACACCTCCTCTTGCTGATGAAGGATCTCGTTAGCTCACGAGGCTTTCAGAGAGAGATGGGGGCTTCAGAAAATCTGTCTGTCCCAGCTGTTCTTCCCCTGCCGTTGCAGATTCATAGTCTTTATTTACGGGTTCCTGCAGGGTGCAGGACCAACTAAACTTATCATTGTGAGTGATTTCTTTCCTGCAGCTCTACTCAGCAGCATTTAAAAGCTGCTGCGCATCAGTTCCTATAGGTCATAGAAATTCCTACAGGTTTTGTGGCAGATGGCAGCTGAATGAAAGCGTCTCAGTAAAGAAATTCATCCCCGCTCCCTGGCCACTCCTGCTCAAATGTGACGTTTCAGGAGCCTGGTTAGGGGAAGGAAAGAGAAGATCCTATGGTTCCTTGTACAAGATATTCTGCCCCTTCACGGAAATGATCTTCACTTTGTGGTTTTAAGCTCAGTAAAGGGATAAAACCAAAGGAATGAACCTATGTGTAATCCCAGGAGATACGTTTGGGAAAAGTCCTGACCAGGAGAAGAGCTATTTTATTCCGAACTCCCTGTTCCTATTAAAAAAAAACCAACAACAAAGAAGCAAAACATTTATAATAACTTCCCAGGCCCTATTTTTCTTCTTTTATACTAAGGAAGCATTCCCAAAGAAAAGAGAAACTATGTTGAGATTTTTCCCCTTTTCTATACTCCTTTCCATGAGAGCATCATTCCCAAGTCACCCTTTCCACAGAGCGCACTTAGTTCTACGTTATGTTCTTCTCTGCCTTATAGAAGTGATCATAAGCATCAAGACTGAGTCTGTCTCCAGAGTCCATCCACCAAAGCATAAAGGTCCCTTGAATTTTTTGTTTGGTTGTTGTTTGTTTTGTTCTTTGTTGTGTTTTTTTTTTTTTAATTTCCCAGGGAGTTAGGTAATGCTGCAAGAACCACTACTGAAGCAGCAGGCGTATGTCAGGCCCTATCAGGCTCTACTTTCCAGACCAAAATGAAAAAGAGATTAGAAGTCCCTTGGAGCATCTCAGGGAAAAAGTCTACACGTCCTCCTCCATGCTTCGTAACCAGCTGCTCTCCTCCGCTCTCCACAGCCGCTTTACCTGCCTCTCCTCCATCATCGTAATTACAGTCTCTGTCTGCATCACGATGCACAGGAGCGGCTTTCCATCGCAGTGAGTAATGGCTGAGGGAGGGACGGGAGCGAGATCACCAGGCAGATGCGAGTGGGGAAGGAGGGACTTCCCCACTCCCAAGACGAAAGGAACCACCGCAGAAGAGCAGGCTCTCCCTACGCTTCCCGAGGAGATGGGTTTTCTCTCTCTCACATTTCTGAGCGCATTTAGCACCAGAACGGCATGCTAAAACACATTCGCTATGCATTTGTAAAATACATGGAACTAAAGCACACGAAGGGGAAATAATTTGTTATTCTTTAAATGTCTTCCTAATTTTAAATTCATTTTGTCAAATCACATTGCAGAGAATACCTTCCTTTTTTCAATACCTCATATTTCTTCTTCACAGTTCATTATACACGCTCCCTTAATCAAATATGCTCCACCTTGGAAGTAATTATCAGATACTCCCCAAGGGCTAAGATTGCTGAATCTATTATAGGTCTCCGCTGCGGTAGGAAAGCGAGCGAGATAGAGAGAGAACTCAGATGAGATTAGTACTCTTGGATACACTGACATGAAGTGAACTTCCAACCCTGGAAGAAGTGGTCTTTCCAAAGCAACATGGGGTTGCGTGATGGGGCTAGCATCTCAACGAAACACAGAGATTTTATTCTCCCCCAACTCCTCCGCTTGCTAGCACACGACTATCAATGGGGCAGCTGAAGAGAGGTTCATGGCCATGTGAGCACAATGAAACCCTCCCAACTCTGGAGGGGCCGCAAGAGCCACAGGACATTGCTCTTGCCTCACCCAACTGGTGAGAGCAATGCCTGCTCCCTCTCCCCAAGTGGGCTCCCTCCAAGGCCAGGACTGCCCACCGCTGGCCCGGGCTGTGCCAGCACCAAGTCACCTCTGGGACTGGATGCGCAGGAGGGTCTCAGTCCTGAATGCGTGACTGTCCTCATGTGGCACCATTGAAATATTGAGCAACCATCAACAGCCAACTCTTCTCTGTGCGCCTGGGCACGTGTGGAATACGAGCTGCAAGAAACACCGTTGAGAAAGCTCACTATTAATTATGCTCCACAGTCCTGTTTTAATTAGAAGACAAACTGTTATGGGAATACAAGCCTAAATTCAGACCTCAAGCCTTTTCATTAATAATTTTCCCTGAACATGTCAAAATATTGCAATCAGTTCACTCGCTCTCTTTTTTCTCTTTTGTCTCCCTTCTGGTTCAAGCACTAAGGACAGTTCGATGGTGAAGTGTTCTCTTCTGGCACTGCCACCAAAACAGGCCAGATTCTGGCATCCTCCCCTCTTCCCAATGAGCACCCTCCTTTCTCCAGGCAGTCAGGTCAAGGAAAGCTGGCTACAGTGAAGGTGTTGGTCAAGGCGTGTAATAGGTGCATCGTGCTATGTACAGGTCTTGGTCCTGTGGGCAGACATCCCCATTTCATTAGGTTGCACTTACAGGAAAAAAAAGACGCTAAAGCCTGCAGCGTGCTTGAGTGGTGCGAAGATATGGAGCCTCCAAGGTTGCATTTGCCTTTATCAATTGGTTTCTAAAAGCCCAAATGCGCCTGAGAAACAGCCCCTGCCCACCACCCGCACTGAGCTCCCCCTGGTCTTCGAGAAGATGATGAGGTACCCTCACGCCTGGGCAGGCAGCTGGGATGCTTGCTCAAGTTCTTGTCATTTAGGAAAATCCTGCTTTTGCCCAGACTGTGCAGGGACAAGGGTGGGACATATCCACTGCGGCTGCAGGAGAAGCCATCCCTCCCCATGAGGTGGACAGCCAGTGGCACCTACCATATCTGTGTCCGAGACAGGGCCGAAACTCGTCACGTAAATGTCTGTCTTGACTTCAGTTACGCTGTCTGGGACAAAACAAAAAAAAAACAAAACAAAAAAAAAGAGCAATTAGAGAACAAAATTTACTTGTGCAGGCAAAGGTTTGGGTTTTGTTATGTGGTGGTTTTTCCTGCCCTCAGCATGCCGGCATCGCGCTCTCTGCTGTGCCCTGAACAATGGCCGATTTTATCACTCGTAATTGGGAAAATTCATCTCTGATGTAGCTCTGCTGCTTTCCACACTTACACCACGGATGAATATGTCCCGCACAGCCAGACAATGCATATCGACAAAATGTATGCGGCTACACAATACATAACGTGGTACAGATCCACGTGTTTTCAATACAGAGGTAAGCCCTGATGCTTTGAAACTCCTCTTAATCTGAAATCCCTTTGTGTCTCCCAGCCTGATAAACAGCCGAGCAATGTTCCACCAGTTTTAGGAAACCCTGGGTTTGTTACAGCTTCAGGCTTATCTGTATGTAAAAAGAATCAATATTCTGATTGCCTTTTACTGCCATCGTGTTTGCTGTTCTCTTAAGTGCCTCGCTCCTGGCGAGTGGCTGCTCTTGCAAAGGTGCTGCTCGCCTGCATCGCACGCTCCCCTGCATCCCAGGCTCTGCCGCCCTCGTGGATGCTGAAGAGCAGCCTCACTGCCCCACAGCAAAACCACAGAGCCCCAGTTACTGCCCCAAGTGCTAAAACCCAGGGGCAATCTTAATCACATGCCTTCAGGTAAAGATAAACCAAAGTGCTTTGCAGAACGCAGGCACCAGCAGGTATTATTCATGCCAAACAGCACAATCAAGTCCCATTCTCGACTTCATTACAATATCGGTGTGTTTGCTAATTGAAATCTCTGCTGCTGTCCCATTTTGCAGGGAAATCAAGGCACAGTGATTTGCCAGATTCATGGTCCTACACTCTGCCCACTGGGCTGTACTGAACAACATGATGGATGAGGTGCCTCGAGTTTAGCACTACGTTACCATAAATCCTCGCCACTTCAGGGGCAGATCATGCCCTTGTGCTCCTTTTGTATGGCATTAGCTGGCCGAGAGCTGCTTTCCCAATGAAAGAAACAATTTAGACCCCCAGAGTTCACGCTTTATGCATAGTACCCCGTTTTGGCCACCGCAGCAGCTTTGCAAGTAGCCTGGATGGCCCATTGCTCAATTCAGTTATGGAAATCCTTCTGTCCCCTGACAGTTATTTTGCAGTACTACGAAGCTTAGCTTTGTGCTTCAAAGTTTTGTATCCAAAAATAAGATAACGCATTCTGGCAGGCTTTTCCCCTTAATGGCTAAAATATACGTATACATGTCTTTAGTTATTATGGTTGGAAAGCTTCTGATGCAGCCTGTGGCTGATATTATTGTGCTATATAAGTAACCCTTGATCTCGTCTTGATGCGATAAAAAGAAGGTTAAAGAGAAATATGTATGCGGTACACTTTCTGAAACACCCAGCAGCCAACAAGACAGGATCCTGAACAAAATGAGTTACTTCTGTAAGACTTAAACACTCGGGGTATTTTCTCTGTCTCCCTCCAAACAAGTCCCCAAATGAGATACACAGCAGAGAACACTCAGTGAAGCGAGGCTCCTTCCGCTAACACATGCAGCGAGAAACGGCTAATTATGTTCTAGAGAAAACACAAACTCTCTCTCCCCTCCCTTCCTTGTCACTCAGTTTGCCCAAGATAAATAATTTACAGCCATGGTCGTCAGATCAGGATCTATGGCCACCTGTGGCCGGTGAAGCCGGTCCTTACGAGGCGCAGAATGAATTGTCCCTCGCACCTGAGGCAGCAGAAGGACAGGGGTCCATGAAAGGACCTGTGCTTTACAATGTGATCCTGGGGATCCAAGCACGAGGGAAGGGACTCCGGAAGTGATGAAGAGGTAAAAAAGCAGAACTAGGTTTGGACACCGTTTCATGCGATCCTGCTATCTTTACACAAGCTTTTATGCCGTTATCATGCTGTAACCTGGCTGTCACAGAGCTCCAGAGACCCCTTCCCGCCCCTTCAGTCTATTGGCAAACCCAATCAAAGAAAATGGCAGTAATAAATGGGTCTGAGGAGGGTCCCCCGTTTCCAGACTGCAGAATTACCTGCCCAGGGCCACGCCACGTGAACCCGCTGAACTCGGTGGGTCCCCTTGGTGCCTGCAAGGCAGAGCCTGGTGCAGGGACAAGCTGGGGGAGGGGAGGGGGGGCTGGCTCAGTCTTTGGCTTATTCACATCCCCCAGCACTTAGAAAAATGGTCTCCCTGCACCTTTCACAGGAAACGCCAGACTGAACTTTCCCTGTTAATATGTGCTCCTAAGGGCAGGATTTGCCTGCGATCCGGAAGGATTTCTGAAATTAAATCACTGCTACGCAAGCAGGGATTTCAGCAGAGCTGGGAAATCCAGAGATAAGTAAAACACCAGCAGAACAGAGCGAGCTCCAGCCTCGGAGATTCGCTTCCTTCATGATCCTACAGCCCAAGAGCATCCGCCCTGCTTGCAGCCCTGCCTGAGCTCGTTTGCTCTGTGATGGTGACGCCTTCTCCTCCAGAGAAATCGGGAGCTACTCACCAGCCTCCCCGCTCCTTACCCGCACACCTACCCACCCCCAGCCTGAACAAGAAGAAACCGCGTCCACTGTTGTAGCAAGAGAAAGCTGAGAGAGGAGCATCTCCTGCCTCCGCTCAGAGACATGGCAGGGAAATCCTTATCTCCTTGTCAATCTGCAGACACGCTCACACTGCAGCTTGGCTGTCTTGCCCACTTCTCACCAAAGATTTAATAATTAAGGAGTGTGCTGTAGAGGGTCAGGCACTTTCCCTAGACCTGTTGCCGAACACTAAATGGCATTTTTCCTTTCCTAGCATCATCCTTCCCTGTGAATCAAAGTTTTTTTACATGCACAAGTGAGTTGTTGAGCCTTCAAGCCTGCAGGGGTGGCAGGAGAGTGCTGCCAGTCCCGTTTTGCAGTTGGGGAAATAAAAATAGAGAGATTTGGTTCAGGTAGGAAGCTGGAGTGGAGCATGAACGAAAGGGCACCCTGCACAAGCACCCTCCGTGCCCCACGCTGTTGCCACCTGGGGACTGGGAAAGGAAAAAAAAAAAAAAAAAACCAAACCAAACAAACAAAAACACCCAGCCTGCAGCAGTCATAAAACCAGAAAAGCAAGAGATTTTCAGGTTCCATGTTTGAACATGTGCAGAATTTAAAGACCCAAGTGGCGTGCCATGTTCCCAAGCCGTTTCTCTGAGGCTGATTCCCTTCTCTGGGGCCCTTTCCCATGTACAGGCTCAGCTTATTCCCAAGCTTCAGCACAACTGTGTTTCTAAAACCACCTGGAGCACGTGTGTGAGCAGGAAGAAGGTGCTGTGGGTCAATCAGAGCTGCCCCTTCTCCCCCACGGTACAAAGCCCTCGCTGCCTGCTCATGATGCCGCCTTACTCCTGCCTGCAGAAATCCCCCACAGCTGGGCAGATCTGCAATGCAAATGTAAAACAAAAGCCGTAACATCCCTTCCCACAGTGTTACCATGGCACTCCCTACACCTGCCCGCTCTTCAACAGCTACCCCTCTCCTTCTCCAAGGACCTGCTACGCCAGACCTGGCTGCTTGCGCAGGCAACGAGCATCCCCGTTAGCGCTGCGTGAAGGGCCGCATCCTGCCGCCCCGAGCCCCACGCCAGCACAGTCACTTGCTTCCCTTGTGCGTGCAGAAGGTGTAAAACCGCAGCGGCTGCTGCTGAGGCGCTTCAGGGTTTCCATTTCACCTTCCCTCCCCTGTCCCCCACTCCGAGTCCCCATGTCCCATTTTCCCAGCCCTGGCTCAAGGCATCCCCCCCCCTTCCCGCAATCTCCCTTTTAAGTGCTCGTGACTCCCTGGGTCTGTGAGGAGATAGCTATTATTTACAAAATGACGGAGTGCTATTTTTACTCGCTTCTTGGAAGCACTAGGAGCAGTAGCAGAGCTGGAATACAAATCACGCTGCCTCGCTGCCTCTCCCCTCGCTGGCTGTAGATTGTAGGGCTGCCTCTACAAGTGATTATGGGAGGCGGGGGGCGCTGGGGGCTGAGGAGGCTCTTATTAAACATCCCGCTGCACTCATCAAGTGTTGTTTATTTAAGAATCTCAGCCGTAATATAATCAACTCGGCCGGTTGTGTTTCAGCTCCTGAGGTTTGCGGATGTGCTGAACGCAGTCACGTTTCCCAGGCGGGGGTTCCCAGAGGCTATGCCGCAAGCTAGCAGAAATGATGTGCCTGGATCCGAGCGTTGGAGGCTCCCAAAAAGATGTGCACGATTAGAACAGCAGCAAAGCCACTGCGGCTTCGTGCAGGGGATTCCTGGCTGCTGCGCTGACGTCAGGGAGGCTGCACAGCCTTATCTCGGAGATAAGCTGGATGAGCGAAGGGATGGGGATATCCTCGAGGCTGTGCTGCTCCGGCAGCGCTGCAGCTCTGCCCCAGGGCTGTGCTGGGACCTAAGGGAGCTCAGAGGTGACAAGCCTGTCTGTACTGGTCTTTCTGTGCGTGATGGCACAGCTGAGACTGGAAAGGAGGACGGTGCTGTTCAGGCTTTTCTGCACCCAGGAGTACAAACACTCAATCTGCTCCAGGCCAGCTCCTGGAGGTAGATGTTTCTGCACTGGGCTCCCTGTGAACTTGTCTGGACTCCAGCCAGCCCAAAATCCCATCTCCAACCATGGTCACAACCTAAAAAGCGCAGTAACAAGCTGATAATGCCCCGTAACACCCTCCGAGACTGCAACCATGTTTAGCCTCAGCTTAAGAGTTTCTCAGCTTGATGAGGTCCCTTTATTCAGTGATCTTCTTCCAAGGACCTGTCCAGGTTCCCCTCAAATACACAAAATCCTTTGGGAAGGACTCCCACCAGCCTGCAGTGAGGGCAGTGGCACTGTGAAGACAGAGGGGATGCTGCAATAGCGCTTTCCCACATCACGTAACCCAAAGAGAGCACGCTCGACAGGACAGTGCCTTTACAGCTAATCCAGCATCCCCAGGAAGGGAAACACAAGAAGGTCCTTTGTACTAACTTCCATCTCACGCCTTCTCCCAAATTGTTGCTGTGCTAATTAATAAGCAGCAGAAGGTGA
The DNA here is from genome assembly GCF_000708025.1 of Charadrius vociferus. Taxonomy (NCBI): domain Eukaryota; kingdom Metazoa; phylum Chordata; class Aves; order Charadriiformes; family Charadriidae; genus Charadrius; species Charadrius vociferus. The sequence goes on from NW_009649308.1 coordinate 637,899, forward strand.
TTTTTGCAGCTGCACACAGAAGATTTTTGGGTGTTTCATTCTTCGTTTTCTCAGCTTCTCACTGGGGGGATTTAATTTTTCTTCCAATTTTAGCCTCTGGAACAAAAGAGGCTTCCATGGCCTTTGGTACAAGACCCGTCAGCCTGCCGGAGCTGAGCCACACCACAACCCAGGGCAGCGCTTGCCTTCGGAGGAGGCACGCTGCAGTCCCCAGCCAGAAACCCCACCCTCGGGTCCCTCCTGTCACCCTGACAGCTTCGGTCCCACCACACCAGAGCTGCTGCCTTTGCCAATTCCTACCTTGTTTTTTCAGATGGGCTTCTAACTTGTGGTGCTGCCTTGTTTTGGGAAGTAGGAGCTGAGTTGTGTCTCCTTTCAGTAAGAGAGGCACTGAAGAAGGAAGGGCACATCTCTGGGTGGTGTGGCACAGAGTCCCCTCTCTGTGACTTTGCCCTCGGGACTGCCATGCCAGTACTGGGAGAGCACAGGGAGGCACGAGCAGAGGGGCAGCTGCCCAAGGGGAGAGGGTAACCTTGCTTCTCCCCACAACCTCCCTTGCAAGAGTTGCAGAAATGGAGACGTGACATCTTGCACATCACCAGCCACACACAAGAAACCCCCGATGTAGCCTTCGGTGCTGCTCTCCTGCTACGGGGCCAGCAAGACCCTCCCACATACATTAGAGATGCTTTTCTTGCATTTTTTGCTAGGGAGCACAGAAGGAAATATTTCGGTGACCATCACTGCAGTGCTGTTAATGCCTCCTGGGCTTGTCCAGCCCAGCCAGGGGATAACGCTGACTCCAAGGACATAGACTGACAGATCTCCTGCCACCCAAAGGCCGCAAAGCAGCATGAGCTATTGATAACATCAGGACCACAAACATCCTGACTGCACCAGGGATGCTTTCACACCAAGTACCCCAGGAGCAGAGACTGTGCATGAGTCAGGAGGGGAAGGCTGGGGAAGAGAGACAGCAAAAAAATGAGAAGGCACTGGCGTTTCCTCCAGCATCTGTGGAAGGGAGAGCAGAGCTGGAGCACAGAGAGATCTGGGCAGCTCTCAGCACCACCCCTTCTCTCACTTCAATTGGTTTTGACTCGGGGATCTTAGACAACACAGAGAGAGGTCACAGTCAACCTCTTCAAACTCCCAGTCCCAAAGTCAAAATACATATTTTCAGATGTTCCTTGGCTGTTTCAGTCCCTCAGCATCCTTGAATACAAAATTACTTCTTCAGAAGCAAAAGCCAAGTCTCATATTGCAGACATTCACCCAGGTTTGACAAGTTCAGCTCGGGCATCTTTCCCAAAAGCGAACAGCGGCGTGCACAGAAGAAGAATAACCCAGAACATACATAGGGTGTCTTAGTCCTGTCAGCAGCCTTCCTTACACAGGAATAAATTGTAACAGCCGCCATATATAGAATTGAAACAGTGGAAATCAGTAAAAAGCAAAGGCTTTTGGTAGCACACGACACAGCCTACAGAAGTCAATGCTGAACGGCAGCGATCACGGCCAAGAGTGTCACCAGGAGGGCTGGCAGCTGGCCCAACCCTTCACAGGCCAGACAGAGCAAACAGCAGCATCAGGTTTAATTCCCCGAACTACCTAGAACACCAACACATCTCCAGGAAAACTCACTTGGGCAGAAGCATCAAGACACGACAGAGACCCTGTTAGCCCCATTTTGTCTATGGGGGAGGGTAATCCCATAGGTACGTCAGCCACCCTGGACCTGACAACCTCTGATAGCATCTGCCTCTCTTTAGTGAATGTAGGGATGAGGATGACCAGAGCCCCATGGATGAAGGCTGGCCTTAGCCTCATGCTCCCACCTGGGACAACATGGTTAAAGATGATGGGATGCTCATTCACTGAAGAATGGGGTCAGCCAAGGACTGAGCACTGGGAAGTTTCTGCAGAATAAACCACACAGCAAGGAAAGAAACAACATAAATGTCTGAAACAAATGTCTTATCTCAGTAAAAGCCTGCCTTTTGCAGGCCAAAAAGACCTTTGGATCAGATCTGGATCTAGCTCTGCCTACGTGCCATGAACTATTTGACTAATGCAGTTTTGCTTGGCTATTTGCTTGCTTACAGAAGTGGTCGCCGTGTCTCAATCGTAAAGCTGAAATAACTCTGTCTGTGTAACAGATCTGACCCCCTCGGTTACAGTCCCAGTGACTTCTGCAGAGTTATGATCAAAAAGGCATCACGTTTATACAGGAAACAAGGCTTTCTGCTGCTCTCCACGAAAGCATCTAGCCTGTCCCTCCCATCCCCGGGGTGCCGAGGCATCTTTTCACAGGGGTTGGCTTATCAGTCACCGCTGCTGCTTGAATGCCCTGGGACTGCCTGCATTTACTGTACAGCCAGTTCCCAAGAAGCTGCTCTGTGAGCCGCGGTGATGAATCACTATCTTCTCTCTGGTGTGATGGCACATCAGTGTCTACAATTGCATGTCCTCCAGCCGGACTAGAGAGAAGTCGTCAAATCTGTAAACACAGATATGCATGTGGTATCACTTCCAGCTGTGCTCTCTCTCTCCTTTCTCCCCCCAACTTGGATATTTCAGCATAGGGGGAACAAGAAGTTCAAAAGAATTTCAGGGGCTCTCTCAAGAGACAGCCAACAACAAAACCACTCACACAGGATGCCAGAGATCAGCATGGTCTACAATTACATGTGCTTAATTTTTCAGCCCAGATGAAGTGAGATGGTGCCTGTCAAATCCCTCAAAGAGACAGCCTGCTGCCCTGGCTCTCTCTCTTAGCAGGGCCAGGGGAGAGCTGATGCAATGAAGAGATTTATTCCCTGTCTCACACAGCGTGCCGCATATGCGGCTTTCTAACACGGCTGCATCCAGTGTCCTCTGCAAGAACAAGATGCAGGACCACAAAGTGACCCAGTTACCACTTGAGCGTGGCTTGTCTAGGATTTATGGCGCAGCGTAATGCCTAGATGGATATCTAATTCCCGGGTGATCCCTGGGGCACAAGCTCCTTACGGTTACATCGGGAAGATCAGCTCAGTTCTTGGAAGAGAAATCCCCAAGCAGTCTCCAAATGCACCATACGTGGGCTTGTGGCTCAGGCCTAAGCTCTCTCCATGCCGACACAACATGTCGGCTACGGAGTTCGGCTCAAGGCGTTAACTACTGCTGAAAGCAGAGGAGTCAGGCGCACCTCGTTCCTCCTTGCTTCCAAGTGAGCGGGGAGCCAGCGTCCCAGCACCGCGCTGAAAGGCACACAGGGCATCTGCTTATCTCCTTCGGGTGAGAAACTGCACTCCCTCCCTCGCGCTTCCACGTGAACAACAGCACAGGGTAGCCCAGTTTTGTGGTCTGAACTCCCTGCGCTGCCCCTTTGTCTCAACACGTAATGGATAAGGGGGCTCCAGGCATACCTGGCACTGTGGGTAAGTCCACGTGTTGCTGTAGAAGGTGCTATAGGGATTTCACACCCTCCCCCGCTGGAGAAAGGTGCTTTCTCACATTTACCAGGAGTGGGGGATGCAGGTTAGAGCTCTATCCAGCAGAGCAGCCTAGGAGAGATGCTGCTCTACCAGCAGCAGAGCCAACAAAGCCCACTTTCCTGAAGATCAGCTTCTCTTGCCTGTTTTTCTGATGCCTAACACCAGTTGATCCCATCCAGTAACCTCCCTCTATTTTAGGTCGTTTTTCACTCAGCTGCATAATTCTGCAAATCTTGCAGGGACTTAAAATCTCTGAGAAATCTACCTTTCTGTCAGGCTTTGTTCAGATCAGCCAACAGGCTCAAAAGCTTTTAGAAGACAAAAGGCAAAGAAAGATGCGATAAGCCTCACCCCATTAGGAGCCCAGGCAAAAAACTACCGCAGGACTCAACAGAACTATGCATTTGGCTCATGCAGTTTAATTTAGCTTTCCCTCATTGCCCTTTGCAGGCATGCACATGTGTGCATTCTTATTACTGCATTAAGTGACATAAAATACACATCCAGTGGTTAGACTCAGGACTCGGTGCAAGTTACTGGTAAACATAAAACCCAGGCTGAATAGAAGAGAGAGTCGGAAACAGCAACTGCTGGAGGATGTGCAGTCATGGAGGCTTTACACACACCCCTCATTCTCACACATACAGACTACAAACAGAGACTACAAATTAGTTGAGCTATTTTTGCTACAGACAGAAGAGACGGAACGAACAAAGCTACTGTAGTTACTATTTTAAGGACTTAGGACACCCTCAGATGCTATGAAGACAGAGGAGGAATATGTATGTATGAGCATACTTTTAGAGGTTTTGCAGTGCTTTGAGACCCTGTGGTAATGGAAGAAAGATGCTACATAAACATGTTTGTTATATACTATAAATACAATGAGAAAATGTGTGAATACAAATTAGCATGCATAATTTAACACATTCCGTATTGAAGCCTGTCCTCGATGGCTAAGCCAGCGGCGCTCGGGGAAGGGAATCCCTGACGGTCCCAGTGGACAGGGGCAGAGCGTTCAGACGCTGTGCTGCCGCCCGGTACACGCAGCTGTGGCCCTAATGAAACCAAAGCCAGGAGAATCCTGCTGCCCACAGCCCTGCAGGCTGCCTGCACGGCTGGACGCACTGGAGGGAGCAACGAGATGAGGGCAAAAACGCCAGACTGGAACTTCAGTATTAGGCAAACCTCTCCATGTTACCTGCAAAACACCTGTGCTGCGTTTTGGGCCTGTCTTCCTGACCTCATCTTCAGTTAATTTCCCTCTTTATGTGTCAACACCAATGTTCTTGTTGACCACATCAAGGGATCTTGGTGAACAGCACCCTCGGGGAAAGACTGCAGAGGGTCCCGTGCCCGAAGTTGCACATACCGGGGAGAGAGAAGGCACCGGAACAAAGCATCCACCGAGCCGCTGCCGTTGCTGTACCCCTTCACACGTGTCTAACTCAGCTGGGAGAGTCAGCCATTACACCCGGCTTATCCAGAACCTGCATGGACACGGTGCACCTCTGAACCTTCTCCATCAGGGAGCGTGCAGGCCAGCCCTGGCAGGTTTCCTTTTCTCCTAAAAACACTGAAACCTTTAGTTAAGTCATTCTCAGCAAGTCTTTCTTTAACAGAAATCATCACCTCCCAACAGGCCACTCACACGCTTGAAGAGGAGCTACAAAAACTTCAGATCAGTGTCAGTAAAATCCTTAGCTTTTTAAAGCAATTACCGAGTTCTGTAATTCATCAGAGCTCAAGGCAGATCCCCGGGAAAAAAAAGATAAGCACAAGGGTGCAATACAAAACTGTATTTCTAACCTGATAATCATTGATACATAGAAGACAACTGGAAAGAGTGGGAAGCCAGAAAGCAAGCAGGGAAATGGGAAGAAAAACCAAATGAGAGAGACACTGTTTTGCATTAATTTTATGTCATTGCAGAGGGAGAAAGAATAAACAAGATGTCTCAATCAAGCGTGCGGGGTTTGCAGGCTGAGCTCCAACCTCACCACTGGTGCTAATCTGCACTATGGCAAGGAGCACGCAATGCGGCTCTGCTGTGCCTCAGTTTCCCCATCTGCCTTCTCGCCCCAGCGCTGCCTCCCTGTGCCTCTGGCTCTATCTTCTTCCAGGCTGCTCTGCAGGCTGAGGATTGCCAGACCTCATGATGGACTGTAGTGTGTGCAAAAAAAGAAAAAAAAAAAAAAAAGAAAAAGAAAGTGGCTCCGGGGGCTTGGTGTATAGCTGAGAGGAAGAGTCCATTTAATTCTCAAGCCTGTCCCCTGAGGCCAACGCCAGGTACTGAGACAGAGATACAAGAAAACCATAGCAGGGCGCAACACAGCAATTTGCACTCTGGTTCCCTTATCTCCTGGCTGGCATTTCCTTCAGCAGAAGAACTTAATCAGCTCCTGCGATGGTGTGCCTCCAGTGACACTTCTGGCATCCTTCCCCACTACCCCCGGGGGCAACGCAGACAAACGCTTTCCCTTCCCTACGAACCCCAACCCCGTCTTTGCCTGTGTGACTGCTGAGCCGTGCGCGGGGTCTCCCCGGAGCTGTCGCTGCCCCGTCACGCGCGGGTCACTAGGCTGCGTGCTCGCTGCTCATTTAGTTCGCAGCAACGCCAATACATCGTACACATGCATTTATTTAATTCACATTGCCTTGCGCTGCTCAATGTAGCATTTCCTCTGATGCCGGAGCCCTGTCGCGCAGCACGGCAAGCTCGCCTCTCCGCCCGGGCTCACCTAGCTCCCCCCATCACCTCTGTGCACGCCGCTGCCAACCCACCAAGAAATGCATCGGACAGCCTAGACTGCGAGTCCCCCCCTCTGCCACGCAGAAATAACTCCTCCTGTGTTTGCAAGGATGAGCAGAGAGCATCCGAAGTGCAAGATGAATCGCCGGATGCGCGCCGTGCCCCTCCATCGCATCCCCTCTCGCCCAGCTTCCCCTCGCCTCCCATGAGGGTCCTTGGCGGGCAAACGCGGCTGGCAAACCCCGGGAGCTGCGGGGGGATCCACACACGGCGAGGCAGGTTTGTTTGTGCACTCGGGCTGTGGTTTTATCCCCAAGTGAGCAAAACCCTTTTAGAGAAGATTCCATTATGGCTCTAAATCTTCCCCTCCCCAGCACTGCTCAGACACCAGCATTGTCTGTCCCATGGACAGGAAGGCTTTTTATCACAGTTACTCACAAAAATTCAGCAACAAATACCGAATTTTCAGTTCTGCCCACTACACAAATCACAATATGCTGCATAATACTCTGCTACTCCCATCAGAGACAAGCAGAGGGCAGATGCCTCCAGATGTAATTTTTAATTTCCTTTGCCGGGGATAATGTTTTCTTGTTTTAGCGACGTGCGTTCAAAGCGTTCCAGTTCCCATGGCAACTCTCTGCTTCCACTGGAGATGCCATTTTTCATGCCATCCCTTCAGAATTAGACATCTCCTAGCAGAAGTTTTGAAGAAATGTCTCTCTTAAATATATCTTTATTAGAGACAGTGCCTGCAAGTGTGCTTTATTGACACGTTTCTTAGGCGACTCACAGCCTACAGAGGAGAAAGCTGTCTCCAGAAATATGCTGGCTGCCAATATGCCTTTTCTCAGCTTCTGTTTTCAACCAGAACTCTCCCCTCTTTTTCTGCCACATACATATTAGCCAGCACCCGCTCACTTTTTTTTTTTTTTTTAAATTTTATTCCTTTCTGTTCCCACCACTCTCCCCTATGCCCAGTCTCAGCCCAGCTCCCCGGTACTGCAAGCGCAGCAGGGGAACCAATTCAGCACACGCTGAAAGTATCTGCGCTGCCCGGGGACCCCCTCTTCTCCTGCAGGCGGAGAGCCATCACGGGCCTCATCGTACAATTGCATGCAGAGAAAAACTCAAAGTACTGCAAAACAGGGACCACCCCAAGAGCCTCCCAGGCTCGGAGGGCAGCCACCAGGAGCATCTGCAGCATCTCTGCCCCCCGGCTGCTCTCTCTGTGCCATCTGGCCATAGCCCGCTGGGCACCACGAGCCCTTCGGGAAGGGATGAGCACATCAGAGCACTGATTCCGCTTCCCAGCGCAGGAGCCTGCGTGTGGGGCTCCCACACTGGCTGGGGGAAGGAATCGTGCCCCAGGTCTTGATTATCTGGTGCCACTTGGGGGCCCCTCTTGCAGCGGTTCTCAGCGCTGTGGTACCTCTCTGGGCTCCGTGGGTGCGGAGTTGGGGGATGCTGAGATGGACTCACCCCCCATCCCAACACGCTGCCTCCCCTGCCGCACTGAGGCACGCTGCCCGTCTCCGCTCCCGCGCAGTCCTTGCCTCACCATCACCTACACCTCTGGCTCAGAACCCCGTGCAGAGAAAGTGAGATGCAGCATCCCACCCACAGCAGCTTCCAAAGACTTGTTGCGAGACCCTCGGGGGAGAGCTGCTATTTCAGGCTGCTCAGGCAGCCCCCAGCCCCGCTGCCCTCCAGGGCAAGGGAGGTCTCATCACCCCACAGGGATTTCCAGGCTCAGCGGGGCCCCGGGTACCGCAGCGCCCACAACCCTCACGTGCACCACACTCAGAATCTCCCACCCGAGCTCCCGACAGCTCATCGGAAAGCGGCGGCGCCGGCCCTGGCGGGGGTCCCGGCGGGAAACCGCGTCAGAGCTCTCTAATAGAGACGTAACCTTACAGCTTCAAATTGCCTTCCTTCAGGAGACAAATCCAAGCAGGTAAATTGGTAGGAGCTGAGCGGATCCGGAGGCTGATGGAGCTAATCCCAGGCATGTTTAAATGCAAAGGCCCAGGGAGCCTCACTCAAACCCGACATGATCGCTGAAGCTTACTTCTGTGCCTAATTCTCGGGTGCAGCCTGCTCGGAGGGGTGTGAAAAACCGAGGATAAGGCAGAGCAGTGTGTGGCTTTTGCTCCCACCGGCTTCAAGGTCAGGACATCGGCCCTCAGCAAAACCCTGCGCCAGCCAGACAGCAGCTCCTCTTCACCCCATTGTGGAAACCACATGGATAAACATCACTGTTGTACCTCAGAGAAGTTTAGAAACATTTTCTTAGCCCTGCCGCCAGCAGGGACACACAGGCTCAGGGGACACTTCTTGCTGACTCCAACCTTCACATTAATTGTACCATCCCACCAGCCATTAATCAAACGTCTTCCACTGGCATTTTTATTGAAAATCAATTTAATAAAGTAGGTGGGAGTCCACATGCTTCCATAACATCAGATAAATATTCATGGGGGCTTGTGCTGCTTTAGCTAAATGAGTTTTTCAAATTTAACTGGTGCAATTTCCTCGTTCCTTAATATACAGCTTGGCGTGCCCTTGCTCGGGAATAGAGATGAGGTGGGATTCGGCCCTGTGCTGGCTCGCTCTCAGGCACGCCAAGGAACAATCCTTGGCTACCACACCTTTTGGCAAGGATGTTGTCATCCGTAACTGGTAACAGTGGTCTGCTGGGGTCAGCACCACCTGGTACGAATCCCCAGAGCCAGGGCTGAACTCCGAAGGGCCATTTGGAGTTGAAAACACATTTCCAACCACTAAGAGCATGGTCACCATTTCTACCTCCACGGGTGTGCCATTTGATTTCTGCTTTTCCTTCCCTGTTTAAGCAGCTATTGTGCTCCAACAGCAAAAGCTAATGAAAGCCATCGGAAAACGCATTCCCCTAATGCTCTTTGAAGGGGCTTAAAAGGCTTCCAGCTACCAAAATATACACCGCGCCAGCGAAAGAACCGAAACACACCCACACAAAGCTTCAAAATCTGTGGGGTGCGTGCGTCCTAGCAGAAGGGATGAGCACGGAGCCCACCCTGAGACAACCTCCATCCACAGCCCCCAGCCGGCAGCATCTCCCTGGGGAGGGCAGGTTAACCCCTCGCTTCCCGAGGAGGCTGCAGAGCAGCCCTGACCCCGGCTCCTTACTACAGTCCTCCTTCTCAAAGGCAGTTATTAGAGTCCAGACAGAAGAAAGAAAAAAAAATCTGACACATTGATCAAATTTAGTAGAAAGGCAGGATTCAGACAGTCCTTATCAGTGAGAGGTTTTACAGCGTCTAACAGCTTCTTTGTTAACTGGAGCAGTGAGGAGCTGCAGCTTCCAAAAAGCGGCAATGCAGTGCAATTCAACCACTGCCAGGACTCTTGTCATGTTATCCTAGTGATACCCTTTCTCTTGAAAGGCAGCGCTTTAGAAATCAAGCGCATCATCATTTTGCCTTTGTTATTAACGCAAACTGACTTGTTTTCATCGTTACAGCCTCGACCTAATTCCCCGCGCACACACTCCCTACAGCGGCTCAGATCTCTGGACAGGATTTGCTTTCCCTGCGCTTTAATGACATGAAGGTTGTGACTAGCCCTGCAGACACGCACAGATAGCCCGAGCCCAGGAACAGGGTGCAAACAGCCCTCTCTGCCCCGTGCGCCTCCACACACGAGCTACGAGGGTTGAGTTTCCCATGCCCCAGCTCCAGGGTGGAGGTGGTACGAAGACAAACGGAGTCCATGAAGTGCCACCATAATCATTTTCCCCTCACCCCCAGCAGCTACGGATGCAGCAGAGATGGGCAGTGCCCCTCTTCTGATACCATGAGATAGTCGAGTCACTCAGTGCCTCCCAAAACACGGCTTCAGCTGCGGGGACAGTTCTCCCGCAAGCCTCTAAGCTGCCCGATTTCTCCCTTTTCCCCCCTGTTAAGACAGCGGTGCTACTTCTGAGAGATCACCCTTGCTGGAGACAAACTGCCTGTCAGCAAACAGCATTAAATACAGGGTATCATATTCGACAGATAATGGCATGCTTTTAGTTTTTTCTCTCTTGGATGCAGGTCACACAACTAATGTCATCTCCAAAGGCTGAAATCCTAGATGTGAAAAGGTAAAGCTTAATTGCCTTGAACAGCAACTCTTGTATTGACTCCAACATAAGGCCCATAAATATTAATACAGCTATATTTAGCCCCTTTCAATTATACATACAAAATTAAACATCTTTCTGGGAACAAATCAGTCTGGATAGGGTTGTGGTTTTTTTTCTTTTCCCTTTTTAAGGCATTCTGCATCAAAATAATGATAATTCTAATAGAGCAAAGGCTTTAAAAAAAAAAAAAAAAAAAAAGGAAGAGTGGATGGAGGCAGAGGCTTCAAGATACTGTCACCTGGCTTGGCCAACTCGCTCCACAGGTATTCAGAGGCACTTGCACACTCCTAACCTCCCCCTTGCCTCGCTGGATTCCCCTCTTATTTGTTCGATTCAGTCCCTTTTCTGGCTGGCAGCAAATCGGGACCCGCACAGAGGGGGGCACACGGGGGAACCAGCCCAGCCTGGGACCTTGGGGTCCCAACACCACGGCTGGGAGGGGGATGCTGGAGGAGGGACTCCTGCCCGGCTGGAGAGGAAAGGTCCCATCTGCAGCACGGCCATGCCCACACAAGGCCTTCCGCAGTTAAAGACCTTCTCTTTTGTATAAAAATCACATCCACTTTCCTGATTTGCAAATTAATTATACGTTGCTTTCCTTGCCAAAGTGGACTTAATGGTATTAATGTTACATGACAAAGAGAAGCTATCAGAAAGCTTCTCTCATAATGATGGCTAGATTGATCAGGAAAGAAGAAAGGAGATTTCATGCTTTTGTTCTTTAACCCTTCCTCATGCAAGCAGACAGGGCCCTTTTCTAGGAAAAGGCTTTTTCAAATTCTCAGGCGAGACCAGGTGCGTCTCTCCAAAGAGAAGAGCTCTAACCTCGCAAGCACAAAAGCCTGTAATTAAATTCCCACATGCGCACAGACCTTTCACAGAAAACACAACTCGTGGAAAGAAGAGTTTGCACCTTCATTTTTTGCAGGACAGTGGCCTTAACTGGCTAAAGTGATGTTCTCAGCTCTCCAGAAGACATGTCTTCAGGGGAGTAAGTAGGAATGCAGGACTGCAAAAATCTGATCTGGCCTGTATAGATACAACCAACTTCCTCGACAAGAATCCAGATGGGTGCCGTAAGCTCTGTACAGATCCTCTGCCACCTTCCCATTTAAAAATTGCTGTGTTTTGGGTTTTTTTTTTTTATATCATCAGATCCTTTCCTTGACAAAGTTTCTTGTGTCAGAACTGATCCTTCCAAAAAGGAGGGATCTGAAAGGACTTTTGCAAGGTTGAAATAGTGTCTTGAATTTTCAGACGCAATTTATTTCGCTCCAGTCATGAATCATTCCATCCACTGATTCAGTCTGAACTTGGTCATCAATAGGATTTTCCAGCAGAATCATATGCTTTTTCCATGCCTGTTGTTCCCACGTTGGTTTGAATTATGTTCTTCCAGAAGGTAAAGCGAACAGGGTGTCCTTTTCTCACAATGCAAATTGCAGATTAAAAACCCTCTCTAGGCTATACTCTATGCTTACAATTGCCAGTACTCCACAATGACTTTTTTTTTTTTTTTAAATAAACATTAGCTGTATGTCCTTCAGAGGCAGATTTTTAAAGTAAGCTACAGGTTAGTACACACAGACAAAGAAATCGTTACACAAAATTCCTGCCCCACCAGACTCAGAGTTTTGCCATTTACTGCAATAGGGTGAGAATTTCACTCTTCTAACAGTATTTGGTTACGGGACCCTGCACAGTTTAGCTTCATAGTCTTGCAGCAACTCACTCCCCAAAGCCCTATGCATCTTCCAGACCCGCATGAACACTTTTTTTTTTATATTAATATTTTATTTAATCAAACAATAACCTCTAAATAAATGAAACGGCATTAACAAGTTAACAGTTCTGAACCAGCAGCATTAACCCCCTCACCGCAGGGGGCCCAGGTAGATGTGATTTGATTACTTCTTCCAGATGGAATCAGGCTGAAATTCACCACCAGCACGATCGATGACTTTGCCTCATCAGACATAATCAGTGCCTCTGTATAGGTACACGAACTGCTGCAAACATTTTATCCTCTAGCTCAACGAGTAAAATAACTGCTGTTTCCTCAATATTTGACCAGTTGTTTCACCACCAGCTTCCCAGAATAAACCAATTAAAGTTGTTTTTAAACTCTATAATACCTGATAATAATAATAATAAAAAAATCTTATTTCACAATCCATATCAAAGACACATTATAAATCCTTCACATGGGACCAAACGAATGGAAATTCTAATAAACGAATAGCTGCCATAGTCCAACAGATCAATAAAGACATCCTTGCAAGCAGTTTATAGCCATCTATAACATCATCAACTGATGTTCTTAAAGCCATCTAACACATGTTCAACATGCTCAAACATCAGCTCCCGCCTTCCAAAGTCATTATAAAGAAATAGCGTCATCCCATCTCCGACATGTACCCACCAGCTTCCCCTCGGGCAGGATCTAACGTTCACGCTGGTTCACTGCAGGTGTCTGATGTAGCACTGAGGCTCTGCTCAACCCAAATTCTTAGGGTAAAAATTTCTCACCCTTTGGGAAAAATCTTATTTCTTGCCTACATGCGAGGATACATGGAAGGGTTAAGCAGCTTGGGGCAGAGTCCTCATTGGAACCACACACAGTAAATGAAGGCAGCATCTAAAAAAAGGCATCCAAAGCCTGAGAAACACCTTCCCCTCCGCAACCCTGGCAGCCTGGGCTTGGTTGCAGCCCCTCCAGAGAGCCCAGGAGCGCACAGCCCAAGGACAGCCTTGTCCCTGGTGATCGAATTTGGCCACACAACTGCCCCATGGAAAGGGTGGCTGGGCAGGGACCCACCGTGGTGGTCCACTCCCTCCCACGGCACTGCAGGGGCACAGGCATCTGTGAGATGCCCCCAAAGGACGCGGTGATGCCCCGAAGCCCAGGTGCCGCCTCACACCAAAAGCTACGAATCTCTTTTCACAATGGGTTTCTGACCCCTCCGGAGCGTTTGTGATATCCCTGAAGCTTTGATACAGGCTTGTTGCCCTAAGCAAATTCATAACTTATTTAAGAGAAGACTTTCACCCTTAGGCATAGCTGTCAAGCCTGTATTGCTCACTTGCCTTCTGATGTGTGCGTGCTTTTTCCACACAGAGCTCCCTCTCCCTGTACGCCGCGGGTTTAAACAGCGGCACAACTGGGATTTCTGCATGAGAGAGGAGAGCATCAGGGCTGTGCAAATCCATGGCAAAGCTGCCTTTGGAGAGCTGCACCCGAGGGGAAGACAACATTTTATTTTATTTTTTTTTTAATTTGTTCATAGATCTTAACTTCAGAAGTTCAAGGAGACAGAGCAGAGTCCCCGATGCCCAGAAAGGTAAATAGAAGAAAATGCTGTTCAGGCAACGCCTCAGCTTCAAATTAAAACTCATCAGGGAATCTCAGACAAAGACAAAAATCTGAAGTAAGACATGGATTTTATTTTTTTTTTCTAAGAAAGGATCAAATTCCTCCCCGGAGTAATCAATACAAGGCATGAAGTCAGATCAGAGAGAAGAGATGAGAAGTTGGGAGAGGTGGAATGTTAAGACAGAAAAACTGATTAAACGCAGTCCCGAAACTCTGGAAATCCTAACAAACCACAAAGGAGCACTGGGTTTGTCATCTAATGTTTCCCTTGCACAAACAGTAGATATAGATAATGCTTATGGCAAACTGCAGGCAGCTTCATCACGCACAGGTGAAAAAACTGCAGAAGAGCTCAAGGCCAGACCGGGTGTGCCCTCGCTGGGCACCGGGGGATCAGCTCTGCTGTGATGGACACACTGCAGCAGGACTCTGCCACCACAGCTCAGGTGTCCCCACAGCAACAGGCAGTGCCTGATGCTTCTACCAAGGGACCAAGGACAGACCTGCCTCCACCCCTCTGCCCGCCACCAAAAGCTGAGCTGCTGCATGCTGTGACTTTACGTGCACCCAAAGAGCTTGTGAGGGTTCCTTCCCCAGGGCTTTGCAACCTAGCCGCAGAAGAAAAGGACGATTTCAACACTTCATCCAGATTTTAGGAAATGAAAGTTCTCTAAACTTCAATCTGGACAATTTAACACTTCCTACTACTATTATCGGTTACTCTCGCTGCAAACAGATTTGTTCTCGGATCTTGCCAGGCAGATAAGCCCTCACTGTTTCAGCTTGAAAAGCAGTGTACTTTCGAGAGAAGGCAGTTCTGTAATTTAATTATTCTATTTCAGCCCCTCTGCCTTAATGCTCACATAATAACAGACAAGCCCTTACCTGCAGGAGGTCAGGACAAAATGACAGATGCACTGAGGTGTAACACACTAAGCATCTCACAGGAATGAGATGCTAATGAACTTAAAGGGAGCCGCTCTGAACCTAAGTCCAAAACCTCTCGGCCATCAGCACTTGAATCAGTGAAACACAGGTGGCAAGACAGGGATACAGGCGTTCCTCGCTTGCTCAGAAGCCATCCTGCCAAACTACACCGTCATTAAAAAAGCAGGAAGAAACACTGCACCGCAGAAAGAAGAGACCAAAAAAAAGATCCAACCAAGGTGCGTTTCACTTTCAAGAGAATAAAGGGAATACATCAGCATGATAAATATTAACAGGTGGCTACAGATCAAAACCATTAGCAGGGCAGAGCTGACATGGTAAGGCCAGATAAAAGGCACCGTAGGCCCATGTCGGGCATCCCTGATTTGAGCCGTATCGCGAGCAGCAGAGCCTGACCGCACCAAAACCTGCTCAAGCCCAAGGGCGTCTGCACTGAGCCCAGCGTGGGCCGGGAAAAGCTGACACCAAGCCACAGAGAGCAACCCAGTGGAGATGAGGAAGAGGAGGCAGCCACGAACCTGGGTTGCTTTCACCCTCCAGATATACCCGATTGTGAAGGTACAAACTGCGGTCTCCCCTCTGCCTGGATGGGACCCACTTGCCGCCAACCCTGAGGACAAGGAAAGGGTGCCATGCCCTGTCGCCAAGGAGAAGAAACCAAAGGGGCCAAGTGCCTTGCTCTGCCTAGGGAGTTGCATTGCTTTAATCCAGTTGCCTGTATTTGCTGGTCCCAGTAAACCCCATGCTCTGAAAACTTCAGTAGACTCCTAACCCTCAACTGTCCAGAAGTGCATCACGCAGACACGGACGGGCGGGATGCTCACCAGCCACTGCTCCCTCCACGGGCCGAGTCAGGCATTTAGGGACTCCAGGGACATGTGGTAGAAGCTTCAAGGAAATACCATGTACTACCGTGTAAGTGATGCTGCATCCAAGAGGGATAACATCGATAGATCCTGGCCTAGCTGCTTAACATGGTACAAATTACTTTTTAATTGCAATTGGAGAAACTGGCTTACCTTAGAAAGTTTACAGCCCATCTTTTAGAAAACTGAACAGTCTACTCTCGCCTTCTCTTGCTTGGGGCAAAAATCTTTTCCTCCTTGGCATCCCCTGGAAAAGTCCAACAGTTTTCTGGAGTGCAGGCAGGCTTCCCCCGAACACCCGACAGAGAGACTCCCAGCTCTGCAGGGAGCCCCAGCAAAGAGAATTTGAGAGCTATAAATAGATGGTCCTCACTGCAGTCCCCGCGGTGCTGGGCAGAGGATCGGTGTGATTGCACAGCTCCAGACCAGGAGCAGAGGCCAACGCTGTCCATAGAAACTCTCTCAGTGGGAGATTTTCTTATCCTACAAGGCTGGCTGTGACAACAGATGTCTCCATCCCCTCGGGGTCCATTTCTGTTCCTCTTCTGACTTAATAACCAATCTGCCCTGTGTTTTCCCAGGGGAAACACAGGTTATCTGCTGACAGTTCCTTCCTCTCCTCTACCATTCTGAGCCCTATATTGTGAGCTATTTATGCAGCTACCCCTTCCCCAAATCCAGACTGTATTTCAGTGGTTATAGGGCCAAACAAAAGACTCAGTTCTGTCCCTAAGAGCAAGCCAGCCCCAGCTCACCCGGCAGAGATGGGGAGCAACCTCCTACCAGCCACAGAAGACTTCTCTGTGACACCAATAGTCGTGTCCCTGGTGCTACGGGGTGTTCCTGCAGAAGGAAGGGTCCAACAGTCACCTTCCCCACACACCTTTCCTCTTCTAAGCTAGCCTGGAGTATGCTCGCAAACCTCTACTTGCCATCAAGACTGCAAGGACCCCTCGCTGAAGATGAGGTCCTGAGCCACCTCCTGGGGGCAGGAGCAGCAGCAAGGCACAGGACCACCTCTCCTGGAGCCTGGCTCTGCATCGACGGGCAATCCTGAGCCGCCTCAGCACTGAATTGCTTCCGTTTGTGTCTGCAGCATCCCGGTAGGAAGAGGAGCTCTGGCATCGGAGCTATTAGAGTGGGTGGCAGCAGATGGTGAAAACAGAGGGGATAAGAAAATAAATACAAAGAGGCTATCTTTGAGGGGAGAAGTCGCCACATCAACACTCTGTTGCTTACACAGTGCCTTTTCCCAAAGCCTAAACAAACATTGCTCGGTTCCCGGCACACAAGGAAACGGCTCTGCGGAACACGGGGCGCAGGCACCCGGGCACACGCGGCCCCGCACACCCCCCAGAGGTGCCGCAGCCCTGCGCTCCGCTCAGCCCTTCGCATCCCAACCCAGCGTTTTCAGGGGGACGTGTCTCATACAGAGCAGGGAAACCAAGGCCGAGAAGGGGGCCTACGTGTCCTGCTTCCAGGTTACCCACAATTTAGGCCAGTCCATCTTTCCGTTAGCCTGTGCCTGGGCACAAACCACCACGTCTGCCCTTCCCACAGACGCTAAAGCAAGACCGTGTGGTCCTAATGGATGCTCTCACCTGACATCTTCAGAAAAGCAAGTGGAAGATACTCCTGAGGGAAACGGGGAGAGCCAGTGCTGGGCCTACAGGGACTGCCCAGTGCTGCCTCACAGGAAAACCAATGTACCTTGTAAGTCACCAAATCACCCAGCAGCACAGCTGCTAATTCGAAGCAAAGCAATCCCTTGCACAGATCTGGAATAACCTTGGAGAGCAGGAGCCCATCTCTTGCCGGCTATCACCCCAGGCGATTTGATTAACCCTTAAGTCTGCAGCAGGACCATTTCTGCTTCTCTGGCCACCAGCAGCAATGGGAAAGGTCTTTCCCTCTAATGCTCTTCCTGATAGCAGCCCTGACAGACCTCCAAGGAATAGAAGCCCAGACTCGGGGAAAACAGGTCCAGCTAAAAGTGGCTCACCAGGCTGCCCCATACACACACACACATACTGAGGACAATTCATTGCCAGCCAAGAACCCCCAAAACCTGTAGTAGCCCTTGTCAAAGCCTCCCATCTGGGTTTGTGAGAGTGCTCCATAAGGGGAAAACAGAGGTGAAAGCAGTCTTCAAACATGCAATGTCTGGTTCAGGCAAAGGCAATTTATTATGTTAAGCACGTTATTAAAGGATCTAAAGCAACAGAACGGAGATGTTCCAAGAAAGGTTTTAACTTCCCCAGCAATGGGCTCCTGGGACTCCTCTTGTTAATACTTTGCACGGGGTTGTCTGCAACCAAGCCTACGGTGAACATAAATGCCCCCTTAGTCCCCTTTCAGAACTCATTTCAGTTAAATCAATACAGCCATCGGGGAGACTTGAGGAAGCAAAGCTATTAGTGGGACCACAGTTAATTCTGGGGGAAAGAAACAAGCAACAAAAGCAATAAAGCTGATGGATGGCTTATGCAGACACAGTAACCCTTTCCTGTCTGGGTGCTGCAGCACAGCAGCTCACCAGAGGTGAGGATGCTCGCTGGAGAAACCTTTCTTCCCCAGATTTTGCATGGTCTCTGCTTGGGATTGAAGTACTCCTTGATGGGTGCAGGGCAGAGGGCCATGGCACAGAGGTGGAAGAGACAACAAGGATGCTCTGAGGGATGGATGGTGCAATTCCAGGCTAGCATTATATCACTGGAGCTCCCATCAGCATGCAAGAGCTCAGGAAAACTCATTCCCAACCTCCCTTGGCAGCAGGACCTTCAGGAAATGGGAAAGCACACAGTGACTCCGGTTTTGGGTGGGAATCGTGGTCCAGCAGCACACCTTTGCAGCTGAGCAGGAGAGCTCAGAGCAACGCAGGGACATCACCACAGCAGCCCCAGTGGCACACAGTCACCAGTACCCGAGAGGGGTCATCTTCTCTGCCACAGCAATGCCCCTTGGCAACAACATGCCAAGAAACCACACAGGCCCACGTCTCCCTTATCTCACCAAGAAAGCTCACATCTGTCTTCCCCACTCATGTCCCCGTTGCTTCTCACTCCTTATATCCTGTTAAAGTTACGCCACAAGCATCAGGAGGAAAGGTGACTACCATGGGTTTGCTTTCTAAAGCACCTTAAACATCTGTGGGTGCTCAGAGAGAAACTCAGTGGCAGTAGCTACAGTGACAACAGCGTTAAAAAGAGCTCAGGAGCCAAGAGAGCCCAGCTCACTGCCCAGGACCCAGACCGGCACACTGAGAAGAGCTTGCCAGGTGACCAGTACATAGGAAATAACTGAGAAGATGTCAAGATAGGGGTTCTATAGCAAAGCCCACTGACTAAAAAGCAGCACCAGCGTGAGTTAAAGGTCCTGCAAACTTGCAGTATCATCATTTCTGAAACGGTGATGCCTATAAAAGTACCAGCAATAAGTTTAATCATATTTGCTCCATCTACAGGCCTATCAATGTAATGTCATAGAAGACCACAGGAGTCAGAGACTTGCACCTCTCATCTCACAAAATACCAAACAAGATAGCACAGACTCAAAATGGGGAAACCAGCAACAGACTGACTCTGGTACTGAACCAGCCTCTCCTCCCAACAGCTCCAGACTTATTAAAAAGTCATCTGTGCAGCCTCTCATTTCTAAAGCTACACAGCTGTGGAAAACATCATCTCTCCACCCAACTGACCTCCAAGTCCAGGTCTCAGGCGGTTGTCGTATCCATCCAACAGCCTGTCCAGGATGCGGGTAAAAATGGTGATGTTATCTTTGCTGTCATCAACGACGTCTGAAACATGCTTCTGAGAAAGCCTGGCACGCAGGGGGAAAAAAGAGGAAAAAAAACATCATCAGAAGGGAAACCTACTCTTTATATACTCTGAAGGGTTACTGGAAACGAAGGGATGTTGGCTCACACGCGGCAGCGAGCCCTAAACTGCAGGATGGGGCAACGCCTGCTGATACAGTGGTGTGCTTGCAGGACTCCCCACAGGGCACCTCGAGTCAGCTCCCCTCCGGCCTCTGCCACCACAGCCCACACCGTGGAAGCTGAGGCATCCCCGCTGCCCTCTCCCCACCCTTCCGTGCTCAGGGCCAGCGGCACTGTGGGTAGCGGTTTAGCAGCTCTGTTTTGTCATGGACCCTTCCCCTGCCCCAGCATCCCTCACTTGCCCCTAACAAAGGGAATTTAATGAACAAAGGCTGTGGGAATCTCAGTTACTCAAGTGCCAGTATCTCC
Organism: Charadrius vociferus; assembly: GCF_000708025.1. Lineage (NCBI taxonomy): Eukaryota > Metazoa > Chordata > Aves > Charadriiformes > Charadriidae > Charadrius > Charadrius vociferus. The sequence goes on from NW_009649308.1 coordinate 657,731, forward strand.
TTATAGGCAGCATGGAAGAAGTGACACCAGTTATTTACCATATCGAGCCATTTTCAAGTTCTCTGGCTCCTGGGAAGAGGAAAGGGAGGCAGAAAAGTAGGAATTCAGTAAAGCAGGCTTGAAGCCTAAGTCCATCATTAAAACCCTTCATGAACCATTTCTGCGGTTTGTTGAACTTCCCCTGTTTATAAAACCAAATGAGTTTTCACATTCCTATCTCTGCTTAATGCAAGAAGCCTGGAAGCCCCCAAATAAGATGATTTCCTCGGGTCATTTTCTGCCCCAGGTGGAATAAAGTAAGTAGTAAATTTCTCAAACAAAGCTCATCTTACCAAACAAAATCTTCAATGCAGTTTTGCAAGCCCAAGGGGCTCAAATAATACATTTGCATTTTGCGTCTCCCTTTCAATCAACAGAAACGGAGCCTGTGAATCCTTCTGAAACCGGCTGTCTCCAAAAGAGATTTCAGACAACACAGAGTACTGGTGCTGTGGCTCCAAGCACAGCTTTCCCCAGCACAAACAGCTGTTAGGACCAAAACAAATGGAAAGGCAGAAGATTAAGTAGCAGAAAACCAAAAGAAAAATCTATAGAGATGCAGAGATTGCAAGGATGATGGAAGAGGAAATAAAAGAGACAGCAACGAGGCCAAAAAACGACTAAGGGGCACAGCCAGGCAGCAGGGTGGCTGAGGAAGCCCCCCCAGGCAGGGGGAGAAAAGGCTGCTGGAGCAGAGGGGACCTCAGCGGTGGCACCAGGGATGGGGGCAGCCCTGACTGGCAAATCAGTCCCGGGCCACTAACTGGGGAGATAAGTGACTGGGGAGCACTGCGCAGATGAAGACCATGAACGCAGCAAACTAGAGAGACACTGGTGGTGCAAGACATGGGTGCGATTACCAGGGAGAGCAGCTATGACCCCATGAAGCAGAGTCCCGTTCCCCACAGCTGGGGGAAGCGAAGCCCCTGAATTGATGCTTTCCAAGACTTCTGCCTGTTTCCGTCTCCCCAGCCTCATTTTCTCTTGCTCCAGTTGATATGTGCAGCCACTGGTTTAAGTGTGCATCAGGAAGGAATTGCAGGAAAAAAAACCAAAACCAAACAGGAAGAGGAATATAATTTAAGGAGTTCAAAACTTAATCCTGCTGCATCCCATCTGGTTAGACTAGTTACCCCTGGCACTACCGGTCCATTTGTAAATACTCTGCGAAGGGTCAGTAGGGTGACGAGTAGCAGAGCTGGCTTAGAGTTTTCTGTCAAAATATCATCCCAACAGAAAGCCCAGCTTCTGCAAGATAAAAGAAGAGCAAAAAGCATTTTCTATCAAAAGAGAAAAAATTGAGAGCAGGGGATGGGTATTTTTAGAGTCAGGCTGAATCAATACTATTCAGCGTGCTGCAGCTAATTGAAATATTCCATTTTGGGTAATTTTGACATTAATTTACATTGGCATCAATGACCAAACACTCTGGGAAATTGCATTTCAAGTGCTTGAGGTTTGCTGCTCCAGGGATGGAATCCCACCTCTCACAAGGCCACTCGGCCTCTGTTTTTTAGCAAACCAATACCTGCTATCCTGGGAGAAGCGGTCAAGCCCGGAAGCTCAGCCTACAAGAACCCAACAAGGGGAATAAAGTGCTTAAACTGCAGTTCCCACAGGCTATGGGGGGTGAGGCACGGTGGGGAAAACACCCATCCCAGCCCTAATGAATCCTGTCAGATCCGAAGCATCAAAACACTGCTGATGTTACGAACTGCATCACAGACTTCAAGACTTCGCATTCGAATCAAAACACTAGTTTTGGCTTTTCATCTGGACTTGAAATATTTGAAATAGCTGAACTCCCTGCAGGTAAGTAGAGTTTTGAGGAATTTAACAAATGCCTACTGTAATTAGTGAGGTTTCAATTGTACCAGCTTTCAATAGATGTCATGGTTAAAAGCAATCTGTACCAGTGTCTGCTGATGGGTATATAACCATCTATAACTTATGAATAGCTGGCATGCTCATGAAAGCTCATTCATTAATGTTTTATAAGCTATCTTTAAAAATTACCCGTAATATAAAGAGTGAGAAGACGGATTTTTGTGAAGGAACTCCTGGCGGAGGCTCAGCGGTGATGGGGAAAATGAGTTTACAAATTTCAAAGCCGTTTTACTTAGCCTGACATTTGAGGTTTCGACTTCAATGTGAGCAGCATGGGATTCACTCGGGAGGCGCCGGGGAAGAAGCGGCGCAGGCAGGGCGAGGGAAAGGTGCAGGCAGGGGAGAGCTGGCAGCACCTCTGCCTGGCACCTGATTTGGGCTAATTCCCCGGTCCAGCCGAGGTCTGGGCTGGCTCACCTGACCTTGACATAAAGCTACCCTTTAGCGAGGCATAAAAACAAGCCTCATTTATCTCTCTCAAAGCCCCAGTGAAGAACGCTAAGGAACGACAAAGAGGTATGGGGATCACGGTTCTAAAATAATTAAAAGCCTTTAGGCAGAGAAGACAGAGGTTTACAGCAAATTTAATTAGGATAGGCTTGAGGAAAAGTCATTACCTCGCCATCCCTCCCTGTGCACATGCTCTCTGGAGAGCTGGCTGCCACAGCAGCACGCTAACCTCCGAACAAGGGTCCCCCTCGTACGCAATTTAGGAAACAAATCCTCCCACAGCCCAGAGCCATACCCGCATGGCAGGCGGTGAGGGAGCAGCAGCAGCAGCAAATACGTGATGAGAAGCAAAAGGGCAGCGGCAGAGGGGAAGGAAGAGGCAGGGCTGCAGGCACGGGGGCTGCTGACACCCCCTTGCATGGGGATGGGGACCCAGAGGGCTGGAGGGGACGGCAAGAGGACAGTGCCTGGGGCTGCCTGTGCAGTGCGGGCAGGCAGGGGCAGGCAACCGTACATCCACATGAGGGTCAGCACCTATACGCCAAGGTGTGCTCGGGATGCATTTGCTCACGCAAAGTGAGATCCGAGCAGGCGAGGCGGCGTGGGCAGGAGAGGGCAAGGCGGGCAGCGGGGGGGGTGGGCGAAGCAGGAGCAGCAGCACTGACGGGGGTTTTTTTTTCATGCATGAAAATCCTCGATCGCTGCTGGACTCGTAACTCAGCTGACAGCATTTCAGTGTCCGTACCTGGCACTCTAAAGGCTTGTCTAAATTTTTTATAGAAGTCATGTATTATTTGCATTTCTCTCCCTCTGCGCAGAGCTCCTCCCTCCCCACGGCTGGCAGGCTGTGCCGGGGGGGGGTCTCTGCCTCCCTTCCTCGAAGGGCTCCCCGAGCTCACCCAGCCTCAGCGGAGGCTCCGGCGGGATGCAGAGGAGGGCTGCGGAGCCTGTCACGGACTAACAGGCTTTCGTCTTCTCCCGCCAGCTCCCAGGGGCTGGGAAGGCGAGGCTGGTGGCAGCGCTCTGTGTGCTGGGACAGCCGGAGCCTCCGTGCCCGGGGACACCAACGCAGGCGGAGGGGGAGCAGCGTGCCCAGCCAGGGCTGGCCAGAGCCCCCCGGCGCTGCCGCGGATCAGGGTGCGCTGCTCGTGGGTCAATATACCACAAACAGCCAAACAGCTGAAGCAGTTTCGTTTTCTTTTCTTTTAAAGAGTAATAAAGAATTAAGGGGTGGGGGAAGGAGGCCAGGGGGAGTCTCTCTTCCAGGTTAAAACTCATCCAAGCCAAGTCCTTGCCCAGAGTGAATTGTGCAGAGGCCAAATCTGAAAATTGGTTTTGTTGCAAAAAAATGCTGACAACTGTCCTTAGTGAGAGCACCTCAAATAATGCTAATGTAATCAGTCAGCTCAGCCACGAGGGACGGAACAGTCCCTGGGTGAAAGGCATGGGGACCGGGACAAGGGGAGGGTCAAACACAGCAAAGACTTTTTAGTGCTTTGCCCTGGACTACCTCACATAGGTACTGGCCCCGGGATAGTTAAGCCCAGCAAGAAGACTGCAGCCTTGGCCGACAGCCTCAGCGCCCACCACCTTACCCAGCATCAGCAGGGAGAGCCAAAACCAGGACTAGGACTCCAAGGCTAAGGAGAGAGAGCGACCCTGTTCCCGGGAGCCTCAGCGCCATGGCGTCAGCACGTGGCGACCGGCAAGCAAGCCTCCAACACCTGCCAGGGTGGGCACAGAGGGGAAGGAGAGAACAGAAAAGAGATTTTATTTACTAGGAGGACAGCAATCTGCTTAGTTCAGTTTTTCCCAGCAGTTCATCCATATCAGCCAGCAGGCAGTACTTCTGGGGTCCTGTGTGTGAAGTCCCAGAGACACCCCCCAGGGACCAAAGGCAGCAGCATCCCCTGCAGCGCTGCTGGCCCTGGGGAAGTCGCAGCACAGGGGCAGAGCCAAGCGCATACGTACACATACAAACCCTCACCTCATCTTCACAGCACCTCCAGCAGCTCCCCAGGTACGTCAGCACCTTTCAGCAAGTGCATAGCTCCACCTCCAAAATGACCGCGCTGGTTCTTCTTCCACCCATCGCTTCCTCCTCCTCCTCACCCCATACTCTCCGTCACTGCCCTCCCCTCGCAGCAGCTCCCAGCTCCCCCTGTGCTGCCTCGTGGACACCCACACAGCAGAACCACTTGCAAAGTCTCAAGACCCCTTTTTTCCAAACATCTTTTTCTGGACAGTTAGGCCCTCATTTAATTCTGGTAATGACACTGCCAGAAATTATTATTAAGTTTGAGCACCGAGGCCCAAGGTAGTGGGAGTGTTCGACTGTACTGCACTCAGTGTGCTCAGATTTTTCATTAATGCTCAGTTTTACTTTTATTGTGATGTTATTGCACATTTAACTGCCTTCCCCTTTTATGTATCTCATTATGTTGATGCACCTTGGAACAGCACTGCCAAGCAACAGCCTGTATAAATACAGCTTGTCGTGACGTCTCCCCAACACAACACCTCATGTCTGGCACACACGGGATTCAGCCCAGCAGAGGCTCAACACCGTGGCAGCCCAGCACAACCAGCCAGTGTGAGCCCCCACAGCCATAAATGAAGGCTGACTTCACACACAGCCTGCAGAAACCAGGACAAGATGTTGTTGCCTGCCAAATGTGACCTCTGGATTTCCCCACTCAATAGGCACCAACGTTGCAGAGCCTCAGGCCGCTCCTTCCAGCGCTGAAAGAGATGCCGGGTTGAAAGCCAAACCCCACCATCTGAACGGCGTTTCTCAGCGAGCAGAGGGTGCCCCAGGATGATGGGGGCAGGCAAGCTATGCAAGTGCTACCACGGTGCAGGGGTTTCTGCACACGGACACGGGAGATGGGAACCCCCAGCAGAAATCCCCTGCAGAAAGAACGGGGAGCTCAGCAGAGAAGGATGGGAACATCTGGAGATGCACGTGCAGTGATGTGTATGTGGCTCCCACTGCCACAGATGAGTGGAAGAGGAGAAGGGGCACAAGGCCAGGCTAGGCCACGTGTTACACCACAGCTCTGCATTTAGCTAGCCCTGGTCACCCCACAACACTGCGGCCCTACAGTCTTCCTCGATGCTGTGCCTGATCCTTGCTTTTGAGCTCGGTACAGCTCTAGGAGGACACGAGCTGCCACGCAGGCAGAAGGTAAGAGCCAGACACGACAAGTCCTTGTCCACCCACCTGAGCTTTTGTTCTGGCAAGATACTCACTAATGGCAGGCACAGGGAAAAATAACAACAGCGTTGGGTCCTAGCACTGCCTCGCACAGAGCACACTTCAGACGTGTTACCTTTGTCTTCCTCCCCATCAAAGTCCTTGCAAATATCAGCGCATGGATTGATTTTGTGCATGTGAGTGTGCTGGGGCCTTATTTAACGAGGATGCTATCGAGGGAAGCGGAGGCTTCACATCCATGCAGCACACGCTTAACGGAGGCTGCAGGAGCCTCCTGGCACGGGCACACCTACACCGCTGGCGGGACAAGCCCTGATTCGGGATGGCTCCTCTGGCTCCTGCCACCCTCCAGCTCAGAAGGGACACGCAAGTCTTGGAAATTCAAACATTTGCTGATGAAGCATAAATTAAGAGGCTGAACATCTGTTCTGTGGGAAACTCCAACAGTTAGGGGAGACTCGTTCCAAATCACAACAAGGACAGCTAAAATGTTGATGTTTCTTACAAGGCAAATTCAAAACTCCTTCAATTAGCAGCTCCTCAACAGATTTCCTTTCAACTTTTCCCTTTCATTTCACTTAAACTTGCATATTATACAATAGGATTTAATTGATTATTTTTTTCTAAGGCAATTTCAAACATTAGCCAACAGCAAAAAAAAAAAAACCAAAAACCACAACAACCCACATTTTTGGCTTCCCTCTCCCCTCCTCACACCACCATTGACAAATTTCATTGAAATCAACACTTTCCCATTCAACTGCTGATTTCAATAAATGGTTTGTTTGGGCAGAATTTGCACTACTAGCAGTTTTTGACCAGGAATACCCACACAATCTAGGACCCTTTAGTTTTACAGCAGGTGTCTCCTGGCTCTGCAGGAACGGTTCTTTCTCCTCTAGAACATTTTTTACCATCTTCATTAGATCTGGTGAGATCACACACCAAAGGAGCAGCTAAAGAAAAGAAGACCAGAAAATGAGGCAGCAGAGGAACTCAGAAAGAGAGACGATCAGGAACAGTGACAAAAGCCAGAAGACACTTACACCTTTCATGTAGGTATTTACAAGACGTGCCTGTCTGTGCCAAGGAGCTCAAAATAGCCATGTTTCCACCAAACCTTGTTCATACAGTTTACCTTTAATATTATGTGGAGATGAAGGGCTAATTTTCTACTTTGGATAGTTCTGTTGAGGAAGGTGCTAGCCAAGGATAATAGGGCTGCTTGAATAAAATTATATGCATGCTTAAGTCACATTTTAAGCATCAGAACCAGTTCTATATACCTGCACTGGGAGAAAAATCTGTTTTCAATACTTGCCCAAGTGGTTACTTTGCCAGCCATGGCTCAGCTTTCTGGCACAGAGAATGCCCCAAAAATGGGCTGTGAAAGTACGTGGATGGCTGGTTTGCTTTGTTGGCACTTATGGACTTGGGAAGGACAACACAGCGTGGAAAATCGCTTGGCACTGTTATCTACCTCTTTCCTTTGGTTCTTGTATCGTATTTTTCCCAGGGAGCTGGATAGAAGAGGCTGTGCTGCATTTTCCTTGTTCTTTGACTCCTTTACACTTAGAGATGGATTGAGGAGCAGAACTGATCTTGAGGATTGTGGTTGACGTTCCCAATTAACTCAGGGGCTTTAACTGGTGGTGATGAACCCCGGTAGCCTTGAGACATTGAGCCAGGGCTGGCCAGGCAGTGCTGGGGGAGCAGCAGAAGGAACCACCCCCTTCCAGCACTATCTTCGGGCAGGAAACACATCTCTGAAGGATGCAGGGAGGCTTTTGCAGAGGAGGAGGTTTCGCCCTTCACACAGTTTAAGAGGTCTTCCAAAGCTCCCCATAGCCAGAGCCCAGTGCGCTCACATGGCACAACAGCTTCTAGCGTCACCTCTCCCCTTTCCTGGGACACGTGCTAGTCCAGCCCCAGCACCAACCACAGGGACAGGCAAAATCTCAGCTGGTGCAAGTGCTTTATAAGCCCAACAGCTCCTGCCCACGCAGCCTCTCTAATAAGGTGGTTTCTGGTCTGGCAGGTTTGTAAAACCACTCCTGGTTTCAACAGCCCAGTGACTGAGCTCCTCGGGTTTTAGCACAAGAGAATCACCCGTGGAGAGTAGTCCCTGCCCCAGAGCAGCCACTGCCCATGGAAGAGGAGGCGGGAAGGGGTCCCTCAGTGCGCAGCACCATCTCGAGCAAAGGCAAGGAACAGAAACACCCACGAGTGTGCCTCAGGAAAAGTAACACCGGGGCTCCTGCAGCCTGAACTGGTGCTGTCTCCACAGAAGACACTTAACTGAAATGCTGTTCAGCTGTCACTTCCCACCCAGGTAGGCTCTGAAACAGCCAGCGTCTTGATCTGAGTACCTGCAGGGATGCCTGGTCCTCTGGGAAGGGGAGGAAGGATGCAGGCAACATGCATTTAACTGCATGTAACCAAGTGAGGGTTTAGGAATGTTAATTGGATGGCAACAGCCTCAAAGAAGAAAAAAAAACACCCACAAAATCTTGTACTAGGTCTCACTGAAAGGAAACTGCATCGTGTCCATGGAAAAAAATGCAGAATGCAAAGATTTCTAAGCTCAGAAAAGAGTGGTACAACTCCTTAGACTCACCACTCTTTCACATAAGTTAAAGAACATCACCCTATAGCTTCTGGTTCTTGTCTATGCCTATGCAAGATGGAGCCTATAGGGACAGTATGTGTTCAAAGCAGCTCTGCACTTCCTTCCTCCATCTGTCCATTGCTCATTTCTTAATGGCACAGTTAGCAAATGCATTCATCACTAATTCTGCAGTTGCTGGTAGCCACCACAGCTGAATCAAATGCAGATTTTTTTAAGGAGCCCTGCTAACACTTTGCAGCTGGAATCCAGCAAGACTTGAAGTTTACAATTCTGTGCGCTCTGGATTTTGGCAGGTGTTTTTATAACCACATACCTAAAGGCATCATAAACATACTCAGTCCTCTCCAACACACGCAGTCCATCCAGTCTCCAGAGCATCATAGCCTAACAACACTCCTGAGGAATACAGCCTGCCTGTTGGATGTGCAGTTTTGGAATGAGGGATCAGAAAAGCTGCCTTCTCCCCAAGACAGCAACATGCTCCAGCGCCTGCTTCTACTGAGGTGGGTTTGGGAAACCAAAAAAGTGCTGGTACCTTCCAGATCAGCGCGGTACCCTAGGAACTATGTTAACATTGGGTGTCTCCTCACTTGGCATACTGAGCCTGATCTCTTCAGAAATCCTTATTCTAGAAACCATTTAATATTCTGAAATGCCTTCCTAGGAAAGAGAGATTAGCACAGGCTTACTGCTGACAAGGGAAAGACAGATAGAGCTCTGGAGGTGGAGACTGAAAGGTAAAGCTTGTAAAAAAAATCTGGGAGAACAGCCCAGAGAGGGGGAGACTGCAAGCATCAGAAAGGGAATGAAGACAGAAAAGGCCCATAAACCCACCTGGGTACACTTGTGAGAGTTACATCAGTATCTCTCCCAAATTACTGCCTCCTTGGAACACGCACAGCCAAGGGAACAATCTGATTCACTTAGCAATAGTCTCATCGTGCAGGCGGCATCCATGAAGCAGCCCCAAAGGACATATTTGGCCCGTCACTGCACCCAGAAATGCTGTGTACCTGCAGTGTCACCAGGTCAGTGTGCCCACATGCCACGCACTGACACCAGTGGCACCAACTGAAGGAGTACGGAGCACTTACAGTACCCACTCAGCCCACAACCCTCAGGACCTGCAGCTGCTCCATATCTTTGCCAAGTGAGGTATCTCAGGGAGGGGTGTGCAATGAGGAGCCGACGCTGGGAAGTCAGCTGGAAAACAGACCGGGAAGCAGAGGCAGCCTCAGTCCAAAAGCCCAGACACGAGCAGTTCCATGCAGGGAGAAGAGGGTGATCTAGACCCGGAGGGTGCCAGGCACATCCCCCCGCCTGCGCAGTAACACAGCGCTATAGGTGACCTCACAACACCTGCACGTATTCCCCCAAAGTCAGGTGCATTTGCACAGGACAAGAAGGTCCTTAAGGCCTTTCCTCATTGCGCTGGAGCCTCTGCAAAACAGGTCCCAGGCATCAGGAGAGGTCCTGAATCTCAAGAATTCCAAAACTGTCCAAGCTGCGTGGGATGTGCTCTGCCCAACTGCCCCCGATCCTCCGTGAGCACACCAGCCTTGTGGTGATCACTGCCATGCCTCTTCCAGCGCTTCTCTGGGTAAAGCTCCACGCTCTCTCTGCAGAGATGGGCAGCCAGCAAGCACTCAGTGCAGCAGCAGCAATAAATGCAGGCGATGCACATGCTGCCCTGTGTCCCTGTTGGGGAGGTTTTGCTTCAGTTCTCAATCACTTCAGCTAAAAAGGAGGGTCCCTTAGAATAAAACTGTCTTTTTGTTTGAGGGCAGGGGCAACAATAAGCAGACATGGTTTATCTGGAAGCCTGGAGTTGATGGAATAAGACACCGTGGTGTTTCACAAGACCCCTGTCCTACGTTCTTTTTTGCATCCCTTTGTTCTGAAATGAGCTAACTGGGATGCACGCACACACTGCTCAACGCGGGCAGAGACACCCAAGCCAGGGTGTACTGGAGACAGTCCAGCCCTGCCAGCATCACGCTCCACCTGCGCCAGCCAGCAGAGGAGAAGGCTTGGTTTGTTAGCCTGGACGGAGGGGAGTGCTCTGCCTCCATCATCCAAGACAGCCCGGATTTCTCCCACTTGCCTCTCAGTTTAGTGCTGCTTTGTGCCGTACAGATGCTGCTGAAGGCCAGAAGCTACTACAGTGTTTTATAGGAATCAGAACAAGAAACAGGCAACAGTACCTCCGCGTACCTGAATCAAACTTGCTGTTTAATATCTACTTAGAGAAACAACACCAGCTCACAGCAAGAGGCACATGGCAGAGGAACCTTCGACTCACAAGCGTGAAAATGTTTGTGCTTACCTACCCGAGAGGCACGCAGTGGCTCACCCTCACAAACGCACACTGCACAAGCCATAAACAACCTTCCCATGAATCTGCCACACACGTAAGGTACGAGGCACGCGTGATGGTTACCGAATGCGTTGTCTGCAGCTCTGCAAGAGATGCCAGCAGAACAGGACACTTGGAACCAGAGGCACAAAGCAAAGAAATTAAAGGTTCAGATCAACATGGAAATCTTGGGACCAAGCCTTAAAGTGGATCTCTTCTGTAGAAAGCTGGTAATGGAGAAACAAGCTCAGTGCCCAACTCCCAACAGCTTTAATTTTTCAAAATGAGAAACCAATTGACAGTTTTTCCTCATCAAAACAAAATTAATCCCAGTATTGCATCTCTCGACTCAAAAACACATCCAGAGGGACTGTAGAGTGATTCACACCCACAACCGCTACAGGAAACCGTTTGCACTCAAAGTGTAACAAGCCAACACTGATTCACCCACATAATTACAGGCAGACACTGATTCACAGCTACTGCAACTGCAGACAGACTGACTCACAACCAAAGCAACTGCAGACAGACTCAGGCTCACAAGCACAACTGGAAATACAACTGCGCTGACGATACCCACAGTCTGATTTGTTGTATGTACACACAAATCCTTGGACAACTAGCTAGCACCCTAACCAATGCAAATACGGCTAGCCAAGCCCTGCGCTTTTTGATGGTGCTCTTGACCTTCACCCCACTGCCATCGTTCCTTCACCGATGGAACAGTATCCACACCTCAGCAATGGTTCCTTCCCTGACAGCCCTCGCACTTGCCAAGCACAACTGTCAGAGCCTGAACCCAGGAGAAGAGCCAGACGATGCATGTTCGGATGCAGAACACATACAGGCACACTAAGTGTATATGGTGCAAGACATGGACGTACATCCACTTTGATACCACGTATCTGTGCACTGACTGCGTGTTTCCAGAATATAAGTAAATGCAAGCAAGTATAATACATTTAGCCCACGGGCAAAGGAGACAGCAAAAGACTCACCACTGGGCAAAAGCTTGAAAGGCAGGATTATTTACTACACTCTCTGGCTGGGTATGTAATTATGTCAGCGTTCAGCCTGGGTATTGTGCTACTTTTTGTAAACAGTTGGCAGGAATACTCCTACTGCGATGACGGGCTGGGCTGCTTTTCCAGTGTCGAGAGGAGCAGGCTGAAGAGGACAAGGTCTACTTAGAGAAATAAAAAAAAAAAAAAAAGCAAAAACTGAGGTGAAAGAATGGATTAAGCAGGAAAAGACAAAGGAGAAGCTGAGTGTGAAGTGGGACAGGCGGCAGTCTACAGACAAAGAAGAAAGAGGAAAGGAGAAAGAACAGGAGGAGGAAAGCTGCATGATGCAGACTTGTGATAAAACGCTCCAGAAGCGAGGAAAAGCAGCAGCCTGCCAGTGCTGAGCATGTCTCGCAGCGGTGCAGAGAATGCATCTATGCATACCCACGCGCTGAGCTCTGCTGCGAACCAAGAGGAGATTCCAGGGGAAAGGACACAATCTCCAGCCAAGCATGTGCCACGGGGCCCAGGTGCAGCCGCAACCCTTCCAGCTGCTCAGAGCGCTCTTGGAAAAGAGCAGAAGCCTCATGCTCGCGCGCTCCTGCCTCCGTGCATGTGTGCGCGCGCGCTGCAGGGCACCCAGCCACCACAGGCACAGGCTGAGAGGCAGGCTGGCAAAGTCCACCAGAAGAGCATCACCTCAAAATAGCCCAAAATCCTCTATCCTCCAGGGCAAAGAGAAAGTTAAGAGACAGACTACAGAAGGAGAGAACTTGCGTGAACCACACGCAGCATCTTCTAGTCGTAGGCTGGACCTGCCTCACCACCTGTTATTTTTCTTCTTCACACCCCCGAAAAGGAAGCTAAGAGGACCGAGAGGTGGGGGAGCAAACCTGCTCTGCTGCTGCCATCAGAACAACTCAGGTGAGCAGCCGCTCAGAGCTGCTCTTGCCGCCTAGCCCGCGACAGCAGGAGTCTCACCAGAGGGTCCCGGTTCTGTCTGAGGACGCTGCTGCGTTTGCAGGCAGCCAGCGGCAGATTCAGGGGAGAGACTATGGATGCAATTGGCCAGGGAAATGAACTATTTGTTCAATTATACTTCTCTGGTCCAGATGAGAATCGTTCTGGCAGAAGGTAGAGGGAGGAACAATGGATAAGTGTTGCAGTGGAGACTGTCTAACGCTTAATTGCATTATGCTACTCGTTTTTAATGATCCGTATCTCGGTCCTAGTAACTCCGGGGGGAGGAGGAAAGATCTGGAGCTCTTTTCCCTTTCCTCCCATACCCGCCTCAGAGACTGCAGCCCCCAAAACTCCTTTCCCTCCCCCCTTTCCTCCCCACCCCAACACAGCACCGGTGCCCATTAGGCCCGGCTGCAGGATTCAGGGGGAAATTTGACTTTGCTTTACTACACCGTCCCCCCCGCTCAGCCTTTCCCCTGGTTTCACCGTCCGGCTCTAGGAACGGGGCTCAATGTTCTCCTCGCCCAGACGTTTTCCACCA
>NW_009649308.1:671608-706523 GCF_000708025.1 Charadrius vociferus
CAGCCCCCGACAGCCTTTCCGCTCAGGGGGATGAGCGGAGCAAGGCTGGCTGCTCCCGACGTCTACCTGTTGAAAGGGGGAGCTCCTCAAGGCGCTGGTGCTCTGCCAGGAGGTGGGCAGCACCCCAAAAGATGCGCTGCGCCCCAGCTCCTGCCAACCTGCCTCCTCGCCGCAAGGCCTGGCCGAATCCCGGGTCTGCAGGCGGGGCAAGGAAGTTTAGCCCCCAACTTGGAATTGCTGAGGTTTATATATCGCAATAAAACGGCGCACAGAGGAAAACAAATGCGGAGAAGGGAAGAGGAGAAGGAGAGGTTAAATCACAGCAAGGAGTAGGCAGTGAAAACAAGGAGGGATTCAGAGTGGCAGTGCGGGGATCCCAGAGGAAGGGCAATGCGAGATGCACTGGACAGAACTGGCTGGGCTTGGGAGGTTTTGCGGAGCCACACGACAGTGAAGCTGGGAAGGCGAAAGCTGACAGTAAGGCACACTTGAAATATATTGTCCCTGCAGAGCTCTCCTTGTTCAACACGCACTGCAAGACTCAGCCGCAGCTGTGACTCCAAGGTACATAACCATTCCTCCATCACTGAGGATGCGGGATGAGATAAAGGATCATAACTGCAGACATTGCTGACCACCCCAAAATTCCTCTGCAATACTCTTGGGTTTGAATACTTAAAAAACCATGCAAACATACCTTAGGGCAAGGGCCCTCAAGGCATGAGTGATTAAATCCAGTTTAACTGTCGGTTCTCTGATTTTTGATACCAGAAAATGACCCAGTTCTTGCTTTGAGGAGAAAGTTAGGGGCAATCACTGTTCTACTTTATCCGTACAGACCACAGCTATCCTGACTTTGGTGCAATAGGAGCATTCATTGTGACTTGTTTCTGGGCAGTAGGAAGAGAACATAGGCTCTCTTTCAAAGCAAAATTTCAGCTCCCTGTGATCTGAGCACGGTCTTTACTAATCCAGGTATCCAGATTCATATCTGGATAGCAGCAGTTCAAATACCAGTAGCGTTCTGCTTTCCTCTGCTGGATAGGGGCCATAGGCAAGACCTGATGAGCCTCACAAGATTAAGACCAACACCTTGAGGAAAAATTGAGCTTAGTCCAACACAGTGCCCCAACAATCAAATCTGATGTCTCTTAGACCAGAGGAAGAGTCTTTAGTGTTACTGCAACACTTGGCTCTCTGACAGGAACTTTGTGGCTACTACAAACCATATGTAATCAAGATAAGTTTCTCTAGCCCTCAACACCACATCCAACCCTAGCCGATGGATATTAAATACTTACAGGACAATTCTGAAGCATCAGCAAACACACCTTCAAGTTGTTATTTTCTGATCTCTGAAAGATATTTTGCCTGAGCTGCAGGGACCTTACTTTCGAGATCTCATGCGGACAGCTAACATTTTCATTGTCCTTAGACTGCTCATACATGAACGACAGCAACCTGTACATGGTGTGGGGCTGTTCCCATTTAAAAAAAAAAAAAAAAAAAAAAAATCTGTTTCTGCATTGAATTCTTCCTGTCATAACCTAAAGCATCACTCAAGAAGAGAGCTGTGTGTGCGTGCCAGCAAAGGAGCTGGGGCAAATCATAGGATCATAGGAAAATTCACATTGGAAGATATTTCAGGACATCATCAGGTCCAACCTCCTACTCAAAGCACGGTCAGCTAAGCAAGAGCCCCATAAGCAACATAAGTTGGCCATACTTATTCACACTGAATTTCTGCTTACATCTTTGGTTCCTCCAAGGCACATCTTCTGTTCCTGATTTATATGCTTGTGAACACAAGAGTGTTGGCAAGGGAACAAGGAAGAGCTCAGAGGGAGTCCCAAGGCACAGCCACTCACTTGGCTAAAAGCCCCAAGGATCTGGTCCACCATCTTCCTACTGGAAGATGACACTCCATTGGAGAGTGTTACTGAGATGACCATGCCCAGAGGTGGGACCAGACACAGGCTCTGGCTAAGTCGAGAACATTGGTTGCCTGGAGGCTGAGAGCAGAAGAGGCCCTAATACTTGTTCTTCCTCCTTTCCAAACTGACTCAGTTGCTGGCATGAACTGCCTTGGGTATGAGAACAGGCATGAAACAATCAGCAAGACAAGCATATCCGGAGACAGAAATGACTCAGGATTTTAAAAGGCTCATATTGAAGAACATTCCAAGATTTACAGACTTAAATAGTGCTAACAATAGTCACAGGCAACGGAAACCATGCTTCTCTTGAGGCCTGTTCATCCATGAGCAACTGCTATACAGGCTTCCCCAGGAGCAACATATCTCACTCCACTCTGAGATGCCTTCTCCAAAGACTGCCTCCTCTGCTCAGGTCTCCTCCGACACAGCCAGCAGCCTGAAATAGTCTTGGGCATGAGGCCCTTTATCAGAAAAGTTTTTCCAACAATCTAAAAATCAAATTATACCCTTCCCCTTGCAGCCACACCACACGCCAAGTTCTCCTTACAAAGGTGGAGGAAGTGGCGGTAATTGGGGTCAGACAGGAAAGAAAGCTCAAGGTAAGGAATGACAAGGGTGTAGCCACATGAACAGTAAGCTGCTGAGAGCAGAGCAAGAGGCACAGCACCTAAAAAGCCCCCTAAATGAAGAGGTCAGTGGACACGTACATTGCAACCCCTCCGCCCCTCCAGATTCGCTGATCCATACCATACCAGCTCATGCAAATCCTCGGCGGAGCAGTCACCCGCACACCACAGCAAGGCCTGCTTCTAGCTGCCAAACAACAATAATCAAAATGGCCACCAGTCAAATCGCTCCTGGATTATAGAGGCTGCACCAGACACACTCCAAAGCTTTGCATGATCTGTGCCCCTTATGGTTTGGCTGCAACAATAAGGGCTGGCTGCCTCTCCCTGCCCTGCGGAGGCATCAGGGGAGACCCTGTTAACGATGGAGGCAGTGGAAGTCCTCCTTCATCCCAGCCAGCACCAACAGCCAACTGACTTGGGGGAGTACTCCTACCACCTGGCTAGTGCATGATGGCGGGGTTAAAGACACAAGGGCTATTCGGCAGTAGCACAGGATGACATTGAACAACAGGGATGCTGTTGGGGGGAGGAGGCTTTGGCCAGGGAAGAAGGCATTAGCTGGCTCAAGAAGTCCAGCTTTAGAAAACCTTTTCTTTGGGGGGTTGGGGTAGCGTTATCGACACGTAGCATTAGCTAGCTGGAATGGTCTTGATCTCTGCTCTGTTCAGAAGGAAAGGTAACCCTCCACTAAGAGGATCAGTCTCTGTGGATACATCCATCAATTTAGGAGGCATCCTAAAACATCTTGTGAACCCTGTAAGCAATTATCTTTTAATGCATCATAAGACCTTTTATTTCCTTCTTAAAATATATAGCCTCCCTCCCTCCCTGGTCTCCCTTACCTGCTGGAACACCTACCTAATGCTGGCACACTCCCGGAGAGGTGGCTTTGAGGCAAAACCCCTCCTATGGTGATCAAGGTTAAAATATGGCTGTTACCATATTACTGAAGTAATCTCTCAAAATGGGAGTACAGCAGCCTGGGAATATCTTGTTAACAATTAGCTAAGCCTTTCCCTCCCATCCCCCTGCTGACCTAGCCAGAATAAAAGTGTGCTCACTTTTAGGTCTGTGCTACAGTGCCCTTGAACTGAATGTGATTACAGACTTAACCCCTCCTATAGCAAAGCAGGAGGATCCTTTCTGAAGGTGTAGGCTGGAGCAAGAGCTTAGGGTTGTGCAGCACATCTCCAGTGCACTCACCTCTTTGGAGGCAAGTCCGTGCCATCCCCATGCATGCCACCCAATACCCATACTTGGCATCCAAGGGATCTGGCTGCAGTTATGTTGGAATGGAGGACTGAGCCAAGGAATGGTGACCTTCCCCAGTGATGAAAGGCAGAAGGCTGAGGGAGACACGTCCCGGTAACACACAGCTCCCCAGGGGCACTGGGTGGTGCAGCCCTGCTCCGAGGCTGAAGGCTCATCAGCACAGGGAACTGCAGTTTGAAAGGTCCTGACCACCTTGTGTGCAGGCACCCCCCTTGGTATGGAGTCGGTCCTTTTCCCCCCACACATAAGCTGACCCTGAGCACTGCAGAGTCCTTTGCACCGGTCCTGCATGAGGTGGCCTCTGCAAGCTGACATCCACATTCGCTTTGAGGCCCTCTAATGCTGCGGGGGGAAGCAACCAGCCTACAGTCACTAAGCACATAGGTGGCTGATGCAGGCAGGAGACCAGAACAAAAGATACTCTGGCTGCAGAGGGGTCCAACCCCTTCCCTGGAAACTGCTGGTTCCACTCACTGCCAAGAAGCACTCTGCTGACACCCCCCTCCCAAAGCGCTGGGAGAAAGGGGTGTCTCATCTCCCATCACCCCTTCCTCTCTCAAAGCACTCAGGGCCATCTCAACAGCCCTGCAGACCCAACTCCTGCCCCGCTGTCCTGGTGCTACCCCATTGTCTCTCTCCATCCCCACCAGGCCAGCTGCCCCTTCTCTCCACCCGCCCGCTCCTTGCAACCGTAGCAGCGTCAGAGACGGCTGCTGCCTGGTGCTTTATTAGCCCATCTCCATGGCAACTCGCCTACAGCTTAACTCAGAGAGACCCCTATCTCGCCTCGGCCATAAATCAGCCACCCGCCTGCGTCCTCGGTCGGAGACGGGGGTCACCACTCATCCTGCGTGCTGCCGGGCGCCTCGCTGCCACCATCCCAGCCGCGCTGCTGGGGCTGTCCCATGCAGGCACAGCCGAGCTGCTGTTTGCCCCCTGTGGCGCCACGTTCACACCCCTCAAGCAAAGCAGTTTGCCACCCATACAAACCAGCAATCAGCTGTTGCTCTTCCTCCTTTGGGCAGGGAGCAGAGTCCTGAGCCAGCCCGCAGCTGAGGCACAAAGGCAGCCACCTCCTTCCCCCACAGGCACGCAGCCCCTTCCCCTCCTCTTCCACGTGAAGCCCTCAAAGCCTGCCAGGAGGGAACAAAGAGCCACCTAAAATGCTGTGCTGTCCCTGGTATCCAGAAGCAGCTCAAGAACAACCTTTCCCCTAGCACAGTTCAAAGGCAAGGCGCCCCTTCCAAATGTTCTCATCAGGACTGTCCTTTGGGCACCACCTTACCAGTAAACCATCATCTCGCATGTGCCGGTGAGTTAAAAGGCTGGTAAGAAACTGCTGGTCCCCACAAGAGGAGACTTTCCACCACACTTTTTCCCTGTGGCACTGGAAAGGGGCTGCACTGCGTGCCGCTCTTTTTCACCCTCTTAAACACGCAGTAGAAATGTGTTCTTGCTGCTGAAACTCTCCACCTCTAAACCTGAGACTTAGCAAATGGAGAGAGCTTTTTCTTTGTGCCCCACGTGTTACGCAGTTTGTCACTTCATCCATACATTTCAAGCACCTGATAACATCGGGGCTAAACCCTGGCAACACAAATGCAAAGGTGGCTCCCACCACCAGAAGCTTAGCCTGCAGAAGCCTGGCAAAGCGAGCGAGAAAGGAAGCATCATCTTTAGAAGCTGTTGGAACATTGCAAGGCTGTGCTGATAGGAAGAAGGTGGTGACGGGCTAAGGCAGAGTCATCAAATGGCTCAGCTGAGGTCACAGACACAATCCACGACAAAACAGACAGGTCTAATGGGCACTAGTGGAAAAGATGATAATTTTTCCTCTCTTTTCCACGTTCCCTGAGAGGCACTGATCCACCTATGTAATCCCAAGGGATGCTTGAGGCACAACACGGTGTTTCTCCACAAGATCTCATAATCATTGCTGCTTTAGATAAGGGCTCCAGTGTATCTGGGGTTTTACCCATAGCTTAGACATGCCCAGGGAAATCTAGAAGTGGGCATTGGCATAGCTATGTATCTTCATTTTACATAGACGCCCAGCACACAACCCAAAGAGCTAAAATACCCTTCTTGCAGGACACTGCAGAGCTCAAGGTCTGTGTCTCAGCAGATCCTGGCAAAGCAAAGAGCTGGAGCCTTATTTCTATGGCAAAACATGTCCATCCAAATCTCCACAAGCTGGGTCCAACTACACAGAGAAGTACCAGAGCTCTTTTAGCAGGGATAGCTGTCCCGAATTTCAAAAACTATATGCTGGCAGCGGAACAAATTCATAAAAGCTAATGGGCCTGAAAGAGACTGTATTTGTCCTGCAGTCCCTTGGCAAGGGCAAAAATAAACCTGGAGAGAAAGACCCGTTCGCATACTCTTTCTTTTCTTTTCTGCAGTTACAACAGCAGCATCAGTTCAAAAATCCCCCTGTGGAGTCATAAGGTTTTAGATGCCTCAGCGTTTCTATTTCTAACATTGCGCATGCTTGTCAAGTTCAAATATGCTTAAGCAATTAAGGTACCTAATGCTTATCTAAATCAAGTGCTCAGGAAGGCTGGCTTTCAGAGTCTTGCTTGTTTGCTTTCTGCTCCACGGTCCTTCTGGGTTTGTCTCTGCACCCACAAAGCTGTGAATTCATTTTTTGTTTCAAAATCAAGTGGAGAGTGGCATGAAGCCAAAACCTGGAACTTGAAACAGGGCCAAATATGAGGAGGTTCACACTAAAAATTGCAGAAGTTGACAACACCAGGTGAAGCATTTGGGAAGCGTCCTATGTTCATACTACATGGACGATGTTATTCCAGGTCTTCCCTCCTCTCCAGATACCTTTCCTCAGCTTTCTTTTTCAACTTAAAGGAGACGCTGGTCTCATCATAGCTTGATAAACTGAGCTCAGTTTACAGCTGCACACCAAACAGCAGCGAGGCTCCTGGTGCAAAGATGTTGCTGAGCTTCAGGTGCAAAGGCCATTAGGAGAATAAATCCCAAGGGAAGTATGAACTCTGGTGCACTCAGGAACCTACCACACCT
Source organism: Charadrius vociferus (assembly GCF_000708025.1). Taxonomy (NCBI): domain Eukaryota; kingdom Metazoa; phylum Chordata; class Aves; order Charadriiformes; family Charadriidae; genus Charadrius; species Charadrius vociferus. The sequence continues at coordinate 678,483 of NW_009649308.1, forward strand.
GGAGACTGACTGTACTTTCATCAAGACAGCAATTTTAGGATCCTCTCCATCAAGCAGGATAGTTACCCACACAATATGGTTGTAGATAGAGCCTGTCAGCAGGGAAGCAGAAGCTTCCTAAAGACTTCAGCTGAACCTGCTACTTTAACAAGAGCTCTAAATGTCACCACATTGCATGTGCTATGGTCCCTGAAAGGATTAGTATCTTGTCATGTTTGGTAAACTTTACAGGGAACACAGGAAGCTGAGGGACAGGCAACTGCCTAACACTGAGTGGATCTCATCAGCTCTAATTAGCTGAAACAAAACAGCAGAGACCCAGGTAATAAGAGCTCTTCATGATACTACGGCGAGCGGTGGCTGTGGGAGACAGGACACTCCAACCACTGGCTCCTGGAGGCACTCGCGTGGGAAGCTGAGGCTGAGCCAGAAGCTCAGTAGTTAATGAAAGCAGGAACTGCTCAGAAATGGTTCATGCGTTAGCCTTGTCCTGGCATGTGGTGAAGCACAAAAAACGGGGTAGTACAAAGCCCAAGGGCTCTCTCCCTGTCACTCACACATCTTCTCATGCATATACCATCTGCACAGCTGGTGTCAGGGGCGGAGGCATGCTGGAAGACTGGCTTAGCCATCAGTCCAGGTCACCTCCATCCCTAACTTCCTTCGGATTGTTGATGACTGCCACTCTCAGAAACCCCTTCAGACATGTGTGTTGAAAACCAGTATACCAGTTGCCTGCCAGAGTTGGGCCAACACCGAGGCAGAGAGACATTAAGCAACAGGTCCCAGGGCAGGCAGCTGGGACTCCTTCCTGACACGGTGCTTTGAAGAATCCAGCTGTAGTTGTGACTATAAGTGTACCACCAATAGTCACTGCTCTCTCAGGGCCGGTCTGCTTCAGGAGGTGGGTTTTTGTGTTTTTTTTTAGTGTAAACAGATGAGAGACAGGCAGCAAGAGGAGTTGTGCATTTGATGATAGGAAGGCACACGGCAGAGCAAAGCAGCTGTGCATGGGAAGAAGAGCCACAGGGCACAGAGACAGGCAGATGTTCTGCTGCTGTTATCAGCTGTCTGGCAAAGGGACATGGAGCCTCTGGAAATGCACTCAGCCTCAGCCAAATAGGAAAACACAGGCCCAGGGAATCAAAGGATGTTCAAGATGAGAAAAGAGATGCTGTAACTGCCCCCAAACCAGCAATACTCATAACAGGCCAAGTTGCATGACCCAGAACAGCCCAACACAGAGGGAAGCCCTGAGGCTGGTTGGACCGTGATGAGCATCACTGCTTCCACTCAGCTCTGTATCCCAAAGCACACCAGCCTTCAGTACTGGGAAATGTGAAGCAGCAACTTAAAGTCTTCTCCCTGACACACCAGCTGAAAACAGTCAGAACAAGATAGTTCCACAATGGCTTGGTCAAACACCTACCAAAGATTTAGATTAGTTTTTTTCCTTCATATGCGTCCCTTGTCCCAGGTCCTGGGCTATTCGGGTGACCGCAGAGCAGCAGCCAGCCTGAGCCAGGGTCCTGGCTCTGGATTACCCCCAGTACTCATACATTTCACATGCAGGGCTGGACTTGGGCCCCAGCTGATCGAGGGCATCAGCTGCAGCATCTGAGCAACAAACTTCACAGGATTTACCAGAGCAAGCTTTACTGTGTTCCAACTGATAGGAGGGGACTAGATAACAATTAGCAGGACCCGTTCTGCTGTTCCCAGTCCAGCCAGCCCCACCATTAGGCAGGATAGCTCCTCCTGTCTGGGAGCCACTGCACATGCCACCCTCTTGATTTGTAATTAGTGAAATAAGAATGCTCAGTCAGCTGGGAAATCTGCCTGAGTAAATGACATCCTCAAGTGCTTTCTAATCCAAGGAAGGCAGCCTCTCACTTCACTGCTAATGGGCTGCAGTGGGAAGCACCAGAATTTCTTCTGTGGACCCACATGCATCCAGGAACTCTTCTGTAGCTAATTCTCTCCAGGATCCATGCCAGCAGCCCCAGCTGGTCACCTGGGAGAACCTGCAAGGTCCTGCCAAGAGTTTGTGTCAGTAATTAAACTGCCTCAGTCTCACAGCACTTGCTCCCTCCCTCCTCAAGGCATGTAAGCATATACTGTTTAAGGAATGATCCGGGCAGAAAGGACTCTTGCATCAAGGAATATGGGAGCTACAGAAAGCCCAGAGCCAGGTTCAAGGGCAGCTGCAGTGCTGTTTTACATGGGCAGGACTTTAGAAGTGAAAGAACAGAGGTTATGGATAGAGACAGAAGCTGCACAGCACCGAGCAAATCACACATTGGAATATTAACTAAAATAACCCTCTGCCTCATCTCTTTTAAATTCAGATGCACAGGGGAATCCATCAAGGTAATTTATGGTGTGTAGCTGCTGATATGCCAATCAAAGGAAGCCCAGAGTAACAAGTGTGTTAAAAGAGACCTCATTGATCGTTATCTCCACAAACACAGGCTTAATTCCTTCAATCCCAGTTAATCAGGCTACTTTGTTACATTTCTTATACAAAAGGGTAAGCGATCAGTGGGAGGCATTAGATATGCAACCCCCAGATAGCTTCCTTTGCCTGGAGGGAAGCTGTGGAGGTGGTGTTTGGTAGGGGATGTGTTCTGGAGCAAATCTGAAAGGTCACCAGCCAGAGGTTTTCGACAGGACATTTTTTTTTTCTTTCATAAGTGGAAACTTCTCCACATACAAACCCCCAAGATTTTGATGCAAACCTGACTATTTGCAGATGCAGAGATGACAATTAGGAAAGCAGAATGAAAAGAAAGCACTTTGCTGAATTCCAGGAGCCCATAATCAGCTTTCACAGAGGCAGCATGCTCACACGTTTTGCCAGGAGCAGCAGGGTGTACCTTCTTCCTCTGTGGATCGCAGATCTAGAGGCATCCAAGGAGCCAGGAGCTGCAGCAGGAAAAGTACCACTACAGCAGCTTCTCTTTCCACCATCAGTTTAACAGCACAAGCAGAAGTCTCTTTTTCTAGGTCTGATATATTTTTGTTCTTTACTCGAAAAGAAAGCCATTCTGACCAGAGTGGTAGGGACCTTTTCACATGGACCGATGTGCTATTGTGTTACTGTAAGCTGTGACATCATGGCACACTGAAAGGTGTTGAGAGAGCAAGAGGTAATGCACAGATCAGGACTAGATCTGGTCTTATTAAATGTAATAATTACTGATCTGGATGAGGGAATAAGCAGCACATTAATTAAGTCTGAAGAGGATCTGAAACAGAGGAGCTGCCAATAACCAAACTGAAAAAAAGCATATAAAGAGGAGGAAAAAAAAACAAAGAAAACAAGCAAGAAGAAAACGGAACCCATCAGCAAAGGAAAAGACAGTTAAGAGATGCTGGGGCGGGGCAGGGGAGAAGGGAAAGGTTCAATCCTACCTCACCACAATAGCCCCAGAGGTCCCTTGCTTATTTCTACCTTTTCCAAGAAGCCAAAGCAGCCCCCAGGCAGCAAGAGCTTTCGTACACCATTGTAAGAAGACAAGTCCTCCCAAGTTTTTTACTTCAGCACCATTAGGAGGGAACGGTTGAAGCTTTGTCCTCAGATAAGGCGGGAAACTTTTGCCCACTTTTAGCAAAAGGTCATTTTGGGAACCTGCAAAGATTCATCCAAATTCAAGTCTCTTGCTGCAGGGGATGGCAATAAAGCACAGCATCGCAGCCTTGCACACAAACCAACGCAAGGTATTTGCAAAACTTCACCCTTTCCTAAGGACAGAAATATGGGGCTTTGGGTGCGGGGGTCTCTTTAAGAAGTTCAAAAGCTACAAAAAGCTTTTAGTGAAGCAGTCTTCAGGTGCCAAGGAATCCAGGGAGTGGTGTGCTACAGAAAAGCTTTTGCTGGGCAGCTGGATGAAGCTGAGGCCTCCCCAGGACAGAGGTGCACTCAGAGAGCCCAAGTGACCACCCTCAGAGCAGCACCGACACACACGCCGCTATCAAGTTGCAAAGCAAAAGGGGCAAACGCCCTTTCCCTGCCCTGACAGCGGCAGCATCGCCAGCTTTGCTATGGCTATCTTAAAGCTGCTACACATTATAAGCTTCCTTAATGCAGACTACTTTGTTGAAGATTATATCTACATCCAAAGGTGATGCTTCAGCCAGCCTGCCCTGGAATTGCTAACAGAATGACATCACCACTAATTAATCAGCCTCTGTCCTGGGCACTTCTCAAGTGCCCTGAATTCAAAGTGAGGCAGTTAGTCACATTCTAGCAGAAATCGTCACCTTTCCTTTCTCTTGTGCTCACCTCCCCATTTCTTGCTCACACACATGCTCCGTAGTTGTGTTGCTGAGCCAACCCAAGCATCTATCCACAAGGAAAATGATCACGTGGTATGGCTTAAAGTTCACATTTGCCTTGCTCATCGTTGTCCCTGATAATACTGATGTTGGCCAACACGCTAACAGAAGCAGAAATGCAAAGGACAAAGAAACAAATATTTCCCGTACTGCTACAGAGAGCTGGCCTCCGTTCACTCCCCAAGCAACCTTTCTGAATGCCCTCCAAAAAGCGAGGGCATAAACACATACTGAACACACACAGTAGAAATTCCAGATTAAAAGGGACAAGAGGGAGTTCAGTGGCTGACAGCTCTACCTGTCAAGTCAGGGATGTTGGGACTGGCTGGGGAGGTAGGAACAACTGAGACAAGGCCACATTGGCCAAATGCTGGGCTGAAGACAAGACCCCGGACCATGAACAGCAGCCAAAGCGTGTGGGGAGGGGATCAAAGTCCATAAACACTGCTATGGCCGCAAGCGTCTGCTGCCAACAGTCTGTGACACCTTTCCAGAAGCAATATCCACAAGGTTGTGGAGTTAAGCACTCAAATCAAGAGTGGCAGAATTCAGAGCAGCCCCGATGCCCTCACGCACAGATATAAGAGCAGCAAATTCGGAGACTGTTTAATTATATAATCCTATTACTTCACTACAGGACCTGCAGCTGTTTCCGCCAGCCGGAGGCATCTATCCCAGGCTGAATTAGAACAACAAAGTAGCAACAGCTCCTGTTTACAGGGAACTGCTATTTGTTGCAGATAGTGAGGGACAAATAGCAGATAGCCATACAGCTGCAGAAAGATAGAGGATGCTCATCTTGTGAGGGCACGTTGTGGGAGCAGGTTCTGGCTCTTACAGAGTACCACCAGAACCACTCAAACCTGTTTCCATAAGGAACCACTTTCGTTCCCAGAGGTATAGGACATCTCCTGGGTCTGCCTTAGAGATGTGCCAGGCACCCACTACTGTTACTCAGGAGCAGCTGCACTGCAGAGCCCTCTGGGGTTAAGTATTCCAAAATCACGACCCTAGATACCTTCAGCTTGACAGCCAGAAGCATTCACTGCTTTTCTGCTTTAAGCTCTGCATGTCAATTCTCACAAAGTTAAAGAGCGGATAAAAATAACCCGTCTTCCAGTAGTGCTGGTGTGAAATTAAATTCATCACCATGTGTGAAGCAGTCTGATACAATAGTGATGAGTACTACCGTGCAGCAAAGGAGCAGATCCTACAATAGGCAAAAGAAAAAACCTGAGAGTCACATTGAATGCAAGCACTGGGTATCCTGTGATCTCAGACAGAGGTGCTTCAGAGAAGATCCGTGGGGGTCAGGTAATTGGGCTGTATTGATGCATATGCACAGCATGAGGTGGGGTAAGGTAAAAGAGGCAGATTCAGTTTTCATCTCCCAATTCCTGAACATCAGGCTTCGCTGCCTGAACATTTCAGTAACAACAGCATGCATAGTACAGAGCACTTTGGCAAAGAGAAGGTTAAAAATGAAGCTAGGGAAAAAAAAAAAAAAGAGAAAAATTTGGGTCAAAAAGACTAATGAAATCGAGGTAGAGAATACCAGGTTTGCAAAAAAATCTTGGCTGCTTACAAGGAAACATGACTTGAAAACGCTAATCTAAGAGCCAGTACTTCATTTACTCTAAAAATCATAGCTACAAAAGAAAATATATAAAGAGTGTAAAGGTGAGGGGAAAGGGAAGGTGGGCAAGTAGTAAGGTTTGCATCTCTCGGTGGGAAGGCACACATGTGAAAGCAGGGCTATCAGCACGACTCCAGGCAGCCTAAAAGCCATGCAAAGCACACTCAGCAAGCACTGCTAACCCCTCCTATGATTGCAACACCCATGAGGTCTCACCACAGGCTCTGGGGAGTCATTTTCAGCTGTCTGATGCCTTTGCCTGGCTTGCATTTTGCTAAGAGCTTGAGCCTCACAGATCAGTAGCCAGCTGGCCTTGGCCTTCAGCCCACAGCAAACACATCTGGGACAGTTGTGGATGGCAAACTGCTGTTGGCCGAGGAAGGATTCATCATCTGGATTTACTTTACTGCCTTCCATGCAATGTTTTTAATTGGAGGTGTAAGACAGCCACAGTTGTGGTCACCTATGCAGGGAGCTGGTTGGGCTTTGCTCTGGACATGGCCTTCCTGTGCCTGGGAGCCCCCGAAGCACTGCAGCAGGCTAGGCTGGTCCACCTGCAGCTCATGGTTTCTCCAGGGAATTCAGTCTTTTCCTAAGTGTCCTGCAGGCAGAGTCAGACTGCTTTCCATCCCAATGTTTGCCAGGTGATTTGGACTGATGCAAATCAAAGCTCTTTGACTTTATGTCCCAGCTTCAGAGGATCTTGCCCGTGATTCCACTTTCTTTTCCAGTATTTTGTCTCCTATATCAAGTTCATCCCATGGAAACTGACAGCAGCCTTGTCCTCATTCACGTTTATAAAATGGCAGCACAACCTAGAGCTGTCTCCAGCAAAACCTCTTTCCCTCGGTCTCACCTGCTGTCCATCGCCATGAGGGCACTCAAACCTGCACTCAGGGTGCTGCTTAACACATTTAGAATCAGGATTACCTGAGGCCTCTTTCCTGCCTGGCATGAGGGGATCCGGTACAACTGACCTATTCCCCCCTCCCGTCACACTGAACTTCCACACCAAAGCTTAGATGATTTTTTGGGGGCCAGTTTTCCTTTTGTTTTGACTCCATCTTCAAAGCACCTCCACAGGGGATGGCACTGAGCAGGTGGCCAGCTCTCCTGTTGCTTTTGGGGCACGCAGACAAAGCCAGCAGGTAAGGGTGCTCCAGATCCCTTTGAAGGAGATAGAAGGGAGTTAGGAGGAAGAGACACTGTGCAAAGGTGTGATGGAGCTGCCACCAAGAACCAGACCTCACTGCACATCAGCTGCACCAGGTTTCAGCACTGCCCTGCTAGTGAGAACCAGAGTCACAAGGACGTGGTGCTGGCAGCTTTTTCATTTTACAATAGTTTCTGCTGCATTTTCTACTTTTTTTTTTTTTTTTTTAAAAAAAAAAAAAAAAAAACAAACCAAAACAACTTTGACTTTAAAAATGTAAAATGAAACTTCTGAAAAAACTGTATTTTTCTTCAAGGTCCACTTTAAGCTCTCCACAAGTCACAACAGCAATAAGAAAGATGAATTTTTCAGAGGAAACAGAACAATCTCTTTCAGTTCTTTCCCCCTTTTTATCCTTCTATCTTCACCTGAGCAACAAAGAAGTCAGAATATTTGAGCAAGTAGCTACTGCCTTAGTCCCTTTCTTCACTCCCCTTTTACCAAGTAGAAAAGCGATGAGGGGTTTCCATCACTTTGAGTAAGGTGGAAAGGCCTGATAAGTCTTCCCGTTAGAAAATAAAAAATTAAACCAGAACAAAAAGAGCTTTGTCAGGTGAAAATGGATGAGAAAATTCAAAGAAAGAGAAGGCTATTTCTCACCAAGAAACCACTCGTTTGAACCTGCTTCAACTTCTGTGCTAAGACATTCCTCTAAAAAAAGAAAAAAAAAAAAAGGGAGGTAGTACTTGCTGCTAAAGGTATTTTTTAACATGGGTTGGTAATATCAATTAATTTGAAAAACAAAGCTCTGATGAGACAGTTAAGAGAAACAATAAAGCTGCCTTCACCCCTTCGCAGACAAACCTCAGAACCTCCGGAGCCAGGCAGTGCTGTGCACTGACTGCTGCACTGTGAGGAGCAGACTCAGAGCTGGTCCTGGCCATGAAGACAGGGCCAAAGAACACCACCACAGTCTGCAGGAGGTGTTCCACAGTGGCATTAAACACCTGTGAAAGTTACTCAGGTATTGGGAGATTATAGCCTGCATGAGAACAGCTGTACATTTTCCTGAAACACTGAGGGAAGAAAAGCCACATCTGGGGTGGCACTGGGCTGTGCAGATCAGGACCTCTTTCCAAACGGGCCTGTTGTCCTTTGGCAGTGACTAGCATCCGAGTACCCTATTTCAGGAGACCTAGAAAGAGGCATCTGTAAAAAGGAGGTTACGGAGGGATTCCCTCACCGCACTGAGCTACTTGGCAAGACGCTCGCTCTGGAAGCTGCAGAGATACAGATGCTGTGCAAGCTCCCTCTGGGGCTTTTAAGAAGTGTCTGACTCAAATGGAAATCAATGCGAGGCCAGAGTCAACTGCTCTGGAGAAAAAAAACCTCCATCCAGAGCCAAGCCCAGGCCAGCCGCTTTGTGCCGCCCTGGGGCCAAGAGGCATCGTCTCAGAGCCCTGACTAGCTTGTGGTGAGGGAGCAGCACACCACGGGACCCCAGGGGTTTGCACCACATCTCCAAGAGCTTCTCTTCACCACAGCACTGAGTTCCCACCCTGCACTTATGTCCCTTCTGCACTTCCTCTTTATTCTCTCAGGCTCTACCCACAGCCCTTGCTGGTCACACTCCCACCCCTACGCCCGGGGCTGGACTGTCCCCTGGTCCCGGGGCAGCCTGTGGCCAGCAAGCTGCAGTGCTGCCTGCAAGGGTGCAGCAGCACTCCTCCCGGGCACCACTGCAGGGAGAAGGGAAGTTTGTTTTTCCAAAACCAGCCACTCCCCAGACAAGGCCAGAAGGGGGAATTACTTGTAGTGCAAGGAAAGCTCCCTAAATCACATCTGTATTAGGAGTCATGGCAGTAACAGATGTGCTGGAAGGGCCAGCCAGGCCACACTCACAGAACCATGGAATGGTTAGAGCTGGAAGGGACCTTAGAGATCACCCAGTTCCAACCTCCCGGCCATAGTCAGGGACACCTCCCACCAGCCCAGCTTGCTCAGAGCCCCATCTAACCTGGCCTTGAACACCTCCAGGGATGGGACAGCCACAGCTTCTCTGGCCAAGCTGTCCCAGTGTCTCACCACCTTCACAGTAAAGAATTTCTTCCTAATATCTAATCTAAATCTACCCTTTTTCAGTTTAAAGCCATTACCCCTCATCCGATCACTACACTCCCTGGTAAAGAGTCCCTCCCCATCTTTCCCGCAGCCCCCCTTTAGGTACTGGAAGGGGCCGTAAGTCCTGCTGGGGAATGACACTGCCGTGAGGCTGATTCCTAACATGGGACAGAAATGCATTTGCTCCAGCTGAGATCCTGCTGCTTTCCGTTCCTACGTACCAGCAGAAGGCCCACTGCAGACAGCACAGAGATCAGGGCAAGAGGTGTTGCTGGCAGCAAGGGCACCTGCCCGCGGGCTCGCCCGAGGAAGGAGCCTGGGAGGATGAATCCAGCGCAGAAGCTCACCACACCGCCCGGGCTCTCCGCGACAGACTTTGCCCATCTCCACGGCTCCGATCAGTCCCCACCACCCTGGCAGAAAAAAAAAAAAAAACCAAAAAAACACCCAAAACAAAACCCTCCCCGTGCTCTGCTGCCCTCTGCCCGCCGCGGGCGGGAAGCGCCGCTGCTGCGGGAGCGGGACTCTGGGGACACCGGCACCGCGCGGGCCACGGGGGCGCACAGGCAGGTGTAAACATCCCCCCGTTAAACGAGAACGGACTCCCAAAGCAGCGCCCGATAGAGACACCTCCGTCCTCCTCATCCTCGCAGAGACCCGCACGAAACACTCGCCCCCTTTTCAGACCAAAGCACAGAAACCTCTGCCCCTCCACTGGTGGTAGCAGATTGCCAGACGAGCACTGCAGAGCAGAAGCAGCGGTGATCTGGGTGTAAAAATACACAGCTTGTTTTATTTATGCGCGTTTATTCCTGCAGAGGAGTGATCAAACAGCAGGCAGGGAGCTCCCTGGGAATTTCTGTGCAACACCAGCACCGGGTTCCTAAGGAAGGATACTGATTCAAGAGCCACTCTCTGGCCTCCAGCAAAATCTAAGCTCTCTATATAGAGGGACACTGTCCTCTCTTCTCAGAGAGGCTTCCCCCCCCTTTTACACAGCACTTCTTTCTGGCAGCCCTTAACACATGCTTCCCGGAGTGCCTTCACTATGCTCACTTGCTAAGAAAAGCTGTAAAACAATAATAGTGTCACCTGCAGACATGTGCCACAGCCATTCAGGTCAACCAGTGCATTTATGGTGAGTGGACATGTCCACAGGGGACCTCTGCTTTCCCAGATGAACTTACATTTTAAACTGAAGTTTATTCAAGCATTTGCATCCCAGTGATGCATGAAAGTGTCCCTCTGCAGGTAAAGTGACTGTAAGATGGCTTTTCTGTGTATCTGACCTTTTTTTTTTAAAAAAAAAAAAAAAAGACAAAAAACCCCACCAATCTGAGCTGTGGATAGTTCCATCTTTAAGTTACTGCTTTTCAGTAGAGTTAGGGTTTGAGCTACAAGCTCTACAGCCCCAGACAGGGCAGACCCGAGCCTGTAAACCTACCCTGCAGGCAAGGAGCTGAACCCTACCGCAGGGCTGAACCCCTACCCAGCAACTGCAGACATGCAGAAGTTCCCTGCCCACACAAGCGTCCCAGTCAGATATCTGAGAAATCATTGGGTTTGGTTTTGAGGGACAGGTAAATTCACTCTCCCTGCGCCTCTGTTAACATCCCACAGGCAGCTGGCACCACCTCTCACCCCGGCTCTGCTAGAAGAAAGAGCTTCAGCGCAAACAAGCTTCATCCCTGCGGCTCTCAACCATGCCCAGACAGCAGCGTAGCACCAGGCACATGCCAGCCTTCCCACGGGCTCACCCCTCTCCTTCAAACTCCCCCTGCCACGAAGGCAGCAGGACCCACTGGAAGCCAGGTCAGATCACTGCCCTCAGGGCAGTGCCCCCACCAACCCACTGCGGTCCTAACCCTGTGTCTGCACCCACCATAAGCCGCAGAGGCACAAGCCCCCTCAGAAAGCCTGCACCTGCCGGGGGCATTGCTGTAAGCTCCGGAGGGGCCCCATAAAATCATAGGTTTTGCTTTTCTTTCCCGTTAGAACTTCTTGGCTACGCACAGCTTGTGGGCAAGTGGGTTAAAAAACCCTTGGTTCGATCTCCAAGAGGAAGATCAGCCTTTAAGAACTGTTCAGACAAAGTGTGACATAACAGGGTATCTGTTTCTTCAACAGATCTGCTTCCCCGCATTTGTTTGAAGTCTGACCTGATTATTCTTGCAATTGTATTTTTAATGCTCATCAGGTATCCTTAGAGAAATGGATAGTCACTTTTTTTAGATCATGCATATGCAATCAGACAAACAAAATAGCTCACCTGCCCTGTTCTTCCCCTCTACAGCAAAAAACACATCCTTAAGAATTGCTCCAGAAAAAGCAATAGCTATTCAGATGGGACAGAGCACCAGTTTCTGATCTGCCTCGGGCACATGCACCAGAAGTGCCATCTGTCTTCATCATAGGGACAAATACTACCCTCATACTGGAGTAAACCAAAGAAAGCTGTCTCCCTGTCTCCTGTGCAGTTGCCCTACTCATATTAGGAGTTCGCACATACAGTGCCTTCCTCTAATATTGTTCTCAAATATTTGTACAAGTTTACCTTGATTTTTAAATTGGCAAGTTCAGCTCTATGGGTACTTTTGTTCACATTTTATACAGTCTATTAACCATTGCCTGGGCAAGACAGAGGCAGGACAATCACTCTTGGTACTTTGCAGTAGTGACCTTCCCACAAATGTGCCACCAAAAAGAGAGAGACACTAATCCAGCAGACGATGCAGCATCATTTCAGCACTTTGTGGCTCATGAGATGGCACCCACATATGCTGGGTCACTCCACCCCAATCTAACCTGAGCACTGGGGCAATGAGGAAGAGAGACTGGAAGACCTGCTGAGGAGGCACTCACTTACAAAAGCTCAGCCAGCCCGGCCCACAATGTGAACCTGGGACATCAGTTCCAACCTGTGAGCATGCTCCAAGCCCCTCTGGTCTCTGAGCCCTGGCATGTGTAACAGTTCTAGGGCACACGAGAAGATCCACAGGCAGCCTCAGAGCTCAGGAAACGGCATCTCATCCCAGTGCCTGATCAGCTCAGCCCTCCCTGAGCTGTGGTCAAGGCTTCACCTCCCAGCCTTGCTGTTGAGCAGCAGCTCTGTCACAGATCAACATCCCCTCTCAATTCCTGCCTCAGCACTCCCTTCCCTGCCGTTAAACCTGCCAGCTAGGCAAGCCTGGGGTGCAGAGGAGCTCCTCACGCCAGCCTCAGCAGCAAGAGCCACAGAGACCCCCCTCCAGGCCCCAGTTAGAGGCAGAAAGTTTGAGATGCTGCAGAGTGCTGCTATAAGCAGAAAGCACAGACACAGGCAGGCTCTGCACCTCATAAATCATCAGGAGGGGGCAGAGAACTAGCCACCATTTCATCAGTTAATTACAACTGTTAATCATATTTTCATTAACGTGAAATGAAACTACCAGCATTCCCCCCATTTCCACCCCACACCCCAGATCCCATTTCTCAGATAGCGATTCTCTGTCAGCCAGGACACACGCTGTTCTTTACAACGCACATCTGGCCAGCCGCCCATGTACAGACCCTGCTGTCTTGCTGCTTTTGCACATCTGCACACACACACCTTCCTCAGCCTCAGTAGGCACACACACTGCCTTTGCTGTGCAGGTGACACGCTGAACCCCCTTGTACTCTCCCAAACCTGCTCCAGGTAACCTCCTAACCCCGCTTCGGATGGGGAAAGCCTGTAAGGTTTTGACTGTTTTAACACATTGATCATGTTGCTGTAATAGCATGCCTCAGTTCTCTCCCCACCCCCCCCCTTTATTTTTTATTTTTTAAAGAGACTGGTGCTATAAGCCTGCTCCTGGAAAGCATTTTGAGCTCTGTGTGTGTGTACCTGTAAACAGAGCTGTTGGTGCCAGACAGCCCATGGGACAGACAGGCGGGACAGGGAAGCCTTCACCCTCCGCAGGGCAGGAGTTCTGCACTCTGCCAGCAATGGAAAGCAGAGTTAACAGCTCAGCAGTGATCTTGCAACAGTCAGACCTTCCTCCCCCAGGGTTGGCACAGCCCCTGTCCCACGCAGCTCCGTGTCCCTCCGCAGTTGCCAGCAGAGGCTCTGCACCCTCCAGCTCTGCTCCTGCTCCCGTGTCAGCTTCCACTCACAGCTCTCCATGAGAAGAGGTGTTGATTAATGTTAATTGAAGACTTCGGGCGCTACACCTTCCCCCAGGGTACAGAGAAATAATGAGCAGCGTGACATTTGAGGTCCCTTTGCCTGTGCTGTTCCAGCAGCACACCTCAGCCCTCCCCGAGGGGACAACTCACCTCTGGGGTGAGAAAGGGATTCAGCATCCACGTGCCTTAACTGCTCTCCCTTCTCTGCTCCAGCATTCAGCCCCAGGCCTGGAAAAAACCCTCTTCCAAGCTGAGGCATCACATCCCTAATGTCTTTCTGCTCTTGGGAATGCAGCCCCCAGGCAGAGCCCAAGCGTTCCCTAGCAGAGCAGTGCTATCCCCAACCCTGCTAAGCACCAGGCAATACATCAGTGGAGCAGCGCTTACCAAAGGGTGAGGGACAGCGAGGACACAAGAGTGACCACATAGCTTAGAGCTTACTGCTCAGCTTCCTCTGCTTCGCTGTTGGTCTACCAAGGTGACTCCCAGTCTGAACTAGGTGACTTGAGAGAAAGTGATGACCACCCTGGTCAAAGCCAACCCCCCCCAGCACTTCCTCAACCTCCAGAGCTCTCCCAAACTTCTTAGATGGGGTTGTTGCCCCTCTTCCTGCATTTGCTTAGTCTCTTCTCCCACTCCTAACTTCCAAGAGTGAACTCAACCCGTTGCTTGCTCCACTACCTGCAGGGCTGAATGGAGGTCAGAAAGCCAGCCAGAGGAGGGAGGACAGCTTGGTTATAAGGCAGGACCAGAGGCTCCAAGCTCTGCGGTTGCTTTTGCCTCCCTCTCCTCTCCCCCACCCTCCAGGAGGCTCAGATGTGCTAAGCAGGCTGTAAAGGTGTTAATGGGGAAACGTATCACCTCTGTCACAATTGCGGTGCAACATGGCACCCAGCACAGAAATGAGATATAAAGAGTGTACTTACTCTCCCGGTGTGAAAACTGCGGGGTTAAATATAACAGAGGCTTGCTGACTCCAGGAAGCGTAGTTGATCTCTTCATTTGATGGCAGAGTGCTTACTTTGCCAAACAGTCCTCAATCCCTATGGAGCAGGCAATTTCTCCTGTGTTAAATGTGTGTATACATTACCAGGTATGATAGAGGTGCATAAATTGCCTTTATTATATATATTTCCATGGAACATGTCACAACACAACGTCTCACCAGCCAAGCCCAGCTTTTATTTTTGTTCAATGAAGTTGTTTTATTGGGTCCGAGTAATACTGGTCTCTGCAGATGCAGAACTTAATGAAGGAGTTGTGTTGCAAAAAAGGGCCAAGAAACCTTTGACACCTCCCTGGCAGCCTCAAGCTGAGACACAGCAGACAGGACAGAGGATTGCTACTGCTCAGGACCTGCTCCTGTGACAGCCTTGAGAGTTAACATCTGCCTAATGTTAGAGCTTCAGCCACAGGTTCCCTCTCCCCTCTGTGCATACCTAACCCATCAGGCACCAGACAGAGTCTTGGAGCGAGGATAACCTGCATTTGTAATGTACCATCACACGGAGCACAGACTACTTGGCATTCACCTTAGGTCTTCCACAGCATCATTTGTAATCCCTTGGACTTGAATGCAATGCAGGACATCCTTATCAGCTGCTGGTGGGGAGAGCTTAAATGCCAAATAAGCAGTCCCATGAGTTAGAGACCTGCTCTCCCAGCTGAGCAACTCCCACACCTTGCACCCATGTTAGGAGACTGCAGGTGCTCACCATCATTAAAAATGAAGCTTCAAATGCAAAGCCCTCTAAATTCAGCAGTAAGCCAAGTTAGTTCAGCCATGGGGGATGAGGGGGGAAGGAGGTGAGAAACAAGACTTGCTTCTACCAGAAGTGACCTTCAGAGTTTGAAATTAGTCAAGAAAAAGTCACAAACCAGGCATTTGTAATGGCAAGGGTAATTAAATATTGTGTTCCTTGCAACTGCATTCCACGTTTATCTGCATAGGAGCTTCTGTTTACAAGAGGTCTGCAAAACAAAACACAACCCTTCTAACAAGCTTCATACAGCTAAAAGTCACTTGGATCATCAACTGAGGAGTGTTAACCAGCTGAAACTTCAGGACACACCAAATTACCCCTTCTGGCCTCAAATTCCAAGAGCTCAAACATCCTTGAACCCTTACCAAAAGTTGAGGCACTATAAGCCCTTTCTTATTCCAGACTAGCTAACTGCCAACAACATAGGAACACACCACTCACCCTAAAAAAAAAAAAGTCAGCATTAATATTTACTAACTGAATGCAAACTGCGTAACAGCTCTTATCTGTGCTGCCTATCTGTGCCAGGTTTAAGAGCAGCCCAGTAAAGACATGTCAGCAAGGCTTCTTTTTAAAAAAAGAGAGCCAAGGGATCTTGTTGTAAGTGAAGATCTTTGAGAAAAGTGAGGAGATTTATTGCATTAAGTGCATGGTATAAAACTGGGTTAGACAGGACTGGTCACCCTAGGGAGCTGGCTTTGCCAGTCCCCTGGGGGCGGGGGAAGTATCATTTGGAGAAAAGCTAAACAATCCTCAGTATTACCCAAAGTGTTTAAGATCATGGCCCTTCACCAACCCAGTTTTCCTCCTCAGCTGGGAGCACCAGCTGGGTGGATGACACCTTCAGCCCCCTCTGTGCCTTATCCTAGCTGGATGAGGGCACACCACAACGAAAGGCATAAGGCTACCGCCCTCCTAACTACTGCCACAGCCCACATCTTCATGGCAGCTACAGCTTTAGCATCACCTTCCTTTGCAATATGTTAAGCTAATCCAGGTCATTCTCCATAGAAACCCCAAAGAATAGCTGCTAATACATCCCAGCCCATTTTCAAGGAAAGACCACACGCAGAGTTTGGCAGCTTTCTTATATCCGTGATGATTTTATATCACTTCCTTTTATTACCTAGCACTGTGACACAGAGCAGCGCAGGCTGCAGCTGGAACACCGTGCCCAAATTTGCAGCAGCATCTAAGAGACCGTAGACTCACTGCCAGGAGAACCGAAAAGCAACAGAGGCTTATTAGCCTTGTTTCTTCAGGCTGAAAGAAGCGCTTTGAAGACGCAGGCAACAAAGGGGGAAGTTTCGACTCACCTGAAGCACTTTGCTAAAAATAGCTACTCTATCCTCGTCACAAGCTTCTGTTGGACTGTTATAGTATTTTAAAAGAAAGGTTATACATACAGCTTCCTTCTCTTACCTCGCCAGATTTCTGATCAGCAGCTGCAGCACATACACACACATCACAGCACGCACAGCACCCTGGCAACCATTCTGCCTTTAGGGCTCGCCAAGTATTAGGTCCAGCTCAATAAGCAAAAACATAACACATTTGCTATGGGGCAGTAATTGCTCAGGTCCCCTCAACACTTTGCAGAGGAATCACAAAACTCAGCAACTCACTGCAGAAGGGAGAAGGCTAAAATAAAAGGCAGAAGCAAGAAATAGCACCTAACTAGAGCAGGGACTAAAAAAACCCCGGCTCGGTAGTCCCTTAGACTTAGATGCCTCTGAGGGCATCTGGTTGCACTGCTGACAGCGGGTCCCTCACCAAGGTCCAGAGCGCACTGCCCCACAGCTCTGCTGCCAGGATGAACCAAGTCCAACCTGTGAGACCTCCCACAGAAGCCCAGCACCCACCAACCAGTAAATATGCTGTGATCCGCCCATGATTAATTGCAGATGATTTTACTGCAGTCTGTGGGGTGGATACAGGGGCTCCCTACAGTACCACAGGTGGGCATGGTGTGCTGCTGGAGGCTGGCACCTCCCTGTGGCTGGAGAGGAGATGGATGCTGGCAGCGGTGCCCAGGCTGCTGCTCCTTCTAGGCTCAGATTCTGTTCCTGCTTGGGCTGGGAGTGCCCTGGGTGAACACAGCACTTTGCTAAGATAATCAGAGCTTAGAATAATTCCTCAGCAAACACCCCACCTGGAGAGCAAAGCCGTCCCCTCTAATGGCCTGGTTTTGCAACAAGATGTTTTTGCAGGAGGGCTTTAAAGTCATCTAGTCTGCTACAGATCACCAGTGAGAGATGATGTTTGGGCTAATGCTCAGCTACATCTCCTAGGGCAAAGGCCAGGGAGAAATACTGCAGGAGAGCGGGGAGGGAGGAAGGGAGAGGAATTCCCTGAGCAGAAATTATTTTGAGCAGAGAAAGCTGCAGAGCAGTGTGGAGTGAGGCAGAAGAAATGCAGGAGAGGGAGGTGGCTGTGCTGGGGGAGACAAAAGAACAGAGGAGAGTAGAAACTCAAAGGGCTCCTCCAGGGAGGATGGAGGAGGGGGATGCGGGGAGGTAGGATGCTGCTCACTGGGGCTCTGTAGAGGATCCCTGTCAGGAGCTGGCTGGGCTCAGCAGTGCTTCCCCCTGCAAAGGGATTGCCTCTGCCACCTGCTATTGGTCCTGGCACAGTGACGAGCTCCTGGAGTGGATTTCTTTTCTCTGCATATGTGGTAGAGGTATAGGAAAACAGAAGCCCCATCCCCCTCCAGAGAAGCGGGATTCCTTCCTCTGCCACCACTGGATGCTCTGCACCAGAGCTGAGCACTCACACAAAACCTCACAACCTGTCTTCAAGGAAATCTGCCGGGGTTTGTGCTCAGCCTGTCTGCACGATGCAGGGGGAAAGGTTGCTGTGCCAGCAGAGCACTGGGGAAGGGATTCAAAAAGCTCCGTCCCTGGTGAGACCCAACACATGTCCACCTGCTGCAGCCACTGAGACACCCCCCCTCAACCCCACAGCCATGCTGGGGTCCTGTCTGTCCACGCAGAAGCAGACACCAACCATTCTGGCAAAGCTGCAGTGCTCCTACACGTGCAGGAGGCGCAAGCAAGGCAGCCCAGGAGATGCGGGACCTGGGCTGCACGCTTCTCACACCAGTCCTTCTGCCTTTTTCCACTTGTGAAAAAAGGGCATGACTGTCTACCCACTGCTTCAGGATCATGCCCAACCACATCTGAATACAAAATACTACAGCCTAAAACCCTACCTTAAGTTCAAGTTTTATTTTAGTGACAAAACACTGGCCTCTGACATAGACCTCCTCAGTAACCTTGGGACACTCCTCTTTTCCTTTCCTTCTTGTCAAGGGAAAGATCGTCTTCACTTGTTACCTTAAGGGCTACTTAGGAGCAGGAAATAGCTCCTGCTTGGCCCAGTCCTATGGAAGGCTCTGCCCAACTGGGAAGTATTGCAAGAGACATTGCAGCATAGGGTATTCAACTGGTACCTTCTTTCCAGGAGCACATCTGCTATCTGCCTTCCTCCTTGGGTAGGAGCTACAGAAGGATCCTCAGAGAGCTGCTCCCACTGAGTGCTGGAGGAGCAACAAGAGCAGAGCTGTTCCATGAGGGGCAGAAAACCAGGAGCAAAAGGTGACCATGGCACAGGCAGTGCCCTCACCAACTGGGGCACAGCCCCACTGTACCTGAGCATGGTAGGGCAGTCTCCCACACAAGGTAAGGCAACAGATCGGATCCAGGGAGCCCAGCCACAGGCAAGGCTGCAAAATAGGCATGAAGGTCCTCTAAGAGACATCTACAGCACAACCCAGAGAAGAGGTAGTACTGTGGGCCTGATTTTATAATGGTGTGATGGCCTAATGGGTGGGTGAGTGTCAGGGACATCCCAGGTGGGGCTGGTTGGGGCAACTGGAGCTTGGTGGTGAACTCAGGGCCCTGATACAGCTGAAACATCACAAGGCAAAACTCTCTAGGCGTGGGTCTCCTGATGGTTAGGCCTTTTTACGTGTCACAGGTGACTTTTCTCTTCATCATATCTTGCTTTATGCTGTTGTCTGTGGTTTGGAAAGGAGCAGCACACAAAGCACCGGGATAAAGTAAATGTTTCCTGGAATCATTGCAGAGCTGGATGCTGGAGGGAAATCTCAGTGAACTCTTGCAAGAGACCTGAATTGCAACCTGGAGCAATCTGCAGACCTGGCCAGGGAGAAACCAGAACCAGATTGAAACACCCCCTTGACATACCTGGATAAAAAGCAGCAGAATATTTAGCCTGGCATTAGCCAAAACTGTGTGAAACGGTGTGGTGTGTCACACTGTCCCAGATTACGTGCACAGGGGGTAACACCTGCCTGCCTGCTGTGGGTGCACGGACAAACACCTTTGGGTGGGGAGGTCGCCTCTGGGGTGGGAACAGGGACTGCTGCAGTTGCCATTTGCATGGGGAGTCGTGGTGTCTTCTCCAGCATCTCAGGGATCCTGTGTGGAAGCAGTGAAGGTTTCAGCCATGCAAACAGACCTGCTTTTTTCACCCCTCTACCTCTGCACTCTTCTCTGTTCCTTAGGGAACACGCTGCATGATTTCTCATAGTGAACAAGAAGCACCTCATGCTTGAAAGGCCATTTTAAAAAAAATGTAATTCAGAGTTACCCTCTCCGTTGTGTAACAGGAAGGGTAAAGCAGTCCAGAGTGGTGATGAGATTTGTGGGATGTCATGGCGCAAACAAAGCCTGAGTCTCCTGCTTGCACCCCAGGTCCCTGTGCACCGCTCAGCTTTGCCTTCCCAGGGAGAGATGTGGGGAAGAAAATGGGGGGATAATAAGAAGAAAAGTGGTTAAACCCTCTCTCTTCTCCCTGACAGTCGGGGCACAGATTATCATGTTTTTCTCCCACCACAATAACATCGTTATTCAACTTGGCAGCACAAGGTGGAGTGAGTGAGTGAGGGAGAGTGTGTGCGGTTGGTATTTTTTTCATCTGTCAAACATTTCCCCCGTTCTGCCGATTGCAAACTCCTGCCCCGCCGTCCCTGCCGCAGCATCCCGCGTTGCCATGTCAACAGAGGCTGTCATCCCCTGTGTCGTGAGGGAATGCTCTGCTTTCCTGGGGGCTCCGGGCTGGCGACCGAGGGACGTGCACGTGCGCGGCTGATGCTGACGCCAAAGAGGGGCACTTTTTGGTAATTTTTCCCCAGAGCTTCCAGTGCTAGGAGATGATTTACCCCTCATCAGCCCCTTTAAGGTGTCATCATCAGTGCTTGACTTAATCGGGACATCTTGGCATGAAAAACAGCCTTCTCCTGACCCCCGCGCTTCCACTGCGAATTAGATGTAATAAAGCAAACAGCTCTTCCAGTCCCCGCAACGCCTCGCCGCCTTCCTGCCCTCGCTGCCGCTGCAGGGGAGCGTGCAGGGCTGGAGGGAGTTCATGGATCGGGCCGAGCCTCTGCCTGCTTATTTCTGCACTCTCCTCTCCTCCTCTGCAGGAGCGGAGACACCCCAGAGCCAGGCTGCCCGGCCCCGTGCCAGCATGGTTTCTTTTAGAGCGTGTTTAAAGCACCGGCTTCCCAGGGAGATGTCCTGCAGGGCTAGTCAGGAAACAAAGAAGAGAAAGTTTGATGAGCTTTGCTAGTTTCCGCTGGGGTGAAGATGCTTGCGGAAGAGTTTTGGGTGTAAATGTGTGTTTACTGTGATAACAGCCCCCCCCCGGGTGTTGGTTGACTCCAAGGACAGGGAAGCAGTGGATCTGCTGCCTGGTCCCAAGCTTACATCAGGCTGTCCTCCCCTCTGGCCCTGAGGGGGTAAAAAGTGTCAGCATGGCGATGTGGGAGGGGTAGAGGGCTTGTGCTGGAAGAGAAAAGCAACGGCATGCTACCTGAGATGGGGAAAACAGCAATCCCCTCAGATCAGGAGTGCCTCTTGCTTTGCCTGCTGGTTACAAGGTGTGGATGGCTTGCGGTGTGAGGGGAGGTTGGACTAGATGATCTCCAGAGCTCCCTTGCAACCGGTGTTTCTATGATTAAATCTCTGGGCATCACCAACTTGTTGGTTCAGTTTTCCCTGCAGAACTGGGCAGCCGTTGGTGGAAGATTTGTTATGTTGGTGGTCTGGAAAACAACTTCACAGCCAGAACTTGGGACGGTGGGCTGGGAAGCAGGCTGGGAAGCTGCTGTTTCTCCTGGGAGGTTGCTGACTGAGGCACCCTAGGTGCAGGTTCCCTGGGACACAGGCATCCAGCTCTGCCTGCGCCCCTGGGCTTGTCCCTGCACGCTGTCCCTTATGGTTATGTCTACAAAGTGCTTTGTCCTCTCCAACTGTGGAAGAAAAGTGGTCCCTGCTCTGGGTAACAGAGGCTGGAGGAAGGGGATAGCAGAAATACAGGTCACCTAACTTCAGCGTGGGTAGTGTTGTGCTGTCTTTGAAGAGGACCCAAGAAGACATGAAGGTCTGGATTTAGCTTGAGCTGTGGGTTATTTAGGCTTTGCAGTACACTTCCACTGGGGCCCCCAGGGAAGGCAGCAGTGGGATTTGCTTTTATTCAGTTAAAGAAACCAAACAAAATGCATCACTGATATCTGCCAGCCCAATATGGCTAGCTGCTGGCTTTGCAAAATCACCACCAGCCAAAAGTGCAACCACATCATGCCTGTCTTTTAGCCTAGCCTCAGGTCAACTCCTGTATAGCCTTTTGGTTTGCACATGAGGGCCAGAAACTCCAAAGAAAGGAAAGAGAAAGATGAAGTTTCCAGGAACTGGGCGTTCAGGGTCAGATGACATCCTGTGGGAGTGTGGCAGAGGCCAGCGAGACCCCGGTGTTGGCACCCACTGCTGACCCAGCCAGCCTTCGCTGGATGCCAGGGTGGCACAGACCAGAGGTCCTGCTCGCTGGCGCTGCTGCTCCTCCCTGCAAGGCCCTGCTGGCACGTCCCACGAGAAGGCTGAGTGCTGTGGCTATTGCTGTGTCCCTTTCATAAAGGAAGCTGCCTTTCCCTCCCAGAGGAGGTTTGCGGCATTGCGGGAATGCTTTCTGCTTCCCCTTCCAGTTGCTTTGTTCTCTTGCCTCCCTGCAGTTTCCCTGGAAAAGTTAATTTTCCCTATGGACTTTCTTTAGATGGAAACATTTCCCCTCAGTAGATTTGGTGAACACAGAAAACAACAGTTTGGAACCTGAATGGAAATAATTTGAAGCACCTTGCTGAAGAAAAAGTGGGTATGCACTGGGAAAGCTTGCACCCCTATATCCATGCCTCGGTTCCCGCTACGTATGAGATAAGGCCTAAATTTATGTCAATAGCTTTCCAAAAGCGCTTGTGCTAGCTTCAACTCATTCTACTACCTTCTGCAGCAGCTGGCAGCAGCATAAAGCAAATGTAACATGCTACTAAAGTGTTATGTCTTTGCACTCACTTTAGGCTGGTGCTAGCTGCAGCGGGAGGTGTTGACTGGTGGAAAATCAGATGTTTCAGCTATTGCTTCAATTATAGATAGCTCTTACCGAGAAAAGACTTTTCTGCATGAGAAAAAGGCAGTGGAGTGAGAGGGACAGCAGCCCAGCACAAGGATGGCCAAGAAAGGATTCCTAGCTCCTCTCCATCCTGCACAGGGAACACACAGTAACCCTCCTCTCTGTCAAATTTTCTGGGTATCGCCCTTAAAAAAAAGTTCTTTTCTTTATCAAGCTCAGGCTGTGGCAAGGACAGACATGGTTAGCAACACAGCTGACGGAGGCACACCCAGCGTGACCAGTGCACGTCCTGGTCTCTCAGCTGCTTTGCCCTGTGAGCACCAGCCTCAAGTAACGCTGCCTCCCCTTGCACTCTCAGGTGCTGGGCTGAACCTTAATTTTTAAAGAGTAAGCAATAGATTAATTTTCTCAGAAAACACGGTACAAAATGAAAATGTTCTGCGGAGAGAGATTGATTTTTTTTTCCTTAATATTCATGATAGAAGATTGTAATAGACTTTGTTCTGATAAGTGTTGCGGTCCTTATCAGTTTAAATTTAGTTTTGCCTCATATTAGAAATGACAAGAAAGGTACAGCTAAAACAAAATTTTATCCTGAACATCTCAGAAGCAGCTTTACTTAGGAAAAGTATTTTTGCTCATCTTTCCAAATTGGGATAAATCAACCACTGGATTTGGGATTTCCTGCCAGGTCAAAGTCCTGTTACAATGCTGTTTTCAGTCAGGCTGGGTGGAAAACCATCAAGATGGAAAGAACGGAGCTAAAAGGTTTATCTTAATTATTAAGACTCTAGAGCTGAGCACGGGGAAACCATGGTCTATTGCAACCCTGCTACTCCCTTACTGTGTGAGCGCGAACAAGATACCTTGTTTTATGTGTCCCAAAGGCAACATGCATGAATGCCTCCTCCTGAGGACGCTGTGAGATAGTGTGGTTACTCTAAAAAAGCAAAAGAGAAAGCCAGAGGGTGGCCAAAGGGAAGGCTGACGTCCTTTTTTGCATTGTGTTCTGTACAGGGGCAGCCTTGTGTGGCATCAGGGGACTGATGGGGAGGGCTGAGCTGTCAGGTTCCTGTCTGATTCAGTACTGAAAACCAGCTGGCATGCAAGCAGAGAGAGGTGGGGAAACCTCATGCACGGGACAAAACAGCACTCCAAAAACTTTCTTTGGGGTGTCAGGAGCAGAGGTCTGCAGCCAGGACTCATGGTGCCATGCTCCAGGTCAGGGGAATTACAGACATCCCCTGGGAAGGGGTCAGCAGTGGTGAATGAGTGACCTACCAACAGGCTGGGATTTCCCGCTGAGAAAGGGCTGAGTGTCCCTTCAGTTGGCACGGTGGCCTTCCCTGGGGATCTTCCCGAGGGATGCCTGTACCCCCTCCTTGTGATCCCTCCCTGAGCCATAGCTCAGCTCCAGGCAGGGCGTCCCCTCCGGTCTGCCTGTTGATGTGGGGAAAGGGATCCCCAAAAATTGTGGATGCAAACGGGAAGACAGAGGCGCAGGAAGACCTGTGGCTTTGAGAGGGATTAACCAGACCAAAAGCATTTAGCTTGGATGGAAACCAACTGCTTTCCTTGTTTGTTTACCCTATCTTTCCCTCTCTCCTTCTCTCTTCCCCCCCCCCCCCTTCTTTCCTTTTTTATTTCCAAGCAGTGAAAAGTAAAGGAAATGAAGATTAGACTCACTCCCTCTGTGCTGGCCAAGCCTGACCCCTCAGCTCTAGTGTGGTCCCTTTGGGACAGCTGAACCAGGGGTGGGATCCTTTGGGGGATTTGTCTGAAAAGTGGTGTTTTTTATTCCCAGTGAAGCCTTGTGTGTATGCTCCTTGTTCAGGGGAAAAAAAGAAAAAAAAAAGTCCCTTATCCCAAATCAGTACAATCAACTTTGAAACTTGTCTGAAGTCCCTGGGGGTTGTGAGGGCGGCAGGATGTGAATCTCTCAGAGGTGAAGAAACACTACTGATGCTCAGAGGAAAACTGCTTTTTCCTGCAGTTCTTTGGGTCAAAGCTAGGACACATCTGAAGAGACACTGCAGCTGTCCCTGGGAGGTGACAACCAAGAGCTCTTGCAGCTCAGCAAGTCCCAGATATCTTCCCTGGGATCCCCTTCCCTCTCCCTCCGACTTCTCTGTTTTCCTCTACGCTCAGTTAGACTTTCATTTCCTCCTTGGTTCTTCTCACATTTGTGTGTTTGTGCCTTTGCTCCAAGACGTGTCCCTCTCTACTGGACCATGCTCCCCTTCCCTCTGCTACCTGCGCACACGCGCAGGCATCGTGGTTGGAGATGTTCCTCTCCGGCACAGCCCTGGAGAAGACTTGCCCTGTGCTCCATCACTCCCATCCTGTTGCCAGGCAACACAGCATCACACGGATTTCACTCCCAAGCTCCAAAATAAACTGCACATACAGGGGATTTTCCTCCTGTTCCTTCAAAGATGGACTTCACAGACACAGGGACTGGCATGTCTGGCAGGGTGAGGGGTCTCCAGCAGTCACTGCTGGCTACTGCCTTTGCTGGGGTGCTGCTCTGCCTGGAGCAGGACAGCTGGGACAGAGTGGGGTGGTGAAGGCAGAAAGGAGACACCTGTAGCACCTGCTGGAACCGGCCATGGTTTCCTTGTCCCCTCTGCGAGGTTTGCTCACACTTAACATCCACCTCCCACGCTGCAGTCACAAGGGATGGGCAGCAAGGCTTCTGCCAGCCTGCGGGACCAGCGCTGGTTTCTGTTACACTGGTTCAGATCAAGGCAGTTTCTTACCGGTGTTAGAGGAAACACAGAGCCCACCTCAGCTGTTTTCTCTTCCAAGGTGGAGAGATACTTAACACACAACTCCTCCCTTTACTTTCCCATCTGCCAGTTTGGCACCTGGGAAGTCCCACACTGAGTTTTGTTTGAAGGCAGTGGCTTCCTCCGGGCACAGCCCCCCAGGCGGCTGGAAGCCGACACTTGGGAACGGTAGGAAGCTCTGGCATGATCCTTGGCTCCCACAGGGATTTGTTTAACGGGTGCCCCACCTCCAGCCTGCGCAGGACTGGCAGTCTGCAGGCTTTAATTTGCTACTCTGCATACTTACACAGAAATTTTGTTTTCACATCGACAGAGTGAATGCTAAGATGACTTCAGAAGTGGAGACATGACCTGAGCTTACTTGTTGTCAGCAGGCTGATGGACCGTCAGACCTATTTCAGGAGCAAGACACATGTCTCGCTGTCTTCCATCCTATAATGTACAAATTGCATTTCATGACAGCCATATAACACTCCTGAGAGCAAATTTTGGCACAATTATCACCCTTTTCAGGTCATAAAAGTCACTCAGCTCTCAGCCACCTGTTTTAGAGCTGTCAGCCAAAGCCCCTTGCAACCACTGCAGTGGTTAAACACCATGGGAAAGCACACATGGATATTGTCTCACATAAAATGCTGAGTTAACGAGGAGCACACAGCATGTTGCCAGTGAGAACATATTGCAAATACCCTGTCCGAGGCAGGAGAAGTCCTACAGGAAGTATGCCTTTCCCAAAGCAGCATACGCCTTCAGAAAGCACATTTCAGATGTGTCCTCCTGCATTTCCACACTAAAAACTGGACTTAGTATACCATCTCCATCACAGAAACAAGCCTGGCTTATGTGTCCAGTCAAAACTAAGAGAGACCAAATTTGGGAAGTCAGAGACCTCCCAACTGGGAATGGGGCACTTGCACTACCAGTGAGGACCTCTCGATCCAGCACATAATTAAGAGGGTTTTGGTCTGCTCCAGGGAAGCAACTGAGCAGGACAGCTTCCCGGGATGGTGCGACGCTGGAAAGCTGCAGGCTGACAGTGCTGCGGTGAAGGACTTTCTGCTGCCGGCGTGTCCATGGCCCTGCCTGCGGGGCTGTGCTGTGCTAAATGCCCGACAGACACTGGGACACAGGAACATAAGGGCCTTCCCTCACAGGAGGCAACCGTGGTGTAAATCTCTTTGGACGGAACAGTCATTGGGATTGGTGCCACCTGACACCGAGGGATTTTTTCCACCTGGTTTTGGACTCCCCACATAAATAATCACTCATGGCTGGTGTCTGTAGCTCAGAACAGGATTGGAGCCTTCCCCAGGACACAGACATGGCACCTGCCTCACTGAAGTATTTTGTCCATCTGATCACCAGACCAGTTAACTTTTCATTCTGGACCAGAACTATGTATTAAAAACCTCTCTGAAATCATCAGTGAGCTGAAATATCCCAGTGACTGAAAGACCCAAAGAACTAACCTTTGCCTTTTCAACTGCACGAGTCCATCGTGTTTGGGGCTGGGATGCTCTTGCAATGTGGCATTGCTCTGGCTGCACTTTCCAGGGTTCTTGGTCCCTCACAGAGCTGCCCCTGGGCAGAAAACCTCCTGGCTCTTGATTTAAACCATCACCTCAGGGAAAACTTCTCTTTCTTTCTGTCTTTTTCTTCCTGTTAATCTCAAATGTCATCTTACAAAGATCCAGGGTTTTTAAATCTTCTATAGAGAGAATACTCTCATAGTTAAAAAGGAAGCAGGAATTTTAGAGGACTGAAATTGTGCATTGTAGGCAGGTAATTAGCTAGTATCTGCCTCAATTTCCCACCTGAAAAATAAAATGAGGAATTTATGATGAACAAAGGAGTAGCATTGTTTCTTCTGCATTCGGTCTCAGAAACTTTGAAAGCAGTTTTATGTTCTCTCTTTCAGCTTCACTCAGTAGAAAGTCTAGATGGGCACCTCAATGTGTGTGACATTGAGGTGCCAAAAAAATCCTTTACTGGTGTTACAGCCTGGGGACTTTGTGTATTTGCCTGTGTGTCTGCAGCTCACATATCTTTGGGATGCTGCCTTCAGCAATGTGCTTACTCGGGCATCTTCTATGTTTCCCCCCCATGACATCATCACTTGACATTGCCCTCCAGCAATGACATTGGTCTCACAATGGCCCTGCCATTGTGCAGAGCATGACCCTCTCTGGGTGACCCCTAGAAGCCCCTATCCATGGCCTTTCCTGTGCAAGGGGGCTCTGTTTGCAAGGAAGCCCTGACCCAACCAGCCCCTGCTGAGGAGGAAAGTCATGGGAGAGAGCGCCAGCTGCATCCAACCACCAGGACATTGCCTGTGGAGGACACCTCCATGAGCTTTGTCATGGGATAAAATATAGTCAAGGACTCACTCTCTCCTACTTGTGTGGGACGTAGGAGACGTGGGCTTGACCTTCCTGAGGTTAATGGGGGAATTGAGCACAGGTGCCCCATGGTGTGAACGAACCATCTTTTTTATCACATTTGCTGTGACCCCTCAGTGCAGGTGGTAGATGCTGCAGAGCTTTGGGAAAAGACAGCTCCAGGTGGCACCTGCTTAAGGAACACATTGTCCCCGTGGCTAGCGGGACCAGCAACTGGGTTTCACATCTCCTCCTGCCTCCTGGGTGATGGTGTTGAGCCCCGACCCTA